>NW_028126113.1:0-550782 GCF_965194825.1 Balaenoptera physalus | reverse complement strand
ACTTTTTTCAGCATGGCCCTTTTGACCGATGGGAAGCGAGACTTCTTTGTAGCGCTGATTTGCCTTTCCAGGTTGCTTGGTTGGCCAAAAAGGGTGTATGCGTTTTTTCCTGAATATATTCAGGAAAAAACGCATACGCCCTTTTTGGCCAAGGGCATCATTGTCAACGTTTTGCCGCTTTTCATGTGCTTTAAAGGCGATTCGAATCTACCTCCTGAAATCTGTTTCCTGCAATTCTGCCTTGATTTCAAATCCTCTTCTTTGCCTTCCCTCAATATATTTGTGGACGAGAGTTATCATTTATAACTCTGCAGGTTTGTGAATTGCAGTGCCCAGAAGCTCCATTTTACAAGTCGCTTTTTTGGGAGCTGGCCGCAAAAGCGCAGGATGGCTTCAGGCCCTGTTCTGGTTCCGGGGGGCAGGCTGAGCCTGTGGTTAATTCTTCTTCCTGATGGGAAAATAGAGTGACCTGTGCCTGTCCCAACACCAAGAGCTAGTCTCTCATTGGTTCCCCGTCTTCCCGTTCATCCTCAGGACAAATTGCAACCTGTACGGAACAGGAGGTTAAAGGTGCTGATGCTCCAAGTAGGGAGATTGCTAGTAAAGTGGCTGGAATGGCGAACCCGAGCACAAGGAGATGAGAAATGAGGTGCGTTTTAGAAACCTTTCCCCATCACACGGTGTACCATCTTCTGGGTTTCTCATGCATGTTTTCGATGTAGGAAGATGCCCTTGAACCTGGAGATTTGGGACCCATGCGATGGGTAGCACGCAGTATTACTTTAAAGGGTCTGCGTTTGCTCACCCAACCTCACCAAACCTCTCAGCCCCAAGAGTGTCCACCCTTATGTCTCATCCAGCTGTGGGTCTAGATATGGTCAATCCAGGTTGCATCACAGCCCCTGAACGAATTGTGTAAGAATTTCTCTCTCTTTCCCTGTCTTTGTTTCATGGGTTTTTAAAAGTAATTTATTTTTATAATGGGGTTTAGCTGCTTTTCACGGCTGTGTTTATGCCGCTTTACACCCACTTGACACACTAACAGAGAGATATCAATACATAGGTTTTAAGATTATTACTAGTCAGATATATTCTTGTGCGGTGAATCGGGCGTGTTGAGTCCAGTTCTCTGAGCAAGGAGTAGGTCTTGTCTATTACATATTGGGTTTATGGAACGGTATCTGAGCTAATTTGAAACTCTTGTTTTATGTATCACCCCACCTCACCTTTCCCGTTAAGCAGCCATAGTGTGTTTTCTGCATGTGTGACTCTGTTCTGTTTTGTAATTCAGTTCAAGTGTAACGGTTTTTACATTCCCTCTATAAGTGACACCTTATGAGAAGTGTCCTTTTCTGTGTGACTTATTTCACTTAGAATCGTCTTACCTAAATCCACTCATCATGCTGCTACTAGCCTTATGACATTGATTTCATGGCTGAGTGATATTCCATTGTAATAAGGGCCACAATTTTTTATCCATTTTTCGCTTTCCTGGGATATTTAAGGTGGAATGAAGTGGAGGTCCTTGTCAACAGAGCAGCCCTAAACTTTGGGGTGCTTGTGTCTTGCTGATTTTCAATTTTCCCACTTTATCCCCCCATGCGTGGAAGTGCCCTATGCTCTCTAAGCTGTGTTTTTTAGATGTTTCAGGACACACCGTACACTTCTCCAGAGTGGCTGTTGGCAATTTACATCCCGCCCATCAGTGTAGCAAGGCTCCCATTTCTCCATGGCCTGTCCTGCATTTCTGGTTTTGACACTTTTTTCAGCATGGCCCTTTTGACCGATGGGAAGCGAGACTTCTTTGTAGCGCTGATTTGCCTTTCCAGGTTGCTTGGTTGGCCAAAAAGGGCGTATGCGTTTTTTCCTGAATATATTCAGGAAAAAACGCATACGCCCTTTTTGGCCAAGGGCATCATTGTCAACGTTTTGCCGCTTTTCATGTGCTTTAAAGGCGATTCGAATCTACCTCCTGAAATCTGTTTCCTGCAATTCTGCCTTGATTTCAAATCCTCTTCTTTGCCTTCCCTCAATATATTTGTGGACGAGAGTTATCATTTATAACTCTGCAGGTTTGTGAATTGCAGTGCCCTGAAGCTCCATTTTACAACTCGCTTTTTTGGGAGCTGGCCGCAAAAGCGCAGGATGGCTTCAGGCCCTGTTCTGGTTCCGGGGGGCAGGCTGAGCCTGTGGTTAATTCTTCTTCCTGATGTGAAAATAGAGTCACCTGTGCCTGTCCCAACACCAAGAGCTAGTCTCTCATTGGTTCCCCGTCTTCCCGTTCATCCTCAGGACAAATTGCAACCTGTACGGAACAGGAGGTTAAAGGTGCTGAGGCTCCACGTAGGGAGATTGCTAGTAAAGTGGCTGGAATGGCGAACCCGAGCACAAGGAGATGAGAAATGAGGTGCGTTTTAGAAACCTTTCCCCATCACACGGTGTACCATCTTCTGGGTTTCTCATGCATGGTTTCGATGTAGGAAAATGCCCTTGAACCTGGAGATTTGGGACCCATGCGATGGGTAGCACGCAGTATTACTTTAAAGGGTCTGCGTTTGCTCACCCAACCTCACCAAACCTCTCAGCCCCAAGAGTGTCCACCCTTATGTCTCATCCAGCTGTGGGTCTAGATATGGTCAATCCAGGTTGCATCACAGCCCCTGAACGAATTGTGTAAGAATTTCTCTCTCTTTCCCTGTCTTTGTTTCATGGGTTTTTAAAAGTAATTTATTTTTATAATGGGGTTTAGCTGCTTTTCACGGCTGTGTTTATGCCGCTTTACACCCACTTGACACACTAACAGAGAGATATCAATACATACGTTTTAAGATTATTACTAGTCAGATATATTCTTGTGCGGTGAATCGGGCGTGTTGAGTCCAGTTCTCTGAGCAAGGAGTAGGTCTTGTCTATTACATATTGGGTTTATGGAACGGTATCTGAGCTAATTTGAAACTCTTGTTTTATGTATCACCCCACCTCACCTTTCCCGTTAAGCAGCCATAGTGTGTTTTCTGCATGTGTGACTCTGTTCTGTTTTGTAATTCAGTTCAAGTGTAACGGTTTTTACATTCCCTCTATAAGTGACACCTTATGAGAAGTGTCCTTTTCTGTGTGACTTATTTCACTTAGAATCGTCTTACCTAAATCCACTCATCATGCTGCTACTAGCCTTATGACATTGATTTCATGGCTGAGTGATATTCCATTGTACATAAGGACCACAACTTTTTTATCCATTTTTCACTTTCCTGGGATATTTAAGGTGGAATGAAGTGGAGGTCCTTGTCAACAGAGCAGCCCTAAACTTTGGGGTGCTTGTGTCTTGCTGATTTTCAATTTTCCCACTTTATCCCCCCATGCGTGGAAGTGCCCTATGCTCTCTAAGCTGTGTTTTTTAGATGTTTCAGGACACACCGTACACTTCTCCAGAGTGGCTGTTGGCAATTTACATCCCGCCCATCAGTGTAGCAAGGCTCGCATTTCTCCATGGCCTGTCCTGCATTTCTGGTTTTGACACTTTTTTCAGCATGGCCCTTTTGACCGATGGGAAGCGAGACTTCTTTGTAGCGCTGATTTGCCTTTCCAGGTTGCTTGGTTGGCCAAAAAGGGCGTATGCGTTTTTTCCTGAATATATTCAGGAAAAAACGCATACGCCCTTTTTGGCCAAGGGCATCATTGTCAACGTTTTGCCGCTTTTCATGTGCTTTAAAGGGGATTCGAATCTACCTCCTGAAATCTGTTTCCTGCAATTCTGCCTTGATTTCAAATCCTCTTCTTTGCCTTCCCTCAATATATTTGTGGACGAGAGTTATCATTTATAACTCTGCAGGTTTGTGAATTGCAGTGCCCAGAAGCTCCATTTTACAAGTCGCTTTTTTGGGAGCTGGCCGCAAAAGCGCAGGATGGCTTCAGGCCCTGTTCTGGTTCCGGGGGGCAGGCTGAGCCTGTGGTTAATTCTTCTTCCTGATGGGAAAATAGAGTGACCTGTGCCTGTCCCAACACCAAGAGCTAGTCTCTCATTGGTTCCCCGTCTTCCCGTTCATCCTCAGGACAAATTGCAACCTGTAAGGAACAGGAGGTTAAAGGTGCTGATGCTCCAAGTAGGGAGATTGCTAGTAAAGTGGCTGGAATGGCGAACCCGAGCACAAGGAGATGAGAAATGAGGTGCGTTTTAGAAACCTTTCCCCATCACACGGTGTACCATCTTCTGGGTTTCTCATGCATGTTTTCGATGTAGGAAGATGCCCTTGAACCTGGAGATTTGGGACCCATGCGATGGGTAGCACGCAGTATTACTTTAAAGGGTCTGCGTTTGCTCACCAAACCTCTCAGCCCCAAGAGTGTCCACCCTTATGTCTCATCCAGCTGTGGGTCTAGATATGGTCAATCCAGGTTGCATCACAGCCCCTGAACGAATTGTGTAAGAATTTCTCTCTCCTTCCCTGTCTTTGTTTCATGGGTTTTTAAAAGTAATTTATTTTTATAATGGGGTTTAGCTGCTTTTCACGGCTGTGTTTATGCCGCTTTACACCCACTTGACACACTAACAGAGAGATATCAATACATAGGTTTTAAGATTATTACTAGTCAGATATATTCATGTGCGGTGAATCGGGCGTGTTGAGTCCAGTTCTCTGAGCAAGGAGTAGGTCTTGTCTATTACATATTGGGTTTATGGAACGACATCTGAGCTAATTTGAAACTCTTGTTTTATGTATCACCCCACCTCACCTTTCCCCTTAAGCAGCCATAGTGTGTTTTCTGCATGTGTGACTCTGTTCTGTTTTGTAATTCAGTTCAAGTGTAACGGTTTTTACATTCCCTCTATAAGTGACACCTTATGAGAAGTGTCCTTTTCTGTGTGACTTATTTCACTTAGAATCGTCTTACCTAAATCCACTCATCATGCTGCTACTAGCCTTATGACATTGATTTCATGGCTGAGTGATATTCCATTGTACATAAGGACCACAATTTTTTATCCATTTTTCGCTTTCCTGGGATATTTAAGGTGGAATGAAGTGGAGGTCCTTGTCAACAGAGCAGCCCTAAACTTTGGGGTGCTTGTGTCTTGCTGATTTTCAATTTTCCCACTTTATCCCCCCATGCGTGGAAGTGCCCTATGCTCTCTAAGCTGTGTTTTTTAGATGTTTCAGGACACACCGTACACTTCTCCAGAGTGGCTGTTGGCAATTTACATCCCGCCCATCAGTGTAGCAAGGCTCGCATTTCTCCATGGCCTGTCCTGCATTTCTGGTTTTGACACTTTTTTCAGCATGGCCCTTTTGACCGATGGGAAGCGAGACTTCTTTGTAGCGCTGATTTGCCTTTCCAGGTTGCTTGGTTGGCCAAAAAGGGCGTATGCGTTTTTTCCTGAATATATTCAGGAAAAAACGCATACGCCCTTTTTGGCCAAGGGCATCATTGTCAACGTTTTGCCGCTTTTCATGTGCTTTAAAGGGGATTCGAATCTACCTCCTGAAATCTGTTTCCTGCAATTCTGCCTTGATTTCAAATCCTCTTCTTTGCCTTCCCTCAATATATTTGTGGACGAGAGTTATCATTTATAACTCTGCAGGTTTGTGAATTGCAGTGCCCAGAAGCTCCATTTTACAAGTCGCTTTTTTGGGAGCTGGCCGCAAAAGCGCAGGATGGCTTCAGGCCCTGTTCTGGTTCCGGGGGGCAGGCTGAGCCTGTGGTTAATTCTTCTTCCTGATGGGAAAATAGAGTGACCTGTGCCTGTCCCAACACCAAGAGCTAGTCTCTCATTGGTTCCCCGTCTTCCCGTTCATCCTCAGGACAAATTGCAACCTGTAAGGAACAGGAGGTTAAAGGTGCTGATGCTCCAAGTAGGGAGATTGCTAGTAAAGTGGCTGGAATGGCGAACCCGAGCACAAGGAGATGAGAAATGAGGTGCGTTTTAGAAACCTTTCCCCATCACACGGTGTACCATCTTCTGGGTTTCTCATGCATGTTTTCGATGTAGGAAGATGCCCTTGAACCTGGAGATTTGGGACCCATGCGATGGGTAGCACGCAGTATTACTTTAAAGGGTCTGCGTTTGCTCACCAAACCTCTCAGCCCCAAGAGTGTCCACCCTTATGTCTCATCCAGCTGTGGGTCTAGATATGGTCAATCCAGGTTGCATCACAGCCCCTGAACGAATTGTGTAAGAATTTCTCTCTCCTTCCCTGTCTTTGTTTCATGGGTTTTTAAAAGTAATTTATTTTTATAATGGGGTTTAGCTGCTTTTCACGGCTGTGTTTATGCCGCTTTACACCCACTTGACACACTAACAGAGAGATATCAATACATAGGTTTTAAGATTATTACTAGTCAGATATATTCATGTGCGGTGAATCGGGCGTGTTGAGTCCAGTTCTCTGAGCAAGGAGTAGGTCTTGTCTATTACATATTGGGTTTATGGAACGACATCTGAGCTAATTTGAAACTCTTGTTTTATGTATCACCCCACCTCACCTTTCCCCTTAAGCAGCCATAGTGTGTTTTCTGCATGTGTGACTCTGTTCTGTTTTGTAATTCAGTTCAAGTGTAACGGTTTTTACATTCCCTCTATAAGTGACACCTTATGAGAAGTGTCCTTTTCTGTGTGACTTATTTCACTTAGAATCGTCTTACCTAAATCCACTCATCATGCTGCTACTAGCCTTATGACATTGATTTCATGGCTGAGTGATATTCCATTGTACATAAGGACCACAATTTTTTATCCATTTTTCGCTTTCCTGGGATATTTAAGGTGGAATGAAGTGGAGGTCCTTGTCAACAGAGCAGCCCTAAACTTTGGGGTGCTTGTGTCTTGCTGATTTTCAATTTTCCCACTTTATCCCCCCATGCGTGGAAGTGCCCTATGCTCTCTAAGCTGTGTTTTTTAGATGTTTCAGGACACACCGTACACTTCTCCAGAGTGGCTGTTGGCAATTTACATCCCGCCCATCAGTGTAGCAAGGCTCGCATTTCTCCATGGCCTGTCCTGCATTTCTGGTTTTGACACTTTTTTCAGCATGGCCCTTTTGACCGATGGGAAGCGAGACTTCTTTGTAGCGCTGATTTGCCTTTCCAGGTTGCTTGGTTGGCCAAAAAGGGCGTATGCGTTTTTTCCTGAATATATTCAGGAAAAAACGCATACGCCCTTTTTGGCCAAGGGCATCATTGTCAACGTTTTGCTGCTTTTCATGTGCTTTAAAGGCGATTCGAATCTACCTCCTGAAATCTGTTTCCTGCAATTCTGCCTTGATTTCAAATCCTCTTCTTTGCCTTCCCTCAATATATTTGTGGACGAGAGTTATCATTTATAACTCTGCAGGTTTGTGAATTGCAGTGCCCTGAAGCTCCATTTTACAACTCGCTTTTTTGGGAGCTGGCCGCAAAAGCGCAGGATGGCTTCAGGCCCTGTTCTGGTTCCGGGGGGCAGGCTGAGCCTGTGGTTAATTCTTCTTCCTGATGTGAAAATAGAGTCACCTGTGCCAGTCCCAACACCAAGAGCTAGTCTCTCATTGGTTCCCCGTCTTCCCGTTCATCCTCAGGACAAATTGCAACCTGTACGGAACAGGAGGTTAAAGGTGCTGAGGCTCCACGTAGGGAGATTGCTAGTAAAGTGGCTGGAATGGCGAACCCGAGCACAAGGAGATGAGAAATGAGGTGCGTTTTAGAAACCTTTCCCCATCACACGGTGTACCATCTTCTGGGTTTCTCATGCATGTTTTCGATGTAGGAAGATGCCCTTGAACCTGGAGATTTGGGACCCATGCGATGGGTAGCACGCAGTATTACTTTAAAGGGTCTGCGTTTGCTCACCCAACCTCACCAAACCTCTCAGCCCCAAGAGTGTCCACCCTTATGTCTCATCCAGCTGTGGGTCTAGATATGGTCAATCCAGGTTGCATCACAGCCCCTGAACGAATTGTGAAAGAATTTCTCTCTCCTTCCCTGTCTTTGTTTCATGGGTTTTTAAAAGTAATTTATTTTTATAATGGGGTTTAGCTGCTTTTCACGGCTGTGTTTATGCCGCTTTACACCCACTTGACACACTAACAGAGAGATATCAATACATAGGTTTTAAGATTATTACTAGTCAGATATATTCATGTGCGGTGAATCGGGCGTGTTGAGTCCAGTTCTCTGAGCAAGGAGTAGGTCTTGTCTATTACATATTGGGTTTATGGAACGGTATCTGAGCTAATTTGAAACTCTTGTTTTATGTATCACCCCACCTCACCTTTCCCCTTAAGCAGCCATAGTGTGTTTTCTGCATGTGTGACTCTGTTCTTTTTTGTAATTCAGTTCAAGTGTAACGGTTTTTACATTCCCTCTATAAGTGACACCTTATGAGAAGTGTCCTTTTCTGTGTGACTTATTTCACTTAGAATCGTCTTACCTAAATCCACTCATCATGCTGCTACTAGCCTTATGACATTGATTTCATGGCTGAGTGATATTCCATTGTACATAAGGACCACAATTTTTTATCCATTTTTCGCTTTCCTGGGATATTTAAGGTGGAATGAAGTGGAGGTCCTTGTCAACAGAGCAGCCCTAAACTTTGGGGTGCTTGTGTCTTGCTGATTTTCAATTTTCCCACTTTATCCCCCCATGCATGGAAGTGCCCTATGCTCTCTAAGCTGTGTTTTTTAGATGTTTCAGGACACACCGTACACTTCTCCAGAGTGGCTGTTGGCAATTTACATCCCGCCCATCAGTGTAGCAAGGCTCCCATTTCTCCATGGCCTGTCCTGCATTTCTGGTTTTGACACTTTTTTCAGCATGGCCCTTTTGACCGATGGGAAGCGAGACTTCTTTGTAGCGCTGATTTGCCTTTCCAGGTTGCTTGGTTGGCCAAAAAGGGCGTATGCGTTTTTTCCTGAATATATTCAGGAAAAAACGCATACGCCCTTTTTGGCCAAGGGCATCATTGTCAACGTTTTGCTGCTTTTCATGTGCTTTAAAGGCGATTCGAATCTACCTCCTGAAATCTGTTTCCTGCAATTCTGCCTTGATTTCAAATCCTCTTCTTTGCCTTCCCTCAATATATTTGTGGACGAGAGTTATCATTTATAACTCTGCAGGTTTGTGAATTGCAGTGCCCTGAAGCTCCATTTTACAACTCGCTTTTTTGGGAGCTGGCCGCAAAAGCGCAGGATGGCTTCAGGCCCTGTTCTGGTTCCGGGGGGCAGGCTGAGCCTGTGGTTAATTCTTCTTCCTGATGTGAAAATAGAGTCACCTGTGCCTGTCCCAACACCAAGAGCTAGTCTCTCATTGGTTCCCCGTCTTCCCGTTCATCCTCAGGACAAATTGCAACCTGTACGGAACAGGAGGTTAAAGGTGCTGAGGCTCCACGTAGGGAGATTGCTAGTAAAGTGGCTGGAATGGCGAACCCAAGCACAAGGAGATGAGAAATGAGGTGCGTTTTAGAAACCTTTCCCCATCACACGGTGTACCATCTTCTGGGTTTCTCATGCATGGTTTCGATGTAGGAAAATGCCCTTGAACCTGGAGATTTGGGACCCATGCGATGGGTAGCACGCAGTATTACTTTAAAGGGTCTGCGTTTGCTCACCCAACCTCACCAAACCTCTCAGCCCCAAGAGTGTCCACCCTTATGTCTCATCCAGCTGTGGGTCTAGATATGGTCAATCCAGGTTGCATCACAGCCCCTGAACGAATTGTGTAAGAATTTCTCTCTCTTTCCCTGTCTTTGTTTCATGGGTTTTTAAAAGTAATTTATTTTTATAATGGGGTTTAGCTGCTTTTCACGGCTGTGTTTATGCCGCTTTACACCCACTTGACACACTAACAGAGAGATATCAATACATACGTTTTAAGATTATTACTAGTCAGATATATTCTTGTGCGGTGAATCGGGCGTGTTGAGTCCAGTTCTCTGAGCAAGGAGTAGGTCTTGTCTATTACATATTGGGTTTATGGAACGGTATCTGAGCTAATTTGAAACTCTTGTTTTATGTATCACCCCACCTCACCTTTCCCGTTAAGCAGCCATAGTGTGTTTTCTGCATGTGTGACTCTGTTCTGTTTTGTAATTCAGTTCAAGTGTAACGGTTTTTACATTCCCTCTATAAGTGACACCTTATGAGAAGTGTCCTTTTCTGTGTGACTTATTTCACTTAGAATCGTCTTACCTAAATCCACTCATCATGCTGCTACTAGCCTTATGACATTGATTTCATGGCTGAGTGATATTCCATTGTACATAAGGACCACAACTTTTTTATCCATTTTTCACTTTCCTGGGATATTTAAGGTGGAATGAAGTGGAGGTCCTTGTCAACAGAGCAGCCCTAAACTTTGGGGTGCTTGTGTCTTGCTGATTTTCAATTTTCCCACTTTATCCCCCCATGCGTGGAAGTGCCCTATGCTCTCTAAGCTGTGTTTTTTAGATGTTTCAGGACACACCGTACACTTCTCCAGAGTGGCTGTTGGCAATTTACATCCCGCCCATCAGTGTAGCAAGGCTCCCATTTCTCCATGGACTGTCCTGCATTTCTGGTTTTGACACTTTTTTCAGCATGGCCCTTTTGACCGATGGGAAGCGAGACTTCTTTGTAGCGCTGATTTGCCTTTCCAGGTTGCTTGGTTGGCCAAAAAGGGCCTATGCGTTTTTTCCTGAATATATTCAGGAAAAAACGCATACGCCCTTTTTGGCCATGGGCATCATTGTCAACGTTTTGCCGCTTTTCATGTGCTTTAGAGGCGATTCGAATCTACCTCCTGAAATCTGTTTCCTGCAATTCTGCCTTGATTTCAATTCCTCGTCTTTGCCTTCCCTCAATATATTTGTGGACGAGAGTTATCATTTATAACTGTGCAGGTTTGTGAATTGCAGTGCCCTGAAGCTCCATTTTACAACTCGCTTTTTCGGGAGCTGGCCGCAAAAGCGCAGGATGGCTTCAGGCCCTGTTCTGGTTCCGGGGGGCAGGCTGAGCCTGTGGTTAATTCCTCTTCCTGATGGGAAAATAGAGTGACCTGTGCCTGTCCCAACACCAAGAGCTAGTCTCTCATTGGTTCCCCGTCTTCCCGTTCATCCTCAGGACAAATTGCAACCTGTACGGAACAGGAGGTTAAAGGTGCTGATGCTCCAGGTAGGGAGATTGCTAGTAAAGTGGCTGGAATGGCGAACCCGAGCACAAGGAGATGAGAAATGAGGTGCGTTTTAGAAACTTTTCCCCATCACACGGTGTACCATCTTCTGGGTTTCTCATGCATGGTTTCGATGTAGGAAAATGCCCTTGAACCTGGAGATTTGGGACCCATGCGATGGGTAGCACGCAGTATTACTTTAAAGGGTCTGCGTTTGCTCACCCAACCTCACCAAACCTCTCAGCCCCAAGAGTGTCCACCCTTATGTCTCATCCAGCTGTGGGTCTAGATATGGTCAATCCAGGTTGCATCACAGCCCCTGAACGAATTGTGTAAGAATTTCTCTCTCTTTCCCTGTCTTTGTTTCATGGGTTTTTAAAAGTAATTTATTTTTATAATGGGGTTTAGCTGCTTTTCACGGCTGTGTTTATGCCGCTTTACACCCACTTGACACACTAACAGAGAGATATCAATACATACGTTTTAAGATTATTACTAGTCAGATATATTCTTGTGCTATGAATCGGGCGTGTTGAGTCCAGTTCTCTGAGCAAGGAGTAGGTCTTGTCTATTACATATTGGGTTTATGGAACGGTATCTGAGCTAATTTGAAACTCTTGTTTTATGTATCACCCCACCTCACCTTTCCCGTTAAGCAGCCATAGTGTGTTTTCTGCATGTGTGACTCTGTTCTGTTTTGTAATTCAGTTCAAGTGTAACGGTTTTTACATTCCCTCTATAAGTGACACCTTATGAGAAGTGTCCTTTTCTGTGTGACTTATTTCACTTAGAATCGTCTTACCTAAATCCACTCATCATGCTGCTACTAGCCTTATGACATTGATTTCATGGCTGAGTGATATTCCATTGTACATAAGGACCACAACTTTTTTATCCATTTTTCGCTTTCCTGGGATATTTAAGGTGGAAGGAAGTGGAGGTCCTTGTCAACAGAGCAGCCCTAAACTTTGGGGTGCTTGTGTCTTGCTGATTTTCAATTTTCCCACTTTATCCCCCCATGCGTGGAAGTGCCCTATGCTCTCTAAGCTGTGTTTTTTAGATGTTTCAGGACACACCGTACACTTCTCCAGAGTGGCTGTTGGCAATTTACATCCCGCCCATCAGTGTAGCAAGGCTCCCATTTCTCCATGGCCTGTCCTGCATTTCTGGTTTTGACACTTTTTTCAGCATGGCCCTTTTGACCGATGGGAAGCGAGACTTCTTTGTAGCGCTGATTTGCCTTTCCAGGTTGCTTGGTTGGCCAAAAAGGGCGTATGCGTTTTTTCCTGAATATATTCAGGAAAAAACGCATACGCCCTTTTTGGCCATGGGCATCATTGTCAACGTTTTGCCGCTTTTCATGTGCTTTAGAGGCGATTCGAATCTACCTCCTGAAATCTGTTTCCTGCAATTCTGCCTTGATTTCAATTCCTCGTCTTTGCCTTCCCTCAATATATTTGTGGACGAGAGTTATCATTTATAAATGTGCAGGTTTGTGAATTGCAGTGCCCTGAAGCTCCATTTTACAACTCGCTTTTTCGGGAGCTGGCCGCAAAAGCGCAGGATGGCTTCAGGCCCTGTTCTGGTTCCGGGGGGCAGGCTGAGCCTGTGGTTAATTCTTCTTCCTGATGGGAAAATAGAGTGACCTGTGCCTGTCCCAACACCAAGAGCTAGTCTCTCATTGGTTCCCCGTCTTCCCGTTCATCCTCAGGACAAATTGCAACCTGTACGGAACAGGAGGTTAAAGGTGCTGATGCTCCAGGTAGGGAGATTGCTAGTAAAGTGGCTGGAATGGCGAACCCGAGCACAAGGAGATGAGAAATGAGGTGCGTTTTAGAAACTTTTCCCCATCACACGGTGTACCATCTTCTGGGTTTCTCATGCATGTTTTCGATGTAGGAAGATGCCCTTGAACCTGGAGATTTGGGACCCATGCGATGGGTAGCACGCAGTATTACTTTAAAGGGTCTGCGTTTGCTCACCCAACCTCACCAAAACTCTCAGCCCCAAGAGTGTCCACCCTTATGTCTCATCCAGCTGTGGGTCTAGATACGGTCAATCCAGGTTGCATCACAGCCCCTGAACGAATTGTGTAAGAATTTCTCTCTCTTTCCCTGTCTTTGTATCATGGGTTTTTAAAAGTAATTTATTTTTATAATGGGATTTAGCTGCTTTTCACGGCTGTGTTTATGCTGCTTTACACCCACTTGACACACTAACAGAGAGATATCAATACATAGGTTTTAAGATTATTACTAGTCAGATATATTCATGTGCGGTGAATCGGGCGTGTTGAGTCCAGTTCTCTGAGCAAGGAGTAGGTCTTGTCTATTACATATTGGGTTTATGGAACGGTATCTGAGCTAATTTGAAACTCTTGTTTTATGTATCACCCCACCTCACCTTTCCCGTTAAGCAGCCATAGTGTGTTTTCTGCATGTGTGACTCTGTTCTGTTTTGTAATTCAGTTCAAGTGTAACGGTTTTTACATTCCCTCTATAAGTGACACCTTATGAGAAGTGTCCTTTTCTGTGTGACTTATTTCACTTAGAATCGTCTTACCTAAATCCACTCATCATGCTGCTACTAGCCTTATGACACTGATTTCAAGGCTGAGTGATATTCCATTGTACATAAGGACCACAATTTTTTATCCATTTTTCACTTTCCTGGGATATTTAAGGTGGAATGAAGTGGAGGTCCTTGTCAACAGAGCAGCCCTAAACTTTGGGGTGCTTGTGTCTTGCTGATTTTCAATTTTCCCACTTTATCCCCCCATGCGTGGAAGTGCCCTATGCTCTCTAAGCTGTGTTTTTTAGATGTTTCAGGACACACCGTACACTTCTCCAGAGTGGCTGTTGGCAATTTACATCCCGCCCATCAGTGTAGCAAGGCTCCCATTTCTCCATGGCCTGTCCTGCATTTCTGGTTTTGACACTTTTTTCAGCATGGCCCTTTTGACCGATGGGAAGCGAGACTTCTTTGTAGCGCTGATTTGCCTTTCCAGGTTGCTTGGTTGGCCAAAAAGGGCGTATGCGTTTTTTCCTGAATATATTCAGGAAAAAACGCATACGCCCTTTTTGGCCAAGGGCATCATTGTCAACGTTTTGCCGCTTTTCATGTGCTTTAAA
Organism: Balaenoptera physalus; assembly: GCF_965194825.1. Classification (NCBI taxonomy): domain Eukaryota; kingdom Metazoa; phylum Chordata; class Mammalia; order Artiodactyla; family Balaenopteridae; genus Balaenoptera; species Balaenoptera physalus. The sequence continues at coordinate 536,533 of NW_028126113.1, read as the reverse complement.
GGGGATTCGAATCTACCTCCTGAAATCTGTTTCCTGCAATTCTGCCTTGATTTCAAATCCTCTTCTTTGCCTTCCCTCAATATATTTGTGGACGAGAGTTATCATTTATAACTCTGCAGGTTTGTGAATTGCAGTGCCCAGAAGCTCCATTTTACAAGTCGCTTTTTTGGGAGCTGGCCGCAAAAGAGCAGGATGGCTTCAGGCCCTGTTCTGGTTCCGGGGGGCAGGCTGAGCCTGTGGTTAATTCTTCTTCCTGATGGGAAAATAGAGTGACCTGTGCCTGTCCCAACACCAAGAGCTAGTCTCTCATTGGTTCCCCGTCTTCCCGTTCATCCTCAGGACAAATTGCAACCTGTACGGAACAGGAGGTTAAAGGTGCTGATGCTCCAAGTAGGGAGATTGCTAGTAAAGTGGCTGGAATGGCGAACCCGAGCACAAGGAGATGAGAAATGAGGTGCGTTTTAGAAACCTTTCCCCATCACACGGTGTACCATCTTCTGGGTTTCTCATGCATGTTTTCGATGTAGGAAGATGCCCTTGAACCTGGAGATTTGGGACCCATGCGATGGGTAGCACGCAGTATTACTTTAAAGGGTCTGCGTTTGCTCACCAAACCTCACCAAACCTCTCAGCCCCAAGAGTGTCCACCCTTATGTCTCATCCAGCTGTGGGTCTAGATATGGTCAATCCAGGTTGCATCACAGCCCCTGAACGAATTGTGTAAGAATTTCTCTCTCCTTCCCTGTCTTTGTTTCATGGGTTTTTAAAAGTAATTTATTTTTATAATGGGGTTTAGCTGCTTTTCACGGCTGTGTTTATGCCGCTTTACACCCACTTGACACACTAACAGAGAGATATCAATACATAGGTTTTAAGATTATTACTAGTCAGATATATTCATGTGCGGTGAATCGGGCGTGTTGAGTCCAGTTCTCTGAGCAAGGAGTAGGTCTTGTCTATTACATATTGGGTTTATGGAACGGTATCTGAGCTAATTTGAAACTCTTGTTTTATGTATCACCCCACCTCACCTTTCCCCTTAAGCAGCCATAGTGTGTTTTCTGCATGTGTGACTCTGTTCTGTTTTGTAATTCAGTTCAAGTGTAACGGTTTTTACATTCCCTCTATAAGTGACACCTTATGAGAAGTGTCCTTTTCTGTGTGACTTATTTCACTTAGAATCGTCTTACCTAAATCCACTCATCATGCTGCTACTAGCCTTATGACATTGATTTCATGGCTGAGTGATATTCCATTGTACATAAGGACCACAATTTTTTATCCATTTTTCGCTTTCCTGGGATATTTAAGGTGGAATGAAGTGGAGGTCCTTGTCAACAGAGCAGCCCTAAACTTTGGGGTGCTTGTGTCTTGCTGATTTTCAATTTTCCCACTTTATCCCCCCATGCGTGGAAGTGCCCTATGCTCTCTAAGCTGTGTTTTTTAGATGTTTCAGGACACACCGTACCCTTCTCCAGAGTGGCTGTTGGCAATTTACATCCCGCCCATCAGTGTAGCAAGGCTCCCATTTCTCCATGGCCTGTCCTGCATTTCTGGTTTTGACACTTTTTTCAGCATGGCCCTTTTGACCGATGGGAAGCGAGACTTCTTTGTAGCGCTGATTTGCCTTTCCAGGTTGCTTGGTTGGCCAAAAAGGGCGTATGCGTTTTTTCCTGAATATATTCAGGAAAAAACGCATACGCCCTTTTTGGCCAAGGGCATCATTGTCAACGTTTTGCCGCTTTTCATGTGCTTTAGAGGCGATTCGAATCTACCTCCTGAAATCTGTTTCCTGCAATTCTGCCTTGATTTCAATTCCTCGTCTTTGCCTTCCCTCAATATATTTGTGGACGAGAGTTATCATTTATAACTGTGCAGGTTTGTGAATTGCAGTGCCCTGAAGCTCCATTTTACAACTCGCTTTTTCGGGAGCTGGCCGCAAAAGCGCAGGATGGCTTCAGGCCCTGTTCTGGTTCCGGGGGGCACGCTGAGCCTGTGGTTAATTCTTCTTCCTGATGGGAAAATAGAGTGACCTGTGCCTGTCCCAACACCAAGAGCTAGTCTCTCATTGGTTCCCCGTCTTCCCGTTCATCCTCAGGACAAATTGCAACCTGTACGGAACAGGAGGTTAAAGGTGCTGATGCTCCAGGTAGGGAGATTGCTAGTAAAGTGGCTGGAATGGCGAACCCGAGCACAAGGAGATGAGAAATGAGGTGCGTTTTAGAAACTTTTCCCCATCACACGGTGTACCATCTTCTGGGTTTCTCATGCATGTTTTCGATGTAGGAAGATGCCCTTGAACCTGGAGATTTGGGACCCATGCGATGGGTAGCACGCAGTATTACTTTAAAGGGTCTGCGTTTGCTCACCCAACCTCACCAAAACTCTCAGCCCCAAGAGTGTCCACCCTTATGTCTCATCCAGCTGTGGGTCTAGATACGGTCAATCCAGGTTGCATCACAGCCCCTGAACGAATTGTGTAAGAATTTCTCTCTCTTTCCCTGTCTTTGTATCATGGGTTTTTAAAAGTAATTTATTTTTATAATGGGATTTAGCTGCTTTTCACGGCTGTGTTTATGCTGCTTTACACCCACTTGACACACTAACAGAGAGATATCAATACATAGGTTTTAAGATTATTACTAGTCAGATATATTCATGTGCGGTGAATCGGGCGTGTTGAGTCCAGTTCTCTGAGCAAGGAGTAGGTCTTGTCTATTACATATTGGGTTTATGGAACGGTATCTGAGCTAATTTGAAACTCTTGTTTTATGTATCACCCCACCTCACCTTTCCCGTTAAGCAGCCATAGTGTGTTTTCTGCATGTGTGACTCTGTTCTGTTTTGTAATTCAGTTCAAGTGTAACGGTTTTTACATTCCCTCTATAAGTGACACCTTATGAGAAGTGTCCTTTTCTGTGTGACTTATTTCACTTAGAATCGTCTTACCTAAATCCACTCATCATGCTGCTACTAGCCTTATGACACTGATTTCAAGGCTGAGTGATATTCCATTGTACATAAGGACCACAATTTTTTATCCATTTTTCACTTTCCTGGGATATTTAAGGTGGAATGAAGTGGAGGTCCTTGTCAACAGAGCAGCCCTAAACTTTGGGGTGCTTGTGTCTTGCTGATTTTCAATTTTCCCACTTTATCCCCCCATGCGTGGAAGTGCCCTATGCTCTCTAAGCTGTGTTTTTTAGATGTTTCAGGACACACCGTACACTTCTCCAGAGTGGCTGTTGGCAATTTACATCCCGCCCATCAGTGTAGCAAGGCTCCCATTTCTCCATGGCCTGTCCTGCATTTCTGGTTTTGACACTTTTTTCAGCATGGCCCTTTTGACCGATGGGAAGCGAGACTTCTTTGTAGCGCTGATTTGCCTTTCCAGGTTGCTTGGTTGGCCAAAAAGGGCGTATGCGTTTTTTCCTGAATATATTCAGGAAAAAACGCATACGCCCTTTTTGGCCAAGGGCATCATTGTCAACGTTTTGCCGCTTTTCATGTGCTTTAAAGGGGATTCGAATCTACCTCCTGAAATCTGTTTCCTGCAATTCTGCCTTGATTTCAAATCCTCTTCTTTGCCTTCCCTCAATATATTTGTGGACGAGAGTTATCATTTATAACTCTGCAGGTTTGTGAATTGCAGTGCCCAGAAGCTCCATTTTACAAGTCGCTTTTTTGGGAGCTGGCCGCAAAAGCGCAGGATGGCTTCAGGCCCTGTTCTGGTTCCGGGGGGCAGGCTGAGCCTGTGGTTAATTCTTCTTCCTGATGGGAAAATAGAGTGACCTGTGCCTGTCCCAACACCAAGAGCTAGTCTCTCATTGGTTCCCCGTCTTCCCGTTCATCCTCAGGACAAATTGCAACCTGTACGGAACAGGAGGTTAAAGGTGCTGATGCTCCAAGTAGGGAGATTGCTAGTAAAGTGGCTGGAATGGCGAACCCGAGCACAAGGAGATGAGAAATGAGGTGCGTTTTAGAAACCTTTCCCCATCACACGGTGTACCATCTTCTGGGTTTCTCATGCATGTTTTCGATGTAGGAAGATGCCCTTGAACCTGGAGATTTGGGACCCATGCGATGGGTAGCACGCAGTATTACTTTAAAGGGTCTGCGTTTGCTCACCAAACCTCACCAAACCTCTCAGCCCCAAGAGTGTCCACCCTTATGTCTCATCCAGCTGTGGGTCTAGATATGGTCAATCCAGGTTGCATCACAGCCCCTGAACGAATTGTGTAAGAATTTCTCTCTCCTTCCCTGTCTTTGTTTCATGGGTTTTTAAAAGTAATTTATTTTTATAATGGGGTTTAGCTGCTTTTCACGGCTGTGTTTATGCCGCTTTACACCCACTTGACACACTAACAGAGAGATATCAATACATAGGTTTTAAGATTATTACTAGTCAGATATATTCATGTGCGGTGAATCGGGCGTGTTGAGTCCAGTTCTCTGAGCAAGGAGTAGGTCTTGTCTATTACATATTGGGTTTATGGAACGGTATCTGAGCTAATTTGAAACTCTTGTTTTATGTATCACCCCACCTCACCTTTCCCCTTAAGCAGCCATAGTGTGTTTTCTGCATGTGTGACTCTGTTCTGTTTTGTAATTCAGTTCAAGTGTAACGGTTTTTACATTCCCTCTATAAGTGACACCTTATGAGAAGTGTCCTTTTCTGTGTGACTTATTTCACTTAGAATCGTCTTACCTAAATCCACTCATCATGCTGCTACTAGCCTTATGACATTGATTTCATGGCTGAGTGATATTCCATTGTACATAAGGACCACAATTTTTTATCCATTTTTCGCTTTCCTGGGATATTTAAGGTGGAATGAAGTGGAGGTCCTTGTCAACAGAGCAGCCCTAAACTTTGGGGTGCTTGTGTCTTGCTGATTTTCAATTTTCCCACTTTATCCCCCCATGCGTGGAAGTGCCCTATGCTCTCTAAGCTGTGTTTTTTAGATGTTTCAGGACACACCGTACCCTTCTCCAGAGTGGCTGTTGGCAATTTACATCCCGCCCATCAGTGTAGCAAGGCTCCCATTTCTCCATGGCCTGTCCTGCATTTCTGGTTTTGACACTTTTTTCAGCATGGCCCTTTTGACCGATGGGAAGCGAGACTTCTTTGTAGCGGTGATTTGCCTTTCCAGGTTGCTTGGTTGGCCAAAAAGGGCGTATGCGTTTTTTCCTGAATATATTCAGGAAAAAACGCATACGCCCTTTTTGGCCAAGGGCATCATTGTCAACGTTTTGCCGCTTTTCATGTGCTTTAAAGGCGATTCGAATCTACCTCCTGAAATCTGTTTCCTGCAATTCTGCCTTGATTTCAAATCCTCTTCTTTGCCTTCCCTCAATATATTTGTGGACGAGAGTTATCATTTATAACTCTGCAGGTTTGTGAATTGCAGTGCCCAGAAGCTCCATTTTACAAGTCGCTTTTTTGGGAGGTGGCCGCAAAAGCGCAGGATGGCTTCAGGCCCTGTTCTGGTTCCGGGGGGCAGGCTGAGCCTGTGGTTAATTCTTCTTCCTGATGGGAAAATAGAGTGACCTGTGCCTGTCCCAACACCAAGAGCTAGTCTCTCATTGGTTCCCGTCTTCCCGTTCATCCTCAGGACAAATTGCAACCTGTACGGAACAGGAGGTTAAAGGTGCTGAGGCTCCAAGTAGGGAGATTGCTAGTAAAGTGGCTGGAATGGCGAACCCGAGCACAAGGAGATGAGAAATGATGTGCGTTTTAAAAACCTTTCCCCATCACACGGTGTACCATCTTCTGGGTTTCTCATGCATGTTTTCGATGTAGGAAGATGCCCTTGAACCTGGAGATTTGGGACCCATGCGATGGGTAGCACGCAGTATTACTTTAAAGGGTCTGCGTTTGCTCACCCAACCTCACCAAACCTCTCAGCCCCAAGAGTGTCCACCCTTATGTCTCATCCAGCTGTGGGTCTAGATATGGTCAATCCAGGTTGCATCACAGCCCCTGAACGAATTGTGTAAGAATTTCTCTCTCTTTCCCTGTCTTTGTTTCATGGGTTTTTAAAAGTAATTAATTTTTATAATGGGGTTTAGCTGCTTTTCACGGCTGTGTTTATGCCGCTTTACACCCACTTGACACACTAACAGAGAGATATCAATACATAGGTTTTAAGATTATTACTAGTCAGATATATTCTTGTGCGGTGAATCGGGCGTGTTGAGTCCAGTTCTCTGAGCAAGGAGTAGGTCTTGTCTATTACATATTGGGTTTATGGAACGGTATCTGAGCTAATTTGAAACTCTTGTTTTATGTATCACCCCACCTCACCTTTCCCGTTAAGCAGCCATGGTGTGTTTTCTGCATGTGTGACTCTGTTCTGTTTTGTAATTCAGTTCAAGTGTAACGGTTTTTACATTCCCTCTATAAGTGACACCTTATGAGAAGTGTCCTTTTCTGTGTGACTTATTTCACTTAGAATCGTCTTACCTAAATCCACTCATCATGCTGCTACTAGCCTTATGACATTGATTTCATGGCTGAGTGATATTCCATTGTACATAAGGACCACAACTTTTTTATCCATTTTTCGCTTTCCTGGGATATTTAAGGTGGAATGAAGTGGAGGTCCTTGTCAACAGAGCAGCCCTAAACTTTGGGGTGCTTGTGTCTTGCTGATTTTTAATTTTCCCACTTTATCCCCCCATGCGTGGAAGTGCCCTATGCTCTCTAAGCTGTGTTTTTTAGATGTTTCAGGACACACCGTACACTTCTCCAGAATGGCTGTTGGCAATTTACATCCCGCCCATCAGTGTAGCAAGGCTCCCATTTCTCCATGGCCTGTCCTGCATTTCTGGTTTTGACACTTTTTTCAGCATGGCCCTTTTGACCGATGGGAAGCGAGACTTCTTTGTAGCGCTGATTTGCCTTTCCAGGTTGCTTGGTTGGCCAAAAAGGGCGTATGCGTTTTTTCCTGAATATATTCAGGAAAAAACGCATACGCCCTTTTTGGCCAAGGGCATCATTGTCAACGTTTTGCCGCTTTTCATGTGCTTTAAAGGCGATTCGAATCTACCTCCTGAAATCTGTTTCCTGCAATTCTGCCTTGATTTCAAATCCTCTTCTTTGCCTTCCCTCAATATATTTGTGGACGAGAGTTATCATTTATAACTCTGCAGGTTTGTGAATTGCAGTGCCCTGAAGCTCCATTTTACAAGTCGCTTTTTTGGGAGCTGGCCGCAAAAGCGCAGGATGGCTTCAGGCCCTGTTCTGGTTCCGGGGGGCAGGCTGAGCCTGTGGTTAATTCTCCTTCCTGATGGGAAAATAGAGTGACCTGTGCCTGTCCCAACACCAAGAGCTAGTCTCTCATTGGTTTCCCGTCTTCCCGTTCATCCTCAGGACAAATTGCAACCTGTACGGAACAGGAGGTTAAAGGTGCTGATGCTCCAAGTAGGGAGATTGCTAGTAAAGTGGCTGGAATGGCGAACCCGAGCACAAGGAGATGAGAAATGAGGTGCGTTTTAGAAACCTTTCCCCATCACACGGTGTACCATCTTCTGGGTTTCTCATGCATGTTTTCGATGTAGGAAGATGCCCTTGAACCTGGAGATTTGGAACCCATGCGAATGGTAGCACGCAGTATTACTTTAAAGGGTCTGCGTTTGCTCACCCAACCTCACCAAACCTCTCAGCCCCAAGAGTGTCCACCCTTATGTCTCATCCAGCTGTGGGTCTAGATATGGTCAATCCAGGTTGCATCACAGCCCCTGAACGAATTGTGTAAGAATTTCTCTCTCTTTCCCTGTCTTTGTTTCATGGGTTTTTTAAAGTAATTTATTTTTATAATGGGGTTTAGCTGCTTTTCACGGCTGTGTTTATGCCGCTTTACACCCACTTGACACACTAACAGAGAGATATCAATACATAGGTTTTAAGATTATTACTAGTCAGATATATTCTTGTGCGGTGAATCGGGCGTGTTGAGTCCAGTTCTCTGAGCAAGGAGTAGGTCTTGTCTATTACATATTGGGTTTATGGAACGGTATCTGAGCTAATTTGAAACTCTTGTTTTATGTATCACCCCACCTCACCTTTCCCGTTAAGCAGCCATAGTGTGTTTTCTGCATGTGTGACTCTGTTCTGTTTTGTAATTCAGTTCAAGTGTAACGGTTTTTACATTCCCACTATAAGTGACACCTTATGAGAAGTGTCCTTTTCTGTGTGACTTATTTCACTTAGAATCGTCTTACCTAAATCCACTCATCATGCTGCTACTAGCCTTATGACATTGATTTCATGGCTGAGTGATATTCCATTGTACATAAGGACCACAACTTTTTTATCCATTTTTCACTTTCCTGGGATATTTAAGGTGGAATGCAGTGGAGGTCCTTGTCAACAGAGCAGCCCTAAACTTTGGGGTGCTTGTGTCTTGCTGATTTTCAATTTTCCCACTTTATCCCCCCATGCGTGGAAGTGCCCTATGCTCTCTAAGCTGTGTTTTTTAGATGTTTCAGGACACACCGTACACTTCTCCAGAGTGGCTGTTGGCAATTTACATCCCGCCCATCAGTGTAGCAAGGCTCCCATTTCTCCATGGCCTGTCCTGCATTTCTGGTTTTGACACTTTTTTCAGCATGGCCCTTTTGACCGATGGGAAGCGAGACTTCTTTGTAGCGCTGATTTGCCTTTCCAGGTTGCTTGGTTGGCCAAAAAGGGCGTATGCGTTTTTTCCTGAATATATTCAGGAAAAAACGCATACGCCCTTTTTGGCCATGGGCATCATTGTCAACGTTTTGCCGCTTTTCATGTGCTTTAGAGGCGATTCGAATCTACCTCCTGAAATCTGTTTCCTGCAATTCTGCCTTGATTTCAATTCCTCGTCTTTGCCTTCCCTCAATATATTTGTGGACGAGAGTTATCATTTATAACTGTGCAGGTTTGTGAATTGCAGTGCCCTGAAGCTCCATTTTACAAGTCGCTTTTTTGGGAGCTGGCCGCAAAAGCGCAGGATGGCTTCAGGCCCTGTTCTGGTTCCGGGGGGCAGGCTGAGCGTGTGGTTAATTCTTCTTCCTGATGGGAAAATAGAGTGACCTGTGCCTGTCCCAACACCAAGAGCTAGTCTCTCATTGGTTCCCCGTCTTCCCGTTCATCCTCAGGACAAATTGCAACCTGTACGGAACAGGAGGTTAAAGGTGCTGATGCTCCAAGTAGGGAGATTGCTAGTAAAGTGGCTGGAATGGCGAACCCGAGCACAAGGAGATGAGAAATGAGGTGTGTTTTAGAAACCTTTCCCCATCACACGGTGTACCATCTTCTGGGTTTCTCATGCATGTTTTCGATGTAGGAAGATGCCCTTGAACCTGGAGATTTGGGACCCATGCGAATGGTAGCACGCAGTATTACTTTAAAGGGTCTGCGTTTGCTCACCCAACCTCACCAAACCTCTCAGCCCCAAGAGTGTCCACCCTTATGTCTCATCCAGCTGTGTGTCTAGATATGGTCACTCCAGGTTGCATCACAGCCCCTGAACGAATTGTGTAAGAATTTCTCTCTCTTTCCCTGTCTTTGTTTCTTGGGTTTTTGAAAGTAATTTATTTTTATAATGGGGTTTAGCTGCTTTTCACGGCTGTGTTTATGCCGCTTTACACCCACTTGACACACTAACAGAGAGATATCAATACATAGGTTTTAAGATTATTACTAGTCAGATATATTCTTGTGCAGTGAATCGGGCGTGTTGAGTCCAGTTCTCTGAGCAAGGAGTAGGTCTTGTCTATTACATATTGGGTTTATGGAACGGTATCTGAGCTGATTTGAAACTCTTGTTTTATGTATCACCCCACCTCACCTTTCCCGTTAAGCAGCCATAGTGTGTTTTCTGCATGTGTGACTCTGTTCTGTTTTGTAATTCAGTTCAGGTGTAACGGTTTTTACATTCCCTCTATAAGTGACACTTTATGAGAAGTGTCCTTTTCTGTGTGACTTATTTCACTTAGAATCGTCGTACCTAAATCCACTCGTCATGCTGCTACTAGCCTTATGACATTGATTTCATGGCTGTGTGATATTCCATTGTACATAAGGACCACAAATTTTTGATCCATTTTTCGCTTTCCTGGGATATTTAAGGTGGAATGAAGTGGAGGTCCTTGTCAACAGAGCAGCCCTAAACTTTGGGATGCTTGTGTCTTGCTGATTTTCAATTTTCCCACTTTATCCCCCCATGCGTGGAAGTGCCCTATGCTCTCTAAGGTGTGTTTTTTAGATGTTTCCGGACACACCGTACCCTTCTCCAGAGTGGCTGTTGGCAATTTCCATCCCGCCCATCAGTGTACCAAGGCTCCCATTTCTCCATGGCCTGTCGTGCATTTCTGGTTTTGACACTTTTTTCAGCATGGCCCTTTTGACCGATGGGAAGCGAGACTTCTTTGTAGCGCTGATGTGCCTTTCCAGGTTGCTTGGTTGGCCAAAAAGGGCGTATGCGTTTTTTCCTGAATATATTCAGGAAAAAACACATACGCCCTTTTTGGCCAAGAGCATCATTGTCAACGTTTTGCTGCTTTTCACGTGCTTTAAAGGCGATTCGAATCTACCTCCTGAAATCTGTTTCCTGCAATTCTTCCTTGAGTTCAAATCCTCTTCTTTGCCTTCCCTCAATATATTTGTGGACGAGAGTTATCATTTATAACTCTGCAGGTTTGTGAATAGCAGTGCCCTGAAGCTCCATTTTAAAACTCGCTTTTTTTGGAGCTGGCCGCAAAAGCGCAGGATGGCTTCAGGCCCTGTTCTGGTTACGGGGGGCAGGCTGAGCCTGTGGTTAATTCTTCTTCCTGATGGGAAAATAGAGTGACCTGTGCTTGTCCCAACACCAAGAGCTAGTGTCTCATTGGTTCCCCGAGTTCCCGTTCATCCTCAGGACAAATTGCAACCTGTACGGAACAGGAGGTTAAAGGTGCTGATGCTCCAAGTAGGGAGATTGCTAGTAAAGTGGCTGGAATGGCGAACCCGAGCACAAGGAGATGAGAAATGAGGTGCGTTTTAGAAACCTTTCCCCATCACACGGTGTACCATCTTCTGGGTTTCTCATGCATGTTTTCGATGTAGGAAGATGCCCTTGAACCTGGAGATTTGGGACCCATGCGATGGATAGCACGCAGTATTAATTTAAAGGGTCTGCGTTTGCTCACCCAACCTCACCAAACCTCTCAGCCCCAAGAGTGTCCACCCTTATGTCTCATCCAGCTGTGGGTCTAGATATGGTCAATCCAGGTTGCATCACAGCCCCTGAACGAATTGTGTAATAATTTCTCTCTCTTTCCCTGTCTTTGTTTCATGGGTTTTTAAAAGTAATTTATTTTTATAATGGGGTTTAGCTGCTTTTCACGGCTGTGTTTATGCCGCTTTACACACACTTGACACACTAACAGAGAGATATCAATACATAGGTTTTAAGATTATTACTAGTCAGATATATTCTTGTGCGGTGAATCGGGCGTGTTGAGTCCAGTTCTCTGAGCAAGGAGTAAGTCTTGTCTATAACATATTGGGTTTATGGAACGGTATCTGAGCTGATTTGAAGCTCTCGTTTTATGTATCACCCCACCTCACCTTTCCCGTTAAGCAGCCATAGTGTGTTTTCTGCATGTGTGACTGTTCTGTTTTGTAATTCAGTTCAAGTGTAACGGTTTTTACATTCCCTCTATAAGTGACACCTTATGAGAAGTGTCCTTTTCTGTGTGACTTATTTCACTTAGAATCGTCTTACCTAAATCCACTCATCATGCTGCTACTAGCCTTATGACATTGATTTCATGGCTGAGTGATATTCCATTGTACATAAGGACCACAACTTTTTGATCCATTTTTCGCTTTCCTAGGATATTTAAGGTGGAATGAAGTGGAGGTCCTTGTCAACAGAGCAGCCCTAAACTTTGTGGTGCTTGTGTCTTGCTGATTTTCAATTTTCCCACATTATCCCCCCATGCGTGGAAGTGCCCTATGCTCTCTAATCTGTGTTTTTTACATGTTTCAGGACACACCGTACACTTCTCCAGAGTGACTGTTGGCGATTTACATCCCGCCCATCAGTGTAGCAAGGCTCCCATTTCTCCATGGCCTGTCCTGCATTTCTGGTTTTGACACTTTTTTCAGCATGGCCCTTTTGACCGATGGGAAGCGAGACTTCTTTGTAGCGCTGATTTGCCTTTCCAGGTTGCTTGGTTGGCCAAAAAGGGCGTATGCATTTTTTCCTGAATATATTCAGGAAAAAACGCATACGCCCTTTTTGGCCAAGGGCATCATTGTCAACGTTTTGCCGCTTTTCATGTGCTTTAAAGGCGATTCGTATCTACCTCCTGAAATCTGTTTCCTGCAATTCTGCCTTGATTTCAAATCCTCTTCTTTGCCTTCCCTCAATATATTTGTGGACGAGAGTTATCATTTATAACTCTGCAGGTTTGTGAATAGCAGTGCCCTGAAGCTCCATTTTACAAGTTGCTTTTTTGGGAGCTGGCCGCAAAAGCGCAGGATGGCTTCAGGCCCTGTTCTGGTTCCGGGGGGCAGGCTGAGCCTGTGGTTAATTCTTCTTCCTGATGGGAAAATAGAGTGACCTGTGCCTGTCCCAACACCAAGAGCTAGTCTCTCATTGGTTCCCCGAGTTCCCGTTCATCCTCAGGACAAATTGCAACCTGTACGGAACAGGAGGTTAAAGGTGCTGATGCTCCAAGTAGGGAGATTGCTAGTAAAGTGGCTGGAATGGGGAACCCGAGCACAAGGAGATGAGAAATGAGGTGCGTTTTAGAAACCTTTCCCCATCACACGGTGTACCATCTTCTGGGTTTCTCATGCATGTTTTCGATGTAGGAAGATGCCCTTGAACCTGGAGATTTGGGACCCATGCGATGGGTAGCAGGCAGTATTACTTTAAGGGTCTGCGTTTGCTCACCCAACCTCACCAAAACTCTCAGCCCCAAGAGTGTCCACCCTTATGTCTCATCCAGCTGTGGGTCTAGATATGGTCACTCCAGGTTGCATCACAGCCCCTGAACGAATTGTGTAAGAATTTCTCTCTCTTTCCCTGTCTTTGTTTCTTGGGTTTTTGAAAGTAATTTATTTTTATAATGGGGTTTAGCTGCTTTTCACGGCTGTGTTTATGCCACTTTACACCCACTTGACACACTAACAGAGAGATATCAATACATAGGTTTTAAGATTATTACTAGTCAGATATATTCTTGTGCGGTGAATCGGGCGTGTTGAGTCCAGTTCTCTGAGCAAGGAGTAGGTCTTGTCTATTACATATTGGGTTTATGGAACGGTATCTGAGCTAATTTGAAACTCTTGTTTTATGTATCACCCCACCTCACCTTTCCCGTTAAGCAGCCATAGTGTGTTTTCTGCATGTGTGACTCTGTTCTGTTTTGTAATTCAGTTCAAGTGTAACGGTTTTTACTTTCCCTCTATAAGTGACACCTTATGAGAAGTGTCCTTTTCTGTGTGACTTATTTCACTTAGAATCGTCGTACCTAAATCCACTCATCATGCTGCTACTAGCCTTATGTCATTGATTTCATGGCTGAGTGATATTACATTGTACATAAGGACCACAACTTTTTGATCCATTTTTCGCTTTCCTGGGATATTTAAGGTGGAATGAAGTGGAGGTCCTTGTCAACAGAGCAGCCCTAAACTTTGGGGTGCTTGTGTCTTGCTGATTTTCAATTTTCCCACTTTATCCCCCCATGCGTGGAAGTGCCCTATGCTCTCTAAGCTGTGTTTTTTAGATGTTTCAGGACACACCGTACACTTCTCCAGAGTGGCTGTTGGCAATTTACATCCCACCCATCAGTGTAGCAAGGCTCCGATTCCTCCATGGCCTGTCCTGCATTTCTGGTTTTGACACTTTTTTCAGCATGGCCCTTTTGACCGATGGGAAGCGAGACTTCTTTGTAGCGCTGATTTGCCTTTCCAGGTTGCTTGGTTGGCCAAAAAGGGCGTATGCGTTTTTTCCTGAATATATTCAGGAAAAAACGCATACGCCCTTTTTGGCCAAGGGCATCATTGTCAACGTTTTGCCGCTTTTCATGTGCTTTAAAGGCGATTCGAATCTACCTCCTGAAATCTGTTTCCTGCAATTCTGCCTTGATTTCAAATCCTCTTCTTTGCCTTCCCTCAATATATTTGTGGACGAGAGTTATCATTTATAACTCTGCAGGTTTTTGAATTGCAGTGCCCTGAAGCTCCATTTTACAAGTCGCTTTTTTGGGAGCTGGCCGCAAAAGCACAGGATGGCTTCAGGCCCTGTTCTGGTTCCGGGTGGCAGGCTGAGCCTGTGGTTAATTCTTCTTCCTGATGGGAAAATAGAGTGACCTGTGCCTGTCCCAACACCAAGAGCTAGTCTCTCATTGGTTCCCCGTCTTCCCGTTCATCCTCAGGACAAATTGCAACCTGTATGGAACAGGAGGTTAAAGGTGCTGATGCTCCAAGTAGGGAGATTGCTAGTAAAGTGGCTGGAATGGCGAACCCGAGCACAAGGAGATGAGAAATGAGGTGCGTTTTAGAAACCTTTCTCCATCACACGGTGTACCATCTTCTGGGTTTCTCATGCATGTTTTCGATGTAGGAAGATTCCCTTGAACCTGGAGATTTGGGACCCATGCGATGGGTAGCACGCAGGATTACTTTAAAGGGTCTGCGTTTGCTCACCCAACCTCACCAAACCTCTCAGCCCCAAGAGTGTCCACCCTTATGTCTCATCCAGCTGTGGGTCTAGATATGGTCAATCCAGGTTGCATCACAGCCCCTGAACGAATTGTGTAAGAATTTCTCTCTCTTTCCCTGTCTTTGTTGCATGGGTTTTTGAAAGTAATTTATTTTTATAATGGGGTTTAGCTGCTTTTCACGGCTGTGTTTATGCCGCTTTACACCCACTTGACACACTAACAGAGAGATATCAATACATAGGTTTTAAGATTATTACTAGTCAGATATATTCTTGTGCGGTGAATCGGGCGTGTTGAGTCCAGTTCTCTGAGCAAGGAGTAGGTCTTGTCTATTACATATTGGGTTTATGGAACGGTATCTGAGCTAATTTGAAACTCTTGTTTTATGTATCACCCCACCTCACCTTTCCCGTTAAGCAGCCATAGTGTGTTTTCTGCATGTGTGACTCTGTTCTGTTTTGTAATTCAGTTCAAGTGTAACGGTTTTTACATTCCCTCTATAAGTGACACCTTATGAGAAGTGTCCTGTTCTGTGTGACTTATTTCACTTAGAATCGTCTTACCTAAATCCACTCATCATGCTGCTACTAGCCTTATGACATTGATTTCATGGCTGAGTGATATTCCATTGTACATAAGGACCACAACTTTTTGATCCATTTTTCGCTTTCCTGGGATATTTAAGGTGGAATGAAGTGGAGGTCCTTGTCAACAGAGCAGCCCTAAACTTTGGGGTGCTTGTGTCTTGCTGATTTTCAATTTTCCCACTTTATCCCCCCATGCGTGGAAGTGCCCTATGCTCTCTACGCTGTGTTTTTTAGATGTTTCAGGACACACCGTACACTTCTCCAGAGTGGCTGTTGGCAATTTACATCCCGCCCATCAGTGTAGCAAGGCTCCGATTCCTCCATGGCCTGTCCTGCATTTCTGGTTTTGACACTTTTTTCAGCATGGCCCTTTTGACCGATGGGAAGCGAGACTTCTTTGTAGCGCTGATTTGCCTTTCCAGGTTGCTTGGTTGGCCAAAAAGGGCGTATGCGTTTTTTCCTGAATATATTCAGGAAAAAACGCATACGCCCTTTTTGGCCAAGGGCATCATTGTCAACGTTTTGCCGCTTTTCATGTGCTTTAAAGGCGATTCGAATCTACCTCCTGAAATCTGTTTCCTGGAATTCTGCCTTGATTTCAAATCCTCTTCTTTGCCTTCCCTCAATATATTTGTGGACGAGAGTTATCATTTATAACTCTGCAGATTTGTGAATTGCAGTGCCCTGAAGCTCCATTTTACAAGTCGCTTTTTTGGGTGCTGGCCGCAAAAGCGCAGGATGGCTTCAGGCCCTGTTCTGGTTCCGGGTGGCAGGCTGAGCCTGTGGTTAATTCTTCTTCCTGATGGGAAAATAGAGTGACCTGTGCCTGTCCCAACACCAAGAGCTAGTCTCTCATTGGTTCCCCGTCTTCCCGTTCATCCTCAGGACAAATTGCAACCTGTATGGAACAGGAGGTTAAAGGTGCTGATGCTCCAAGTAGGGAGATTGCTAGTAAAGTGGCTGGAATGGCGAACCCGAGCACAAGGAGATGAGAAATGAGGTGCGTTTTAGAAACCTTTCCCCATCACACGGTGTACCATCTTCTGGGTTTCTCATGCATGTTTTCGATGTAGGAAGATTCCCTTGAACCTGGAGATTTGGGACCCATGCGATGGGTAGCACGTAGTATTACTTTAAAGGGTCTGCGTTTGCTCACCCAACCTCACCAAACCTCTCAGCGCCAAGAGTGTCCACCCTTATGTCTCATCCAGCTGTGGGTCTAGATATGGTCAATCCAGGTTGCATCACAGCCCCTGAACGAATTGTGTAAGAATTTCTCTCTCTTTCCCTCTCTTTGTTGCATGGGTTTTTGAAAGTAATTTATTTTTATAATGGGGTTTAGCTGCTTTTCACGGCTGTGTTTATGCCGCTTTACACCCACTTGACACACTAACAGAGAGATATCAATACATAGGTTTTAAGATTATTACTAGTCAGATATATTCTTGTGCGGTGAATCGGGCGTGTTGAGTCCAGTTCTCTGAGCAAGGAGTAGGTCCTGTCTATTACATATTGGGTTTATGGAACGGTATCTGAGCTAATTTGAAACTCTTGTTTTATGTATCACCCCACCTCACCTTTCCCGTTAAGCAGCCATAGTGTGTTTTCTGCATGTGTGACTCTGTTCTGTTTTGTAATTCAGTTCAAGTGTAACGGTTTTTACATTCCCTCTATAAGTGACACCTTATGAGAAGTGTCCTTTTCTGTGTGACTTATTTCACTTAGAATCGTCGTACCTAAATCCACTCATCATGCTGCTACTAGCCTTATGACATTGATTTCATGGCTGAGTGATATTCCATTGTACATAAGGACCACAACTTTTTGATCCATTTTTCGCTTTCTTGGGATATTTAAGGTGGAATGAAGTGGAGGTCCTTGTCAACAGAGCAGCCCTAAACTTTGGGGTGCTTGTGTCTTGCTGATTTTCAATTTTCCCACTTTATCCCCCCATGCGTGGAAGTGCCCTATGCTCTCTAAGCTGTGTTTTTTAGATGTTTCAGAACACACCGTACACTTCTCCAGAGTGGCTGTTGGCAATTTACATCCCGCCCATCAGTGTAGCAAGGCCCCCATTTCTCCATGGACTGTCCTGCATTTCTGATTTTGACACTTTTTTCAGCATGGCCCTTTTGACCGATGGGAAGCGAGACTTCTTTGTAGCGCTGATTTGCCTTTCCAGGTTGCTTGGTTGGCCAAAAAGGGCGTATGCGTTTTTTCCTGAATATATTCAGGAAAAAACGCATACGCCGTTTTTGGCCAAGGGCATCATTGTCAACGTTTTCCTGCTTTTCATGTGCTTTAAAGGCGATTCGAATCTACCTCCTGAAATCTGTTTCCTGCAATTCTGCCTTGATTTCAAATCCTCTTCTTTGCCTTCCCTCAATATATTTGTGGACGAGAGTTATCATTTATAACTCTGCAGATTTGTGAATTGCAGTGCCCTGAAGCTCCATTTTACAAGTCGCTTTTTTGGGTGCTGGCCGCAAAAGCGCAGGATGGCTTCAGGCCCTGTTCTGGTTCCGGGGGGCAGGCTGAGCCTGTGGTTAATTCTTCTTCCTGATGGGAAAATAGAGTGACCTGTGCCTGTCCCAACACCAAGAGCTAGTCTCTCATTGGTTCCCCGTCTTCCCGTTCATCCTCAGGACAAATTGCAACCTGTATGGAACAGGAGGTTAAAGGTGCTGATGCTCCAAGTAGGGAGATTGCTAGTAAAGTGGCTGGAATGGCGAACCCGAGCACAAGGAGATGAGAAATGAGGTGCGTTTTAGAAACCTTTCCCCATCACACGGTGTACCATCTTCTGGGTTTCTCATGCATGTTTTCGATGTAGGAAGATTCCCTTGAACCTGGAGATTTGGGACCCATGCGATGGGTAGCACGCAGTATTACTTTAAAGGGTCTGCGTTTGCTCACCCAACCTCACCAAACCTCTCAGCGCCAAGAGTGTCCACCCTTATGTCTCATCCAGCTGTGGGTCTAGATATGGTCAATCCAGGTTGCATCACAGCCCCTGAACGAATTGTGTAAGAATTTCTCTCTCTTTCCCTCTCTTTGTTGCATGGGTTTTTGAAAGTAATTTATTTTTATAATGGGGTTTAGCTGCTTTTCACGGCTGTGTTTATGCCGCTTTACACCCACTTGACACACTAACAGAGAGATATCAATACATAGGTTTTAAGATTATTACTAGTCAGATATATTCTTGTGCGGTGAATCGGGCGTGTTGAGTCCAGTTCTCTGAGCAAGGAGTAGGTCTTGTCTATTACATATTGGGTTTATGGAACGGTATCTGAGCTAATTTGAAACTCTTGTTTTATGTATCACCCCACCTCACCTTTCCCGTTAAGCAGCCATAGTGTGTTTTCTGCATGTGTGACTCTGTTCTGTTTTGTAATTCAGTTCAAGTGTAACGGTTTTTACATTCCCTCTATAAGTGACACCTTATGAGAAGTGTCCTGTTCTGTGTGACTTATTTCACTTAGAATCGTCTTACCTAAATCCACTCATCATGCTGCTACTAGCCTTATGACATTGATTTCATGGCTGAGTGATATTCCATTGTACATAAGGACCACAACTTTTTGATCCATTTTTCGCTTTCCTGGGATATTTAAGGTGGAATGAAGTGGAGGTCCTTGTCAACAGAGCAGCCCTAAACTTTGGGGTGCTTGTGTCTTGCTGATTTTCAATTTTCCCACTTTATCCCCCCATGCGTGGAAGTGCCCTATGCTCTCTACGCTGTGTTTTTTAGATGTTTCAGGACACACCGTACACTTCTCCAGAGTGGCTGTTGGCAATTTACATCCCGCCCATCAGTGTAGCAAGGCTCCGATTCCTCCATGGCCTGTCCTGCATTTCTGGTTTTGACACTTTTTTCAGCATGGCCCTTTTGACCGATGGGAAGCGAGACTTCTTTGTAGCGCTGATTTGCCTTTCCAGGTTGCTTGGTTGGCCAAAAAGGGCGTATGCGTTTTTTCCTGAATATATTCAGGAAAAAACGCATACGCCGTTTTTGGCCAAGGGCATCATTGTCAACGTTTTCCTGCTTTTCATGTGCTTTAAAGGCGATTCGAATCTACCTCCTGAAATCTGTTTCCTGCAATTCTGCCTTGATTTCAAATCCTCTTCTTTGCCTTCCCTCAATATATTTGTGGACGAGAGTTATCATTTATAACTCTGCAGATTTGTGAATTGCAGTGCCCTGAAGCTCCATTTTACAAGTCGCTTTTTTGGGTGCTGGCCGCAAAAGCGCAGGATGGCTTCAGGCCCTGTTCTGGTTCCGGGGGGCAGGCTGAGCCTGTGGTTAATTCTTCTTCCTGATGGGAAAATAGAGTGACCTGTGCCTGTCCCAACACCAAGAGCTAGTCTCTCATTGGTTCCCCGTCTTCCCGTTCATCCTCAGGACAAATTGCAACCTGTATGGAACAGGAGGTTAAAGGTGCTGATGCTCCAAGTAGGGAGATTGCTAGTAAAGTGGCTGGAATGGCGAACCCGAGCACAAGGAGATGAGAAATGAGGTGCGTTTTAGAAACCTTTCCCCATCACACGGTGTACCATCTTCTGGGTTTCTCATGCATGTTTTCGATGTAGGAAGATTCCCTTGAACCTGGAGATTTGGGACCCATGCGATGGGTAGCACGCAGTATTACTTTAAAGGGTCTGCGTTTGCTCACCCAACCTCACCAAACCTCTCAGCGCCAAGAGTGTCCACCCTTATGTCTCATCCAGCTGTGGGTCTAGATATGGTCAATCCAGGTTGCATCACAGCCCCTGAACGAATTGTGTAAGAATTTCTCTCTCTTTCCCTCTCTTTGTTGCATGGGTTTTTGAAAGTAATTTATTTTTATAATGGGGTTTAGCTGCTTTTCACGGCTGTGTTTATGCCGCTTTACACCCACTTGACACACTAACAGAGAGATATCAATACATAGGTTTTAAGATTATTACTAGTCAGATATATTCTTGTGCGGTGAATCGGGCGTGTTGAGTCCAGTTCTCTGAGCAAGGAGTAGGTCTTGTCTATTACATATTGGGTTTATGGAACGGTATCTGAGCTAATTTGAAACTCTTGTTTTATGTATCACCCCACCTCACCTTTCCCGTTAAGCAGCCATAGTGTGTTTTCTGCATGTGTGACTCTGTTCTGTTTTGTAATTCAGTTCAAGTGTAACGGTTTTTACATTCCCTCTATAAGTGACACCTTATGAGAAGTGTCCTGTTCTGTGTGACTTATTTCACTTAGAATCGTCTTACCTAAATCCACTCATCATGCTGCTACTAGCCTTATGACATTGATTTCATGGCTGAGTGATATTCCATTGTACATAAGGACCACAACTTTTTGATCCATTTTTCGCTTTCCTGGGATATTTAAGGTGGAATGAAGTGGAGGTCCTTGTCAACAGAGCAGCCCTAAACTTTGGGGTGCTTGTGTCTTGCTGATTTTCAATTTTCCCACTTTATCCCCCCATGCGTGGAAGTGCCCTATGCTCTCTACGCTGTGTTTTTTAGATGTTTCAGGACACACCGTACACTTCTCCAGAGTGGCTGTTGGCAATTTACATCCCGCCCATCAGTGTAGCAAGGCTCCGATTCCTCCATGGCCTGTCCTGCATTTCTGGTTTTGACACTTTTTTCAGCATGGCCCTTTTGACCGATGGGAAGCGAGACTTCTTTGTAGCGCTGATTTGCCTTTCCAGGTTGCTTGGTTGGCCAAAAAGGGCGTATGCGTTTTTTCCTGAATATATTCAGGAAAAAACGCATACGCCGTTTTTGGCCAAGGGCATCATTGTCAACGTTTTCCTGCTTTTCATGTGCTTTAAAGGCGATTCGAATCTACCTCCTGAAATCTGTTTCCTGCAATTCTGCCTTGATTTCAAATCCTCTTCTTTGCCTTCCCTCAATATATTTGTGGACGAGAGTTATCATTTATAACTCTGCAGATTTGTGAATTGCAGTGCCCTGAAGCTCCATTTTACAAGTCGCTTTTTTGGGTGCTGGCCGCAAAAGCGCAGGATGGCTTCAGGCCCTGTTCTGGTTCCGGGGGGCAGGCTGAGCCTGTGGTTAATTCTTCTTCCTGATGGGAAAATAGAGTGACCTGTGCCTGTCCCAACACCAAGAGCTAGTCTCTCATTGGTTCCCCGTCTTCCCGTTCATCCTCAGGACAAATTGCAACCTGTATGGAACAGGAGGTTAAAGGTGCTGATGCTCCAAGTAGGGAGATTGCTAGTAAAGTGGCTGGAATGGCGAACCCGAGCACAAGGAGATGAGAAATGAGGTGCGTTTTAGAAACCTTTCCCCATCACACGGTGTACCATCTTCTGGGTTTCTCATGCATGTTTTCGATGTAGGAAGATTCCCTTGAACCTGGAGATTTGGGACCCATGCGATGGGTAGCACGCAGTATTACTTTAAAGGGTCTGCGTTTGCTCACCCAACCTCACCAAACCTCTCAGCGCCAAGAGTGTCCACCCTTATGTCTCATCCAGCTGTGGGTCTAGATATGGTCAATCCAGGTTGCATCACAGCCCCTGAACGAATTGTGTAAGAATTTCTCTCTCTTTCCCTCTCTTTGTTGCATGGGTTTTTGAAAGTAATTTATTTTTATAATGGGGTTTAGCTGCTTTTCACGGCTGTGTTTATGCCGCTTTACACCCACTTGACACACTAACAGAGAGATATCAATACATAGGTTTTAAGATTATTACTAGTCAGATATATTCTTGTGCGGTGAATCGGGCGTGTTGAGTCCAGTTCTCTGAGCAAGGAGTAGGTCTTGTCTATTACATATTGGGTTTATGGAACGGTATCTGAGCTAATTTGAAACTCTTGTTTTATGTATCACCCCACCTCACCTTTCCCGTTAAGCAGCCATAGTGTGTTTTCTGCATGTGTGACTCTGTTCTGTTTTGTAATTCAGTTCAAGTGTAACGGTTTTTACATTCCCTCTATAAGTGACACCTTATGAGAAGTGTCCTGTTCTGTGTGACTTATTTC
This sequence comes from Balaenoptera physalus, assembly GCF_965194825.1. Taxonomy (NCBI): domain Eukaryota; kingdom Metazoa; phylum Chordata; class Mammalia; order Artiodactyla; family Balaenopteridae; genus Balaenoptera; species Balaenoptera physalus. The sequence continues at coordinate 514,247 of NW_028126113.1, read as the reverse complement.
ACTTAGAATCGTCTTACCTAAATCCACTCATCATGCTGCTACTAGCCTTATGACATTGATTTCATGGCTGAGTGATATTCCATTGTACATAAGGACCACAACTTTTTGATCCATTTTTCGCTTTCCTGGGATATTTAAGGTGGAATGAAGTGGAGGTCCTTGTCAACAGAGCAGCCCTAAACTTTGGGGTGCTTGTGTCTTGCTGATTTTCAATTTTCCCACTTTATCCCCCCATGCGTGGAAGTGCCCTATGCTCTCTACGCTGTGTTTTTTAGATGTTTCAGGACACACCGTACACTTCTCCAGAGTGGCTGTTGGCAATTTACATCCCGCCCATCAGTGTAGCAAGGCTCCGATTCCTCCATGGCCTGTCCTGCATTTCTGGTTTTGACACTTTTTTCAGCATGGCCCTTTTGACCGATGGGAAGCGAGACTTCTTTGTAGCGCTGATTTGCCTTTCCAGGTTGCTTGGTTGGCCAAAAAGGGCGTATGCGTTTTTTCCTGAATATATTCAGGAAAAAACGCATACGCCGTTTTTGGCCAAGGGCATCATTGTCAAAGTTTTCCTGCTTTTCATGTGCTTTAAAGGCGATTCGAATCTACCTCCTGAAATCTGTTTCCTGCAATTCTGCCTTGATTTCAAATCCTCTTCTTTGCCTTCCCTCAATATATTTGTGGACGAGAGTTATCATTTATAACTCTGCAGATTTGTGAATTGCAGTGCCCTGAAGCTCCATTTTACAAGTCGCTTTTTTGGGTGCTGGCCGCAAAAGCGCAGGATGGCTTCAGGCCCTGTTCTGGTTCCGGGGGGCAGGCTGAGCCTGTGGTTAATTCTTCTTCCTGATGGGAAAATAGAGTGACCTGTGCCTGTCCCAACACCAAGAGCTAGTCTCTCATTGGTTCCCCGTCTTCCCGTTCATCCTCAGGACAAATTGCAACCTGTATGGAACAGGAGGTTAAAGGTGCTGATGCTCCAAGTAGGGAGATTGCTAGTAAAGTGGCTGGAATGGCGAACCCGAGCACAAGGAGATGAGAAATGAGGTGCGTTTTAGAAACCTTTCCCCATCACACGGTGTACCATCTTCTGGGTTTCTCATGCATGTTTTCGATGTAGGAAGATTCCCTTGAACCTGGAGATTTGGGACCCATGCGATGGGTAGCACGCAGTATTACTTTAAAGGGTCTGCGTTTGCTCACCCAACCTCACCAAACCTCTCAGCGCCAAGAGTGTCCACCCTTATGTCTCATCCAGCTGTGGGTCTAGATATGGTCAATCCAGGTTGCATCACAGCCCCTGAACGAATTGTGTAAGAATTTCTCTCTCTTTCCCTCTCTTTGTTGCATGGGTTTTTGAAAGTAATTTATTTTTATAATGGGGTTTAGCTGCTTTTCACGGCTGTGTTTATGCCGCTTTACACCCACTTGACACACTAACAGAGAGATATCAATACATAGGTTTTAAGATTATTACTAGTCAGATATATTCTTGTGCGGTGAATCGGGCGTGTTGAGTCCAGTTCTCTGAGCAAGGAGTAGGTCTTGTCTATTACATATTGGGTTTATGGAACGGTATCTGAGCTAATTTGAAACTCTTGTTTTATGTATCACCCCACCTCACCTTTCCCGTTAAGCAGCCATAGTGTGTTTTCTGCATGTGTGACTCTGTTCTGTTTTGTAATTCAGTTCAAGTGTAACGGTTTTTACATTCCCTCTATAAGTGACACCTTATGAGAAGTGTCCTGTTCTGTGTGACTTATTTCACTTAGAATCGTCTTACCTAAATCCACTCATCATGCTGCTACTAGCCTTATGACATTGATTTCATGGCTGAGTGATATTCCATTGTACATAAGGACCACAACTTTTTGATCCATTTTTCGCTTTCCTGGGATATTTAAGGTGGAATGAAGTGGAGGTCCTTGTCAACAGAGCAGCCCTAAACTTTGGGGTGCTTGTGTCTTGCTGATTTTCAATTTTCCCACTTTATCCCCCCATGCGTGGAAGTGCCCTATGCTCTCTACGCTGTGTTTTTTAGATGTTTCAGGACACACCGTACACTTCTCCAGAGTGGCTGTTGGCAATTTACATCCCGCCCATCAGTGTAGCAAGGCTCCGATTCCTCCATGGCCTGTCCTGCATTTCTGGTTTTGACACTTTTTTCAGCATGGCCCTTTTGACCGATGGGAAGCGAGACTTCTTTGTAGCGCTGATTTGCCTTTCCAGGTTGCTTGGTTGGCCAAAAAGGGCGTATGCGTTTTTTCCTGAATATATTCAGGAAAAACGCATACGCCCTTTTTGGCCAAGGGCATCATTGTCAACGTTTTGCCGCTTTTCATGTGCTTTAAAGGCGATTCGAATCTACCTCCTGAAATCTGTTTCCTGCAATTCTGCCTTGATTTCAAATCCTCTTCTTTGCCTTCCCTCAATATATTTGTGGACGAGAGTTATCATTTATAACTCTGCAGATTTGTGAATTGCAGTGCCCTGAAGCTCCATTTTACAAGTCGCTTTTTTGGGTGCTGGCCGCAAAAGCGCAGGATGGCTTCAGGCCCTGTTCTGGTTCCGGGTGGCAGGCTGAGCCTGTGGTTAATTCTTCTTCCTGATGGGAAAATAGAGTGACCTGTGCCTGTCCCAACACCAAGAGCTAGTCTCTCATTGGTTCCCCGTCTTCCCGTTCATCCTCAGGACAAATTGCAACCTGTATGGAACAGGAGGTTAAAGGTGCTGATGCTCCAAGTAGGGAGATTGCTAGTAAAGTGGCTGGAATGGCGAACCCGAGCACAAGGAGATGAGAAATGAGGTGCGTTTTAGAAACCTTTCCCCATCACACGGTGTACCATCTTCTGGGTTTCTCATGCATGTTTTCGATGTAGGAAGATTCCCTTGAACCTGGAGATTTGGGACCCATGCGATGGGTAGCACGCAGTATTACTTTAAAGGGTCTGCGTTTGCTCACCCAACCTCACCAAACCTCTCAGCGCCAAGAGTGTCCACCCTTATGTCTCATCCAGCTGTGGGTCTAGATATGGTCAATCCAGGTTGCATCACAGCCCCTGAACGAATTGTGTAAGAATTTCTCTCTCTTTCCCTCTCTTTGTTGCATGGGTTTTTGAAAGTAATTTATTTTTATAATGGGGTTTAGCTGCTTTTCACGGCTGTGTTTATGCCGCTTTACACCCACTTGACACACTAACAGAGAGATATCAATACATAGGTTTTAAGATTATTACTAGTCAGATATATTCTTGTGCGGTGAATCGGGCGTGTTGAGTCCAGTTCTCTGAGCAAGGAGTAGGTCTTGTCTATTACATATTGGGTTTATGGAACGGTATCTGAGCTAATTTGAAACTCTTGTTTTATGTATCACCCCACCTCACCTTTCCCGTTAAGCAGCCATAGTGTGTTTTCTGCATGTGTGACTCTGTTCTGTTTTGTAATTCAGTTCAAGTGTAACGGTTTTTACATTCCCTCTATAAGTGACAACTTATGAGAAGTGTCCTGTTCTGTGTGACTTATTTCACTTAGAATCGTCTTACCTAAATCCACTCATCATGCTGCTACTAGCCTTATGACATTGATTTCATGGCTGAGTGATATTCCATTGTACATAAGGACCACAACTTTTTGATCCATTTTTCGCTTTCCTGGGATATTTAAGGTGGAATGAAGTGGAGGTCCTTGTCAACAGAGCAGCCCTAAACTTTGGGGTGCTTGTGTCTTGCTGATTTTCAATTTTCCCACTTTATCCCCGCATGCGTGGAAGTGCCCTATGCTCTCTAAGCTGTGTTTTTTAGATGTTTCAGGACACACCGTACACTTCTCCAGAGTGGCTGTTGGCAATTTACATCCCACCCATCAGTGTAGCAAGGCTCCGATTCCTCCATGGCCTGTCCTGCATTTCTGGTTTTGACACTTTTTTCAGCATGGCCCTTTTGACCGATGGGAAGCGAGACTTCTTTGTAGCGCTGATTTGCCTTTCCAGGTTGCTTGGTTGGCCAAAAAGGGCGTATGCGTTTTTTCCTGAATATATTCAGGAAAAAACGCATACGCCCTTTTTGGCCAAGGGCATCATTGTCAACGTTTTGCCGCTTTTCATGTGCTTTAAAGGCGATTCGAATCTACCTCCTGAAATCTGTTTCCTGCAATTCTGCCTTGATTTCAAATCCTCTTCTTTGCCTACCCTCAATATATTTGTGGACGAGAGTTATCATTTATAACTCTGCAGGTTTTTGAATTGCAGTGCCCTGAAGCTCCATTTTACAAGTCGCTTTTTTGGGAGCTGGCCGCAAAAGCACAGGATGGCTTCAGGCCCTGTTCTGGTTCCGGGGGGCAGGCTGAGCCTGTGGTTAATTCTTCTTCCTGATGGGAAAATAGAGTGACCTGTGCCTGTCCCAACACCAAGAGCTAGTCTCTCATTGGTTCCCCGTCTTCCCGTTCATCCTCAGGACAAATTGCAACCTGTACGGAACAGGAGGTTAAAGGTGCTGATGCTCCAAGTAGGGAGATTGCTAGTAAAGTGGCTGGAATGGCGAACCCGAGCACAAGGAGATGAGAAATGAGGTGCGTTTTAGAAACCTTTCTCCATCAAACGGTGTACCATCTTCTGGGTTTCTCATGCATGTTTTCGATGTAGGAAGATGCCCTTGAACCTGGAGATTTGGGACCCATGCGATGGGTAGCACGCAGGATTACTTTAAAGGATCTGTGTTTGCTCACCCAACCTCACCAAACCTCTCAGCCCCAAGAGTGTCCACCCTTATGTCTCATCCAGCTGTGGGTCTAGAAATGGTCAATCCAGGTTGCATCACAGCCCCTGAACGAATTGTGTAAGAATTTCTCTCTCTTTCCCTGTCTTTGTTTCATGGGTTTTTAAAAGTAATTTATTTTTATAATGGGGTTTAGCTGCTTTTCACGGCTGTGTTTATGCCACTTTACACCCACTTGACACACTAACAGAGAGATATGAATACATAGGTTTTAAGATTATTACTAGTCAGATATATTCTTGTGCGGTGAATCGGGCGTGTTGAGTCCAGTTCTCTGAGCAAGGAGTAGGTCTTGTCTATTACATATTGGGTTTATGGAACGGTATCTGAGCTAATTTGAAACTCTTGTTTTATGTATCACCCCACCTCACCTTTCCCGTTAAGCAGCCATAGTGTGTTTTCTGCATGTGTGACTCTGTTCTGTTTTGTAATTCAGTTCAAGTGTAACGGTTTTTACTTTCCCTCTATAAGTGACACCTTATGAGAAGTGTCCTTTTCTGTGTGACTTATTTCACTTAGAATCGTCGTACCTAAATCCACTCATCATGCTGCTACTAGCCTTATGACATTGATTTCATGGCTGAGTGATATTCCATTGTACATAAGGACCACAACTTTTTGATCCATTTTTCGCTTTCCTGGGATATTTAAGGTGGAATGAAGTGGAGGTCCTTGTCAACAGAGCAGCCCTAAACTTTGGGGTGCTTGTGTCTTGCTGATTTTCAATTTTCCCACTTTATCCCCACATGCGTGGAAGTGCCCTATGCTCTCTAAGCTGTGTTTTTTAGATGTTTCAGGACACACCGTACACTTCTCCAGAGTGGCTGTTGGCAATTTACATCCCGCCCATCAGTGTAGCAAGGCTCCCATTTCTCCATGGCCTGTCCTGCATTTCTGGTTTTGACACTTTTTTCAGCATGGCCCTTTTGACCGATGGGAAGTGAGACTTCTTTGTAGCGCTGATTTGCCTTTCCAGGTTGCTTGGTTGGCCAAAAAGGGCGTATGCGTTTTTTCCTGAATATATTCAGGAAAAAACGCATACGCCATTTTTGGCCAAGGACATCATTGTCAACGTTTTGCCGCTTTTCATGTGCTTTAAAGGCGATTCGAATCTACCTCCTGAAATCTGTTTCCTGCAATTCTGCCTTGATTTCAAATCCTCTTCTTTGCCTTCCCTCAATATATTTGTGGACGAGAGTTATCATTTATAACTCTGCAGGTTTGTGAATTGCAGTGCCCTGAAGCTCCATTTTACAAGTCGCTTTTTTGGGAGCTGGCCGCAAAAGCGCAGGATGGCTTCAGGCCCTGTTCTGGTTCCTGGGGGCAGGCTGAGCCTGTGGTTATTTCTTCTTCCTGATGGGAAAATAGAGTGACCTGTGCCTGTCCCAACACCAAGAGCTAGTCTCTCATTGGTTCCCCGTCTTCCCGTTCATCCTCAGGACAAATTGCAACCTGTACGGAACAGGAGGTTAAAGGTGCTGATGCTCCAAGTAGGGAGATTGCTAGTTAAGTGGCTGGAATGACGGACCCGAGCACAAGGAGATGAGAAATGAGGTGCGTTTTAGAAACCTTTCCCCATCACACGGTGTACCATCTTCTGGGTTTCTCATGCATGTTTTCGATGTAGGAAGATGCCCTTGAACCTGGAGATTTGGGACCCATGCGATGGGTAGCACGCAGTATTACTTTAAAGGGTCTGCGTTTGCTCACCCAACCTCACCAAACCTCTCAGCCCCAAGAGTGTCCACCCTTATGTCTCATCCAGCTGTGGGTCTAGATATGGTCAATCCAGGTTGCATCACAGCCCCTGAACGAATTGTGTAAGAATTTCTCTCTCTTTCCCTGTCTTTGTTTCCTGGGTTTTTAAAAGTAATTTATTTTTATAATGGGGTTTAGCAGCTTTTCACGGCTGTGTTTATGTCGCTTTACACCCACTTAACACACTAACAGAGAGATATCAATACATAGGTTTTAAGATTATTACTAGTCAGATATATTCTTGTGCGGTGAATCGGGCATGTTGAGTCCAGTTCTCTGAGCAAGGAATAGGTCTTGTCTATTACATATTGGGTTTATGGAACGGTATCTGAGCTAATTTGAAACTCTTGTTTTATGTATCACCCCACCTCACCTTTCCCGTTAAGCAGCCATAGTGTGTTTTCTGCATGTGTGACTCTGTTCTGTTTTGTATTTCAGTTCAAGTGTAACGGTTTTTACATTCCCTCTATAAGTGACACCTTATGAGAAGTGTCCTTTTCTGTGTGACTTATTTCACTTAGAATCGTCTTACCTAAATCCACTCATCATGCTGCTACTAGCCTTATGACATTGATTTCATGGCTGAGTGATATTCCATTGTACATAAGGACCACAACTTCTTTATCCATTTTTCGCTTTCCTGGGATATTTAAGGTGGAATGAAGTGGAGGTCCTTGTCAACAGAGCAGCCCAAACTTTGGGGTGCTTGTGTCTTGCTGATTTTCAATTTTCCCACTTTAACCCCCATGCGTGGAAGTGCCCTATTCTCTCTAAGCTGTGTTTTTTAGATGTTTCAGGACACACCGTACACTACTCCAGAGTGGCTGTTGGCAATTTACATCCCGCCCATCAGTGTAGCAAGGCTCCCATTTCTCCATGGCCTGTCCTGCATTTCTGGTTTTGACACTTTTTTCAGCATGGCCCTTTTGACCGATGGGAAGCGAGACTTCTTTGTAGCACTGATTTGCCTTTCCAGGTTGCTTGGTTGGCCAAAAAGGGCGTATGTGTTTTTTCCTGAATATATTCAGGAAAAAACGCATACGCCCTTTTTGGCCAAGGGCATCATTGTCAACGTTTTGCCGCTTTTCATGTGCTTTAAAGGCGATTCGAATCTACCTCCTGAAATCTGTTTCCTGCAATTCTGCCTTGATTTCAAATCCTCTTCTTTGCCTTCCCTCAATATATTTGTGGACGAGAGTTATCATTTATAACTCTGCAGGTTTGTGATTTGCAGTGCACTGAAGCTCCATTTTACAAGTCGCTTTTTTGGGTGCTGGCCGCAAAAGCGCAGGATGGCTTCAGGCCCTGTTCTGGTTCCGGGGGGCAGGCTGAGCCTGTGGTTAATTCTTCTTCCTGATGGGAAAATAGAGTGACCTGTGCCTGTCCCAACACCAAGAGCTAGTCTCTCATTGGTTCCCCGTCTTCCCGTTCATCCTCAGGACAAATTGCAACCTGTACGGAACAGGAGGTTAAAGGTGCTGATGCTCCAAGTAGGGAGATTGTTAGTAAAGTGGCTGGAATGGCGAACCCGAGCACAAGGAGATGAGAAATGAGGTGCGTTTTAGAAACCTTTCCCCATCACACGGTGTACCATCTTCTGGGTTTCTCATGCATGTTTTCGATGTAGGAAGATGCCCTTGAACCTGGAGATTTGGGACCCATGCAATGGGTAGCACGCAGTATTACTTTAAAGGGTCTGCGTTTGCTCACCCAACCTCACCAAACCTCTCAGCCCCAAGAGTGTTCAACCTTATGTCTCATCCAGCTGTGGGTCTAGATATGGTCAATCCAGGTTGCATCACAACCCCTGAACGAATTGTGTAAGAATTTCTCTCTCTTTCCCTGTCTTTGTTGCATGGGTTTTTAAAAGTAATTTATTTTTATAATGGGGTTTAGCTGCTTTTCACGGCTGTGTTTATGCCGCTTTACACCCACTTGACACACTAACAGAGAGATATCAATACATAGGTTTTAAGATTATTACTAGTCAGATATATTCTTGTGCGGTGAATCGGGCGTGTTGAGTCCAGTTCTCTGAGCAAGGAGTAGGTCTTGTCTATTACATATTGGGTTTATGGAACGGTATCTGAGCTAATTTGAAACTCTTGTTTTATGTATCACCCCACCTCACCTTTCCCGTTAAGCAGCCATAGTGTGTTTTCTGCATGTGTGACTCTGTTCTGTTTTGTAATTCAGTTCAAGTGTAACGGTTTTTACTTTCCCTCTATAAGTGACACCTTATGAGAAGTGTCCTTTTCTGTGTGACTTATTTCACTTAGAATCGTCGTACCTAAATCCACTCATCATGCTGCTACTAGCCTTATGTCATTGATTTCATGGCTGAGTGATATTACATTGTACATAAGGACCACAACTTTTTGATCCATTTTTCGCTTTCTTGGGATATTTAAGGTGGAATGAAGTGGAGGTCCTTGTCAACAGAGCAGCCTTAAACTTTGGGGTGCTTGTGTCTTGCTGATTTTCAATTTTCCCACTTTATCCCCCCATGCGTGGAAGTGCCCTATGCTCTCTAAGCTGTGTTTTTTAGATGTTTCAGGACACACCGTACACTTCTCCAGAGTGGCTGTTGGCAATTCACATCCCGCCCATCAGTGTAGCAAGGCTCCCATTTCTCCATGGCCTGTCCTGCATTTCTGGTTTTGAAACTTTTTTCAGCATGGCCCTTTTGACCGATGGGAAGCGAGACTTCTTTGTAGCGCTGATTTGCCTTTCCAGGTTGCTTGGTTGGCCAAAAAGGGCGTATGCGTTTTTTCCTGAATATATTCAGGAAAAAACGCATACGCCCTTTTTGGCCAAGGGCATCATTGTCAACGTTTTGCCGCTTTTCATGTGCTTTAAAGGCGATTCGAATCTACCTCCTGAAATCTGTTTCCTGCAATTCTGCCTTGATTTCAAATCCTCTTCTTTGCCTTCCCTCAATATATTTGTGGACGAGAGTTATCATTTATAACTCTGCAGATTTGTGAATTGCAGTGCCCTGAAGCTCCATTTTACAAGTCGCTTTTTTGGGTGCTGGCCGCAAAAGCGCAGGATGGCTTCAGGCCCTGTTCTGGTTCCGGGTGGCAGGCTGAGCCTGTGGTTAATTCTTCTTCCTGATGGGAAAATAGAGTGACCTGTGCCTGTCCCAACACCAAGAGCTAGTCTCTCATTGGTTCCCCGTCTTCCCGTTCATCCTCAGGACAAATTGCAACCTGTATGGAACAGGAGGTTAAAGGTGCTGATGCTCCAAGTAGGGAGATTGCTAGTAAAGTGGCTGGAATGGCGAACCCGAGCACAAGGAGATGAGAAATGAGGTGCGTTTTAGAAACCTTTCCCCATCACACGGTGTACCATCTTCTGGGTTTCTCATGCATGTTTTCGATGTAGGAAGATTCCCTTGAACCTGGAGATTTGGGACCCATGCGATGGGTAGCACGCAGTATTACTTTAAAGGGTCTGCGTTTGCTCACCCAACCTCACCAAACCTCTCAGCGCCAAGAGTGTCCACCCTTATGTCTCATCCAGCTGTGGGTCTAGATATGGTCAATCCAGGTTGCATCACAGCCCCTGAACGAATTGTGTAAGAATTTCTCTCTCTTTCCCTGTCTTTGTTGCATGGGTTTTTGAAAGTAATTTATTTTTATAATGGGGTTTAGCTGCTTTTCACGGCTGTGTTTATGCCACTTTACACCCACTTGACACACTAACAGAGAGATATCAATACATAGGTTTTAAGATTATTACTAGTCAGATATATTCTTGTGCGGTGAATCGGGCGTGTTGAGTCCAGTTCTCTGAGCAAGGAGTAGGTCTTGTCTATTACATATTGGGTTTATGGAACGGTATCTGAGCTAATTTGAAACTCTTGTTTTATGTATCACCCCACCTCACCTTTCTCGTTAAGCAGCCATAGTGTGTTTTCTGCATGTGTGACTCTGTTCTGTTTTGTAATTCAGTTCAAGTGTAACGGTTTTTACATTCCCTCTATAAGTGACACCTTATGAGAAGTGTCCTGTTCTGTGTGACTTATTTCACTTAGAATCGTCGTACCTAAATCCACTCATCATGCTGCTACTAGCCTTATGACATTGATTTCATGGCTGAGTGATAATCCATTGTACATAAGGACCACAACTTTTTGATCCATTTTTCGCTTTCCTGGGATATTTAAGGTGGAATGAAGTGGAGGTCCTTGTCAACAGAGCAGCCCTAAACTTTGGGGTGCTTGTGTCTTGCTGATTTTCAATTTTCCCACTTTATCCCCCCATGCGTGGAAGTGCCCTATGCTCTCTACGCTGTGTTTTTTAGATGTTTCAGGACACACCGTACACTTCTCCAGAGTGGCTGTTGGCAATTTACATCCCGCCCATCAGTGTAGCAAGGCTCCGATTCCTCCATGGCCTGTCCTGCATTTCTGGTTTTGACACTTTTTTCAGCATGGCCCTTTTGACCGATGGGAAGCGAGACTTCTTTGTAGCGCTGATTTGCCTTTCCAGGTTGCTTGGTTGGCCAAAAAGGGCGTATGCGTTTTTTCCTGAATATATTCAGGAAAAAACGCATACGCCCTTTTTGGCCAAGGGCATCATTGTCAACGTTTTGCCGCTTTTCATGTGCTTTAAAGGCGATTCGAATCTACCTCCTGAAATCTGTTTCCTGCAATTCTGCCTTGATTTCAAATCCTCTTCTTTGCCTTCCCTCAATATATTTGTGGACGAGAGTTATCATTTATAACTCTGCAGATTTGTGAATTGCAGTGCCCTGAAGCTCCATTTTACAAGTCGCTTTTTTGGGTGCTGGCCGCAAAAGCGCAGGATGGCTTCAGGCCCTGTTCTGGTTCCGGGTGGCAGGCTGAGCCTGTGGTTAATTCTTCTTCCTGATGGGAAAATAGAGTGACCTGTGCCTGTCCCAACACCAAGAGCTAGTCTCTCATTGGTTCCCCGTCTTCCCGTTCATCCTCAGGACAAATTGCAACCTGTATGGAACAGGAGGTTAAAGGTGCTGATGCTCCAAGTAGGGAGATTGCTAGTAAAGTGGCTGGAATGGCGAACCCGAGCACAAGGAGATGAGAAATGAGGTGCGTTTTAGAAACCTTTCCCCATCACACGGTGTACCATCTTCTGGGTTTCTCATGCATGTTTTCGATGTAGGAAGATTCCCTTGAACCTGGAGATTTGGGACCCATGCGATGGGTAGCACGCAGTATTACTTTAAAGGGTCTGCGTTTGCTCACCCAACCTCACCAAACCTCTCAGCGCCAAGAGTGTCCACCCTTATGTCTCATCCAGCTGTGGGTCTAGATATGGTCAATCCAGGTTGCATCACAGCCCCTGAACGAATTGTGTAAGAATTTCTCTCTCTTTCCCTGTCTTTGTTGCATGGGTTTTTGAAAGTAATTTATTTTTATAATGGGGTTTAGCTGCTTTTCACGGCTGTGTTTATGCCACTTTACACCCACTTGACACACTAACAGAGAGATATCAATACATAGGTTTTAAGATTATTACTAGTCAGATATATTCTTGTGCGGTGAATCGGGCGTGTTGAGTCCAGTTCTCTGAGCAAGGAGTAGGTCTTGTCTATTACATATTGGGTTTATGGAACGGTATCTGAGCTAATTTGAAACTCTTGTTTTATGTATCACCCCACCTCACCTTTCCCGTTAAGCAGCCATAGTGTGTTTTCTGCATGTGTGACTCTGTTCTGTTTTGTAATTCAGTTCAAGTGTAACGGTTTTTACATTCCCTCTATAAGTGACACCTTATGAGAAGTGTCCTGTTCTGTGTGACTTATTTCACTTAGAATCGTCGTACCTAAATCCACTCATCATGCTGCTACTAGCCTTATGACATTGATTTCATGGCTGAGTGATAATCCATTGTACATAAGGACCACAACTTTTTGATCCATTTTTCGCTTTCCTGGGATATTTAAGGTGGAATGAAGTGGAGGTCCTTGTCAACAGAGCAGCCCTAAACTTTGGGGTGCTTGTGTCTTGCTGATTTTCAATTTTCCCACTTTATCCCCCCATGCGTGGAAGTGCCCTATGCTCTCTACGCTGTGTTTTTTAGATGTTTCAGGACACACCGTACACTTCTCCAGAGTGGCTGTTGGCAATTTACATCCCGCCCATCAGTGTAGCAAGGCTCCGATTCCTCCATGGCCTGTCCTGCATTTCTGGTTTTGACACTTTTTTCAGCATGGCCCTTTTGACCGATGGGAAGCGAGACATCTTTGTAGCACTGATTTGCCTTTCCAGGTTGCTTGGTTGGCCAAAAAGGGCGTATGTGTTTTTTCCTGAATATATTCAGGAAAAAACGCATACGCCCTTTTTGGCCAAGGGCATCATTGTCAACGTTTTGCCACTTTTCATGTGCTTTAAAGGCGATTCGAATCTACCTCCTGAAATCTGTTTCCTGCAATTCTGCCTTGATTTCAAATACTCTTCTTTGCCTTCCCTCAATATATTTGTGGACGAGAGTTATCATTTATAACTCTGCAGGTTTGTGATTTGCAGTGCACTGAAGCTCCATTTTACAAGTCGCTTTTTTGGGTGCTGGCCGCAAAAGCGCAGGATGGCTTCAGGCCCTGTTCTGGTTCCGGGGGGCAGGCTGAGCCTGTGGTTAATTCTTCTTCCTGATGGGAAAATAGAGTGACCTGTGCCTGTCCCAACACCAAGAGCTAGTCTCTCATTGGTTCCCCGTCTTCCCGTTCATCCTCAGGACAAATTGCAACCTGTACGGAACAGGAGGTTAAAGGTGCTGATGCTCCAAGTAGGGAGATTGTTAGTAAAGTGGCTGGAATGGCGAACCCGAGCACAAGGAGATGAGAAATGAGGTGCATTTTAGAAACCTTTCCCCATCACACGGTGTACCATCTTCTGGGTTTCTCATGCATGTTTTCGATGTAGGAAGATGCCCTTGAACCTGGAGATTTGGGACCCATGCGATGGGTAGCACGCAGTATTACTTTAAAGGGTCTGCGTTTGCTCACCCAACCTCACCAAACCTCTCAGCCCCAAGAGTGTCCAACCTTATGTCTCATCCAGCTGTGGGTCTAGATATGGTCAATCCAGGTTGCATCACAGCCCCTGAACGAATTGTGTAAGAATTTCTCTCTCTTTCCCTGTCTTTGTTGCATGGGTTTTTAAAAGTAATTTATTTTTATAATGGGGTTTAGCTGCTTTTCACGGCTGTGTTTATGCCGCTTTACACCCACTTGACACACTAACAGAGAGATATCAATACATAGGTTTTAAGATTATTACTAGTCAGATATATTCTTGTGCGGTGAATCGGGCGTGTTGAGTCCAGTTCTCTGAGCAAGGAGTAGGTCTTGTCTATTACATATTGGGTTTATGGAACGGTATCTGAGCTAATTTGAAACTCTTGTTTTATGTATCACCCCACCTCACCTTTCCCGTTAAGCAGCCATAGTGTGTTTTCTGCATGTGTGACTCTGTTCTGTTTTGTAATTCAGTTCAAGTGTAACGGTTTTTACTTTCCCTCTATAAGTGACACCTTATGAGAAGTGTCCTTTTCTGTGTGACTTATTTCACTTAGAATCGTCGTACCTAAATCCACTCATCATGCTGCTACTAGCCTTATGTCATTGATTTCATGGCTGAGTGATATTACATTGTACATAAGGACCACAACTTTTTGATCCATTTTTCGCTTTCCTGGGATATTTAAGGTGGAATGAAGTGGAGGTCCTTGTCAACAGAGCAGCCCTAAACTTTGGGGTGCTTGTGTCTTGCTGATTTTCAATTTTCCCACTTTATCCCCCCATGCGTGGAAGTGCCCTATGCTCTCTAAGCTGTGTTTTTTAGATGTTTCAGGACACACCGTACACTTCTCCAGAGTGGCTGTTGGCAATTCACATCCCGCCCATCAGTGTAGCAAGGCTCCCATTTCTCCATGGCCTGTCCTGCATTTCTGGTTTTGAAACTTTTTTCAGCATGGCCCTTTTGACCGATGGGAAGCGAGACTTCTTTGTAGCGCTGATTTGCGTTTCCAGGTTGCTTGGTTGGCCAAAAAGGGCGTATGCGTTTTTTCCTGAATATATTAAGGAAAAACCGCATACGCCCTTTTTGGCCAAGGGCATCATTGTCAACGTTTTGCCGCTTTTCATGTGCTTTAAAGGCGATTCGAATCTACCTCCTGAAATCTGTTTCCTGCAATTCTGCCTTGATTTCAAATCCTCTTCTTTGCCTTCCCTCAAAATATTTGTGGACGAGAGTTATCATTTATAACTCTGCATGTTTGTGATTTGCAGTGCCCTGAAGCTCCATTTTACAAGTCGCTTTTTTGGGTGCTGGCCGCAAAAGCGCAGGATGGCTTCAGGCCCTGTTCTGGTTCCGGGGGGCAGGCTGAGCCTGTGGTTAATTCTTCTTCCTGATGGGAAAATAGAGTGAACTGTGCCTGTCCCAACACCAAGAGCTAGTCTCTCATTGGTTCCCCGTCTTCCCGTTCATCCTCAGGACAAATTGCAACCTGTATGGAACAGGAGGTTAAAGGTGCTGATGCTCCAAGTAGGGAGATTGCTAGTAAAGTGGCTGGAATGGCGAACCCGAGCACAAGGAGATGAGAAATGAGGTGCGTTTTAGAAACCTATCCCCATCACACGGTGTACCATCTTCTGGGTTTCTCATGCATGTTTTCGATGTAGGAAGATTCCCTTGAACCTGGAGATTTGGGACCCATGCGATGGGTAGCACGCAGTATTACTTTAAAGGGTCTGCGTTTGCTCACCCAACCTCACCAAACCTCTCAGCGCCAAGAGTGTCCACCCTTATGTCTCATCCAGCTGTGGGTCTAGATATGGTCAATCCAGGTTGCATCACAGCCCCTGAACGAATTGTGTAAGAATTTCTCTCTCTTTCCCTGTCTTTGTTGCATGGGTTTTTGAAAGTAATTTATTTTTATAATGGGGTTTAGCTGCTTTTCACGGCTGTGTTTATGCCACTTTACACCCACTTGACACACTAACAGAGAGATATCAATACATAGGTTTTAAGATTATTACTAGTCAGATATATTCTTGTGCGGTGAATCGGGCGTGTTGAGTCCAGTTCTCTGAGCAAGGAGTAGGTCTTGTCTATTACATATTGGGTTTATGGAACGGTATCTGAGCTAATTTGAAACTCTTGTTTTATGTATCACCCCACCTCACCTTTCCCGTTAAGCAGCCATAGTGTGTTTTCTGCATGTGTGACTCTGTTCTGTTTTGTAATTCAGTTCAAGTGTAACGGTTTTTACATTCCCTCTATAAGTGACACCTTATGAGAAGTGTCCTGTTCTGTGTGACTTATTTCACTTAGAATCGTCGTACCTAAATCCACTCATCATGCTGCTACTAGCCTTATGACATTGATTTCATGGCTGAGTGATAATCCATTGTACATAAGGACCACAACTTTTTGATCCATTTTTCGCTTTCTTGGGATATTTAAAGTGGAATGAAGTGGAGGTCCTTGTCAACAGAGCAGCCCTAAACTTTGGGGTGCTTGTGTCTTGCTGATTTTCAATTTTCCCACTTTAACCCCCATGCGTGGAAGTGCCCTATTTTCTCTAAGCTGTGTTTTTTAGATGTTTCAGGACACACCGTACACTACTCCAGAGTGGCTGTTGGCAATTTACATCCCGCCCATCAGTGTAGCAAGGCTCCCATTTCTCCATGGCCTGTCCTGCATTTCTGGTTTTGACACTTTTTTCAGCATGGCCCTTTTGACCGATGGGAAGCGAGACATCTTTGTAGCACTGATTTGCCTTTCCAGGTTGCTTGGTTGGCCAAAAAGGGCGTATGTGTTTTTTCCTGAATATATTCAGGAAAAAACGCATACGCCCTTTTTGGCCAAGGGCATCATTTTCAACGTTTTGCCGCTTTTCATGTGCTTTAAAGGCGATTCGAATCTACCTCCTGAAATCTGTTTCCTGCAATTCTGCCTTGATTTCAAATACTCTTCTTTGCCTTCCCTCAATATATTTGTGGACGAGAGTTATCATTTATAACTCTGCAGGTTTGTGATTTGCAGTGCACTGAAGCTCCATTTTACAAGTCGCTTTTTTGGGTGCTGGCCGCAAAAGCGCAGGATGGCTTCAGGCCCTGTTCTGGTTCCGGGGGGCAGGCTGAGCCTGTGGTTAATTCTTCTTCCTGATGGGAAAATAGAGTGACCTGTGCCTGTCCCAACACCAAGAGCTAGTCTCTCATTGGTTCCCCGTCTTCCCGTTCATCCTCAGGACAAATTGCAACCTGTACGGAACAGGAGGTTAAAGGTGCTGATGCTCCAAGTAGGGAGATTGTTAGTAAAGTGGCTGGAATGGCGAACCCGAGCACAAGGAGATGAGAAATGAGGTGCATTTTAGAAACCTTTCCCCATCACACGGTGTACCATCTTCTGGGTTTCTCATGCATGTTTTCGATGTAGGAAGATGCCCTTGAACCTGGAGATTTGGGACCCATGCGATGGGTAGCACGCAGTATTACTTTAAAGGGTCTGCGTTTGCTCACCCAACCTCACCAAACCTCTCAGCCCCAAGAGTGTTCAACCTTATGTCTCATCCAGCTGTGGGTCTAGATATGGTCAATCCAGGTTGCATCACAGCCCCTGAACGAATTGTGTAAGAATTTCTCTCTCTTTCCCTGTCTTTGTTGCATGGGTTTTTAAAAGTAATTTATTTTTATAATGGGGTTTAGCTGCTTTTCACGGCTGTGTTTTTGCCGCTTTACACCCACTTGACACACTAACAGAGAGATATCAATACATAGGTTTTAAGATTATTACTAGTCAGATATATTCTTGTGCGGTGAATCGGGCGTGTTGAGTCCAGTTCTCTGAGCAAGGAGTAGGTCTTGTCTATTACATATTGGGTTTATGGAACGGTATCTGAGCTAATTTGAAACTCTTGTTTTATGTATCACCCCACCTCACCTTTCCCGTTAAGCAGCCATAGTGTGTTTTCTGCATGTGTGACTCTGTTCTGTTTTGTAATTCAGTTCAAGTGTAACGGTTTTTACTTTCCCTCTATAAGTGACACCTTATGAGAAGTGTCCTTTTCTGTGTGACTTATTTCACTTAGAATCGTCGTACCTAAATCCACTCATCATGCTGCTACTAGCCTTATGTCATTGATTTCATGGCTGAGTGATATTACATTGTACATAAGGACCACAACTTTTTGATCCATTTTTCGCTTTCTTGGGATATTTAAGGTGGAATGAAGTGGAGGTCCTTGTCAACAGAGCAGCCTTAAACTTTGGGGTGCTTGTGTCTTGCTGATTTTCAATTTTCCCACTTTATCCCCCCATGCGTGGAAGTGCCCTATGCTCTCTAAGCTGTGTTTTTTAGATGTTTCAGGACACACCGTACACTTCTCCAGAGTGGCTGTTGGCAATTCACATCCCGCCCATCAGTGTAGCAAGGCTCCCATTTCTCCATGGCCTGTCCTGCATTTCTGGTTTTGAAACTTTTTTCAGCATGGCCCTTTTGACCGATGGGAAGCGAGACTTCTTTGTAGCGCTGATTTGCCTTTCCAGGTTGCTTGGTTGGCCAAAAAGGGCGTATGCGTTTTTTCCTGAATATATTCAGGAAAAAACGCATACGCCCTTTTTGGCCAAGGGCATCATTGTCAAAGTTTTGCCGCTTTTCATGTGCTTTAAAGGCGATTCGAATCTACCTCCTGAAATCTGTTTCCTGCAATTCTGCCTTGATTTCAAATCCTCTTCTTTGCCTTCCCTCAATATATTTGTGGACGAGAGTTATCATTTATAACTCTGCAGATTTGTGAATTGCAGTGCCCTGAAGCTCCATTTTACAAGTCGCTTTTTTGGGTGCTGGCCGCAAAAGCGCAGGATGGCTTCAGGCCCTGTTCTGGTTCCGGGTGGCAGGCTGAGCCTGTGGTTAATTCTTCTTCCTGATGGGAAAATAGAGTGACCTGTGCCTGTCCCAACACCAAGAGCTAGTCTCTCATTGGTTCCCCGTCTTCCCGTTCATCCTCAGGACAAATTGCAACCTGTATGGAACAGGAGGTTAAAGGTGCTGATGCTCCAAGTAGGGAGATTGCTAGTAAAGTGGCTGGAATGGCGAACCCGAGCACAAGGAGATGAGAAATGAGGTGCGTTTTAGAAACCTTTCCCCATCACACGGTGTACCATCTTCTGGGTTTCTCATGCATGTTTTCGATGTAGGAAGATTCCCTTGAACCTGGAGATTTGGGACCCATGCGATGGGTAGCACGCAGTATTACTTTAAAGGGTCTGCGTTTGCTCACCCAACCTCACCAAACCTCTCAGCGCCAAGAGTGTCCACCCTTATGTCTCATCCAGCTGTGGGTCTAGATATGGTCAATCCAGGTTGCATCACAGCCCCTGAACGAATTGTGTAAGAATTTCTCTCTCTTTCCCTGTCTTTGTTGCATGGGTTTTTGAAAGTAATTTATTTTTATAATGGGGTTTAGCTGCTTTTCACGGCTGTGTTTATGCCACTTTACACCCACTTGACACACTAACAGAGAGATATCAATACATAGGTTTTAAGATTATTACTAGTCAGATATATTCTTGTGCGGTGAATCGGGCGTGTTGAGTCCAGTTCTCTGAGCAAGGAGTAGGTCTTGTCTATTACATATTGGGTTTATGGAACGGTATCTGAGCTAATTTGAAACTCTTGTTTTATGTATCACCCCACCTCACCTTTCCCGTTAAGCAGCCATAGTGTGTTTTCTGCATGTGTGACTCTGTTCTGTTTTGTAATTCAGTTCAAGTGTAACGGTTTTTACATTCCCTCTATAAGTGACACCTTATGAGAAGTGTCCTGTTCTGTGTGACTTATTTCACTTAGAATCGTCGTACCTAAATCCACTCATCATGCTGCTACTAGCCTTATGACATTGATTTCATGGCTGAGTGATAATCCATTGTACATAAGGACCACAACTTTTTGATCCATTTTTCGCTTTCTTGGGATATTTAAAGTGGAATGAAGTGGAGGTCCTTGTCAACAGAGCAGCCCTAAACTTTGGGGTGCTTGTGTCTTGCTGATTTTCAATTTTCCCACTTTATCCCCCCATGCGTAGAAGTGCCCTATGCTCTCTAAGCTGTGTTTTTTAGATGTTTCAGGACACACCGTACACTACTCCAGAGTGGCTGTTGGCAATTTACATCCCGCCCATCAGTGTAGCAAGGCTCCCATTTCTCCATGGCCTGTCCTGCATTTCTGGTTTTGACACTTTTTTCAGCATGGCCCTTTTGACCGATGGGAAGCGAGACATTTTTGTAGCACTGATTTGCCTTTCCAGGTTGCTTGTTTGGCTAAAAAGGGCGTATGTGTTTTTTCCTGAATATATTCAGGAAAAAACGCATACGCCCTTTTTGGCCAAGGGCATCATTGTCAACGTTTTGCCGCTTTTCATGTGCTTTAAAGGCGATTCGAATCTACCTCCTGAAATCTGTTTCCTGCAATTCTGCCTTGATTTCAAATACTCTTCTTTGCCTTCCCTCAATATATTTGTGGACGAGAGTTATCATTTATAACTCTGCAGGTTTGTGATTTGCAGTGCACTGAAGCTCCATTTTACAAGTCGCTTTTTTGGGTGCTGGCCGCAAAAGCGCAGGATGGCTTCAGGCCCTGTTCTGGTTCCGGGGGGCAGGCTGAGCCTGTGGTTAATTCTTCTTCCTGATGGGAAAATAGAGTGACCTGTGCCTGTCCCAACACCAAGAGCTAGTCTCTCATTGGTTCCCCGTCTTCCCGTTCATCCTCAGGACAAATTGCAACCTGTACGGAACAGGAGGTTAAAGGTGCTGATGCTCCAAGTAGGGAGATTGTTAGTAAAGTGGCTGGAATGGCGAACCCGAGCACAAGGAGATGAGAAATGAGGTGCATTTTAGAAACCTTTCCCCATCACACGGTGTACCATCTTCTGGGTTTCTCATGCATGTTTTCGATGTAGGAAGATGCCCTTGAACCTGGAGATTTGGGACCCATGCGATGGGTAGCACGCAGTATTACTTTAAAGGGTCTGCGTTTGCTCACCCAACCTCACCAAACCTCTCAGCGCCAAGAGTGTCCACCCTTATGTCTCATCCAGCTGTGGGTCTAGATATGGTCAATCCAGGTTGCATCACAGCCCCTGAACGAATTGTGTAAGAATTTCTCTCTCTTTCCCTGTCTTTGTTGCATGGGTTTTTAAAAGTAATTTATTTTTATAATGGGGTTTAGCTGCTTTTCACGGCTGTGTTTATGCCGCTTTACACCCACTTGACACACTAACAGAGAGATATCAATACATAGGTTTTAAGATTATTACTAGTCAGATATATTCTTGTGCGGTGAATCGGGCGTGTTGAGTCCAGTTCTCTGAGCAAGGGGTAGGTCTTGTCTATTACATATTGGGTTTATGGAACGGTATCTGAGCTAATTTGAAACTCTTGTTTTATGTATCACCCCACCTCACCTTTCCCGTTAAGCAGCCATAGTGTGTTTTCTGCATGTGTGACTCTGTTCTGTTTTGTAATTCAGTTCAAGTGTAACGGTTTTTACTTTCCCTCTATAAGTGACACCTTATGAGAAGTGTCCTTTTCTGTGTGACTTATTTCACTTAGAATCGTCGTACCTAAATCCACTCATCATGCTGCTACTAGCCTTATGTCATTGATTTCATGGCTGAGTGATATTACATTGTACATAAGGACCACAACTTTTTGATCCATTTTTCGCTTTCCTGGGATATTTAAGGTGGAATGAAGTGGAGGTCCTTGTCAACAGAGCAGCCCTAAACTTTGGGGTGCTTGTGTCTTGCTGATTTTCAATTTTCCCACTTTATCCCCCCATGCGTGGAAGTGCCCTATGCTCTCTAAGCTGTGTTTTTTAGATGTTTCAGGACACACCGTACACTTCTCCAGAGTGGCTGTTGGCAATTCACATCCCGCCCATCAGTGTAGCAAGGCTCCCATTTCTCCATGGCCTGTCCTGCATTTCTGGTTTTGAAACTTTTTTCAGCATGGCCCTTTTGACCGATGGGAAGCGAGACTTCTTTGTAGCGCTGATTTGCGTTTCCAGGTTGCTTGGTTGGCCAAAAAGGGCGTATGCGTTTTTTCCTGAATATATTAAGGAAAAACCGCATACGCCCTTTTTGGCCAAGGGCATCATTGTCAACGTTTTGCCGCTTTTCATGTGCTTTAAAGGCGATTCGAATCTACCTCCTGAAATCTGTTTCCTGCAATTCTGCCTTGATTTCAAATCCTTTTCTTTGCCTTCCCTCAATATATTTGTGGACGAGAGTTATCATTTATAACTCTGCAGATTTGTGAATTGCAGTGCCCTGAAGCTCCATTTTACAAGTCGCTTTTTTGGGTGCTGGCCGCAAAAGCGCAGGATGGCTTCAGGCCCTGTTCTGGTTCCGGGTGGCAGGCTGAGCCTGTGGTTAATTCTTCTTCCTGATGGGAAAATAGAGTGACCTGTGCCTGTCCCAACACCAAGAGCTAGTCTCTCATTGGTTCCCCGTCTTCCCGTTCATCCTCAGGACAAATTGCAACCTGTATGGAACAGGAGGTTAAAGGTGCTGATGCTCCAAGTAGGGAGATTGCTAGTAAAGTGGCTGGAATGGCGAACCCGAGCACAAGGAGATGAGAAATGAGGTGCGTTTTAGAAACCTTTCCCCATCACACGGTGTACCATCTTCTGGGTTTCTCATGCATGTTTTCGATGTAGGAAGATTCCCTTGAACCTGGAGATTTGGGACCCATGCGATGGGTAGCACGCAGTATTACTTTAAAGGGTCTGCGTTTGCTCACCCAACCTCACCAAACCTCTCAGCGCCAAGAGTGTCCACCCTTATGTCTCATCCAGCTGTGGGTCTAGATATGGTCAATCCAGGTTGCATCACAGCCCCTGAACGAATTGTGTAAGAATTTCTCTCTCTTTCCCTGTCTTTGTTGCATGGGTTTTTGAAAGTAATTTATTTTTATAATGGGGTTTAGCTGCTTTTCACGGCTGTGTTTATGCCACTTTACACCCACTTGACACACTAACAGAGAGATATCAATACATAGGTTTTAAGATTATTACTAGTCAGATATATTCTTGTGCGGTGAATCGGGCGTGTTGAGTCCAGTTCTCTGAGCAAGGAGTAGGTCTTGTCTATTACATATTGGGTTTATGGAACGGTATCTGAGCTAATTTGAAACTCTTGTTTTATGTATCACCCCACCTCACCTTTCCCGTTAAGCAGCCATAGTGTGTTTTCTGCATGTGTGACTCTGTTCTGTTTTGTAATTCAGTTCAAGTGTAACGGTTTTTACATTCCCTCTATAAGTGACACCTTATGAGAAGTGTCCTGTTCTGTGTGACTTATTTCACTTAGAATCGTCGTACCTAAATCCACTCATCATGCTGCTACTAGCCTTATGACATTGATTTCATGGCTGAGTGATAATCCATTGTACATAAGGACCACAACTTTTTGATCCATTTTTCGCTTTCTTGGGATATTTAAAGTGGAATGAAGTGGAGGTCCTTGTCAACAGAGCAGCCCTAAACTTTGGGGTGCTTGTGTCTTGCTGATTTTCAATTTTCCCACTTTAACCCCCATGCGTGGAAGTGCCCTATTTTCTCTAAGCTGTGTTTTTTAGATGTTTCAGGACACACCGTACACTACTCCAGAGTGGCTGTTGGCAATTTACATCCCGCCCATCAGTGTAGCAAGGCTCCCATTTCTCCATGGCCTGTCCTGCATTTCTGGTTTTGACACTTTTTTCAGCATGGCCCTTTTGACCGATGGGAAGCGAGACATCTTTGTAGCACTGATTTGCCTTTCCAGGTTGCTTGGTTGGCCAAAAAGGGCGTATGTGTTTTTTCCTGAATATATTCAGGAAAAAACGCATACGCCCTTTTTGGCCAAGGGCATCATTGTCAACGTTTTGCCGCTTTTCATGTGCTTTAAAGGCGATTCAAATCTACCTCCTGAAATCTGTTTCCTGCAATTCTGCCTTGATTTCAAATACTCTTCTTTGCCTTCCCTCAATATATTTGTGGACGAGAGTTATCATTTATAACTCTGCAGGTTTGTGATTTGCAGTGCACTGAAGCTCCATTTTACAAGTCGCTTTTTTGGGTGCTGGCCGCAAAAGCGCAGGATGGCTTCAGGCCCTGTTCTGGTTCCGGGGGGCAGGCTGAGCCTGTGGTTAATTCTTCTTCCTGATGGGAAAATAGAGTGACCTGTGCCTGTCCCAACACCAAGAGCTAGTCTCTCATTGGTTCCCCGTCTTCCCGTTCATCCTCAGGACAAATTGCAACCTGTACGGAACAGGAGGTTAAAGGTGCTGATGCTCCAAGTAGGGAGATTGTTAGTAAAGTGGCTGGAATGGCGAACCCGAGCACAAGGAGATGAGAAATGAGGTGCATTTTAGAAACCTTTCCCCATCACACGGTGTACCATCTTCTGGGTTTCTCATGCATGTTTTCGATGTAGGAAGATGCCCTTGAACCTGGAGATTTGGGACCCATGCGATGGGTAGCACGCAGTATTACTTTAAAGGGTCTGCGTTTGCTCACCCAACCTCACCAAACCTCTCAGCCCCAAGAGTGTTCAACCTTATGTCTCATCCAGCTGTGGGTCTAGATATGGTCAATCCAGGTTGCATCACAGCCCCTGAACGAATTGTGTAAGAATTTCTCTCTCTTTCCCTGTCTTTGTTGCATGGGTTTTTAAAAGTAATTTATTTTTATAATGGGGTTTAGCTGCTTTTCACGGCTGTGTTTATGCCGCTTTACACCCACTTGACACACTAACAGAGAGATATCAATACATAGGTTTTAAGATTATTACTAGTCAGATATATTCTTGTGCGGTGAATCGGGCGTGTTGAGTCCAGTTCTCTGAGCAAGGAGTAGGTCTTGTCTATTCCATATGGGTTTATGGAACGGTATCTGAGCTAATTTGAAACTCTTGTTTTATGTATCACCCCACCTCACCTTTCCCGTTAAGCAGCCATAGTGTGTTTTCTGCATGTGTGACTCTGTTCTGTTTTGTAATTCAGTTCAAGTGTAACGGTTTTTACTTTCCCTCTATAAGTGACACCTTATGAGAAGTGTCCTTTTCTGTGTGACTTATTTCACTTAGAATCGTCGTACCTAAATCCACTCATCATGCTGCTACTAGCCTTATGTCATTGATTTCATGGCTGAGTGATATTACATTGTACATAAGGACCACAACTTTTTGATCCATTTTTCGCTTTCCTGGGATATTTAAGGTGGAATGAAGTGGAGGTCCTTGTCAACAGAGCAGCCCTAAACTTTGGGGTGCTTGTGTCTTGCTGATTTTCAATTTTCCCACTTTATCCCCCCATGCGTGGAAGTGCCCTATGCTCTCTAAGCTGTGTTTTTTAGATGTTTCAGGACACACCGTACACTTCTCCAGAGTGGCTGTTGGCAATTCACATCCCGCCCATCAGTGTAGCAAGGCTCCCATTTCTCCATGGCCTGTCCTGCATTTCTGGTTTTGACACTTTTTTCAGCATGGCCCTTTTGACCGATGGGAAGCGAGACTTCTTTGTAGCGCTGATTTGCCTTTCCAGGTTGCTTGGTTGGCCAAAAAGGGCGTATGCGTTTTTTCCTGAATATATTAAGGAAAAACCGCATACGCCCTTTTTGGCCAAGGGCATCATTGTCAACGTTTTGCCGCTTTTCATGTGCTTTAAAGGCGATTCGAATCTACCTCCTGAAATCTGTTTCCTGCAATTCTGCCTTGATTTCAAATCCTCTTCTTTGCCTTCCCTCAATATATTTGTGGACGAGAGTTATCATTTATAACTCTGCAGATTTGTGAATTGCAGTGCCCTGAAGCTCCATTTTACAAGTCGCTTTTTTGGGTGCTGGCCGCAAAAGCGCAGGATGGCTTCAGGCCCTGTTCTGGTTCCGGGTGGCAGGCTGAGCCTGTGGTTAATTCTTCTTCCTGATGGGAAAATAGAGTGACCTGTGCCTGTCCCAACACCAAGAGCTAGTCTCTCATTGGTTCCCCGTCTTCCCGTTCATCCTCAGGACAAATTGCAACCTGTATGGAACAGGAGGTTAAAGGTGCTGATGCTCCAAGTAGGGAGATTGCTAGTAAAGTGGCTGGAATGGCGAACCCGAGCACAAGGAGATGAGAAATGAGGTGCGTTTTAGAAACCTTTCCCCATCACACGGTGTACCATCTTCTGGGTTTCTCATGCATGTTTTCGATGTAGGAAGATTCCCTTGAACCTGGAGATTTGGGACCCATGCGATGGGTAGCACGCAGTATTACTTTAAAGGGTCTGCGTTTGCTCACCCAACCTCACCAAACCTCTCAGCGCCAAGAGTGTCCACCCTTATGTCTCATTCAGCTGTGGGTCTAGATATGGTCAATCCAGGTTGCATCACAGCCCCTGAACGAATTGTGTAAGAATTTCTCTCTCTTTCCCTGTCTTTGTTGCATGGGTTTTTGAAAGTAATTTATTTTTATAATGGGGTTTAGCTGCTTTTCACGGCTGTGTTTATGCCACTTTACACCCACTTGACACACTAACAGAGAGATATCAATACATAGGTTTTAAGATTATTACTAGTCAGATATATTCTTGTGCGGTGAATCGGGCGTGTTGAGTCCAGTTCTCTGAGCAAGGAGTAGGTCTTGTCTATTACATATTGGGTTTATGGAACGGTATCTGAGCTAATTTGAAACTCTTGTTTTATGTATCACCCCACCTCACCTTTCCCGTTAAGCAGCCATAGTGTGTTTTCTGCATGTGTGACTCTGTTCTGTTTTGTAATTCAGTTCAAGTGTAACAGTTTTTACATTCCCTCTATAAGTGACACCTTATGAGAAGTGTCCTGTTCTGTGTGACTTATTTCACTTAGAATCGTCGTACCTAAATCCACTCATCATGCTGCTACTAGCCTTATGACATTGATTTCATGGCTGAGTGATAATCCATTGTACATAAGGACCACAACTTTTTGATCCATTTTTCGCTTTCTTGGGATATTTAAAGTGGAATGAAGTGGAGGTCCTTGTCAACAGAGCAGCCCTAAACTTTGGGGTGCTTGTGTCTTGCTGATTTTCAATTTTCCCACTTTAACCCCCATGCGTGGAAGTGCCCTATTCTCTCTAAGCTGTGTTTTTTAGATGTTTCAGGACACACCGTACACTACTCCAGAGTGGCTGTTGGCAATTTACATCCCACCCATCAGTGTAGCAAGGCTCCGATTCCTCCATGGCCTGTCCTGCATTTCTGGTTTTGACACTTTTTTCAGCATGGCCCTTTTGACCGATGGGAAGCGAGACTTCTTTGTAGCGCTGATTTGCCTTTCCAGGTTGCTTGGTTGGCCAAAAAGGGCGTATGCGTTTTTTCCTGAATATATTCAGGAAAAAACGCATACGCCCTTTTTGGCCAAGGGCATCATTGTCAACGTTTTGCCGCTTTTCATGTGCTTTAAAGGCGATTCGAATCTACCTCCTGAAATCTGTTTCCTGCAATTCTGCCTTGATTTCAAATCCTCTTCTTTGCCTTCCCTCAATATATTTGTGGACGAGAGTTATCATTTATAACTCTGCAGGTTTTTGAATTGCAGTGCCCTGAAGCTCCATTTTACAAGTCGCTTTTTTGGGAGCTGGCCGCAAAAGCACAGGATGGCTTCAGGCCCTGTTCTGGTTCCGGGGGGCAGGCTGAGCCTGTGGTTAATTCTTCTTCCTGATGGGAAAATAGAGTGACCTGTGCCTGTCCCAACACCAAGAGCTAGTCTCTCATTGGTTCCCCGTCTTCCCGTTCATCCTCAGGACAAATTGCAACCTGTACGGAACAGGAGGTTAAAGGTGCTGATGCTCCAAGTAGGGAGATTGCTAGTAAAGTGGCTGGAATGGCGAACCCGAGCACAAGGAGATGAGAAATGAGGTGCGTTTTAGAAACCTTTCCCCATCACACGGTGTACCATCTTCTGGGTTTCTCATGCATGTTTTCGATGTAGGAAGATGCCCTTGAACCTGGAGATTTGGGACCCATGCGATGGGTAGCACGCAGGATTACTTTAAAGGGTCTGTGTTTGCTCACCCAACCTCACGAAACCTCTCAGCCCCAAGAGTGTCCACCCTTATGTCTCATACAGCTGTGGGTCTAGATATGGTCAATCCAGGTTGCATCACAGCCCCTGAACGAATTGTGTAAGAATTTCTCTCTCTTTCCCTGTCTTTGTTTCATGGGTTTTTAAAAGTAATTTATTGTTATAATGGGGTTTAGCTGCTTTTCACGGCTGTGTTTATGCCACTTTACACCCACTTGACACACTAACAGAGAGATATCAATACATAGGTTTTAAGATTATTACTAGTCAGATATATTCTTGTGCGGTGAATCGGGCGTGTTGAGTCCAGTTCTCTGAGCAAGGAGTAGGTCTTGTCTATTACATATTGGGTTTATGGAACGGTATCTGAGCTAATTTGAAACTCTTGTTTTATGTATCACCCCACCTCACCTTTCCCGTTAAGCAGCCATAGTGTGTTTTCTGCATGTGTGACTCTGTTCTGTTTTGTAATTCAGTTCAAGTGTAACGGTTTTTACTTTCCCTCTATAAGTGACACCTTATGAGAAGTGTCCTTTTCTGTGTGACTTATTTCACTTAGAATCGTCGTACCTAAATCCACTCATCATGCTGCTACTAGCCTTATGTCATTGATTTCATGGCTGAGTGATATTACATTGTACATAAGGACCACAACTTTTTGATCCATTTTTCGCTTTCTTGGGATATTTAAGGTGGAATGAAGTGGAGGTCCTTGTCAACAGAGCAGCCCTAAACTTTGGGGTGCTTGTGTCTTGCTGATTTTCAATTTTCCCACTTTATCACCCCATGCGTGGAAGTGCCCTATGCTCTCTACGCTGTGTTTTTTAGATGTTTCAGGACACACCGTACACTTCTCCAGAGTGGCTGTTGGCAATTTACATCCCACCCATCAGTGTAGCAAGGCTCCTATTCCTCCATGGCCTGTCCTGCATTTCTGGTTTTGACACTTTTTTCAGCATGGCCCTTTTGACCGATGGGAAGCGAGACTTCTTTGTAGCGCTGATTTGCCTTTCCAGGTTGCTTGGTTGGCCAAAAAGGGCGTATGCGTTTTTTCCTGAATATATTCAGGAAAAAACGCATACGCCCTTTTTGGCCAAGGGCATCATTGTCAACGTTTTGCCGCTTTTCATGTGCTTTAAAGGCGATTCGAATCTACCTCCTGAAATCTGTTTCCTGCAATTCTGCCTTGATTTCAAATCCTCTTCTTTGCCTTCCCTCAATATATTTGTGGACGAGAGTTATCATTTATAACTCTGCAGGTTTGTGAATTGCAGTGCCCTGAAGCTCCATTTTACAAGTTGCTTTTTTGGGAGCCGGCCGCATAAGCGCCGGATGGCTTCAGGCCCTGTTCTGGTTCAGGGGGGCAGGCTGAGCCTGTGGTTAATTCTTCTTCCTGATGGGAAAATAGAGTGACCTGTGCCTGTCCCAACACCAAGAGCTAGTCTCTCATTGGTTCCCCGTCTTCCCGTTCATCCTCAGGACAAATTGCAACCTGTACGGAACAGGAGGTTAAAGGTGCTGATGCTCCAAGTAGGGAGATTGCTAGTAAAGTGGCTGGAATGGCGAACCCGAGCACAAGGAGATGAGAAATGAGGTGCGTTTTAGAAACCTTTCCCCATCACACGGTGTACCATCTTCTGGGTTTCTCATGCATGTTTTCGATGTAGGAAGATGCCCTTGAACCTGGAGATTTGGGACCCATGCGATGGGTAGCACGCAGTATTACTTTAAAGGGTCTGCGTTTGCTCACCCAACCTCACCAGACCTCTCAGCCCCAAGAGTGTCCACCCTTATGTCTCATCCAGCTGTGGGTCTAGATATGGTCAATCCAGGTTGCATCACAGCCCCTGAACGAATTGTGTAAGAATTTCTCTCTCTTTCCCTGTCTTTGTTTCATGGGTTTTTAAAAGTAATTTATTTTTATAATGGGGTTTAGCTGCTTTTCACGGCTGTGTTTATGCCGCTTTTCACCCACTTGACACACTAACAGAGAGATATCAATACATAAGTTTTAAGATTATTACTAGTCAGATATATTTTTGTGCGGTGAATCGGGCGTGTTGAGTCCAGTTCTCTGAGCAAGGAGTAGGTCTTGTCTATTCCATATGGGTTTATGGAACGGTATCTGAGCTAATTTGAAACTCTTGTTTTATGTATCACCCCACCTCACCTTTCCCGTTAAGCAGCCATAGTGTGTTTTCTGCATGTGTGACTCTGTTCTGTTTTGTAATTCAGTTCAAGTGTAACGGTTTTTACATTCCCTCTATAAGTGACACCTTATGAGAAGTGTCCTTTTCTGTGTGACTTATTTCACTTAGAATCGTCTTACCTAAATCCACTCATCATGCTGCTACTAGCCTTATGACATTGATTTCATGGCTGAGTGATATTCCATTGTACATAAGGACCACAACTTTTTGATCCATTTTTCGCTTTCCTGGGATATTTAAGGTGGAATGAAGTCGAGGTCCTTGTCAACAGAGCAGCCCTAAACTTTGGGGTGCTTGTGTCTTGCTGATTTTCAATTTTCCCACTTTATCCCCCCATGCGTGGAAGTGCCCTATGCTCTCTAAGCTGTGTTTTTTAGATGTTTCAGGACACA
The DNA here is from genome assembly GCF_965194825.1 of Balaenoptera physalus. NCBI lineage: Eukaryota > Metazoa > Chordata > Mammalia > Artiodactyla > Balaenopteridae > Balaenoptera > Balaenoptera physalus. The sequence continues at coordinate 484,045 of NW_028126113.1, read as the reverse complement.
CCGTACACTTCTCCAGAGTGGCTGTTGGCAATTCACATCCCGCCCATCAGTGTAGCAAGGCTCCCATTTCTCCATGGCCTGTCCTGCATTTCTGGTTTTGACACTTTTTTCAGCATGGCCCTTTTGACCGATGGGAAGCGAGACTTCTTTGTAGCGCTGATTTGCCTTTCCAGGTTGCTTGGTTGGCCAAAAAGGGCGTATGCGTTTTTTCCTGAATATATTAAGGAAAAACCGCATACGCCCTTTTTGGCCAAGGGCATCATTGTCAACGTTTTGCCGCTTTTCATGTGCTTTAAAGGCGATTCGAATCTACCTCCTGAAATCTGTTTCCTGCAATTCTGCCTTGATTTCAAATCCTCTTCTTTGCCTTCCCTCAATATATTTGTGGACGAGAGTTATCATTTATAACTCTGCAGATTTGTGAATTGCAGTGCCCTGAAGCTCCATTTTACAAGTCGCTTTTTTGGGTGCTGGCCGCAAAAGCGCAGGATGGCTTCAGGGCCTGTTCTGGTTCCGGGTGGCAGGCTGAGCCTGTGGTTAATTCTTCTTCCTGATGGGAAAATAGAGTGACCTGTGCCTGTCCCAACACCAAGAGCTAGTCTCTCATTGGTTCCCCGTCTTCCCGTTCATCCTCAGGACAAATTGCAACCTGTATGGAACAGGAGGTTAAAGGTGCTGATGCTCCAAGTAGGGAGATTGCTAGTAAAGTGGCTGGAATGGCGAACCCGAGCACAAGGAGATGAGAAATGAGGTGCGTTTTAGAAACCTTTCCCCATCACACGGTGTACCATCTTCTGGGTTTCTCATGCATGTTTTCGATGTAGGAAGATTCCCTTGAACCTGGAGATTTGGGACCCATGCGATGGGTAGCACGCAGTATTACTTTAAAGGGTCTGCGTTTGCTCACCCAACCTCACCAAACCTCTCAGCGCCAAGAGTGTCCACCCTTATGTCTCATCCAGCTGTGGGTCTAGATATGGTCAATCCAGGTTGCATCACAGCCCCTGAACGAATTGTGTAAGAATTTCTCTCTCTTTCCCTGTCTTTGTTGCATGGGTTTTTGAAAGTAATTTATTTTTATAATGGGGTTTAGCTGCTTTTCACGGCTGTGTTTATGCCACTTTACACCCACTTGACACACTAACAGAGAGATATCAATACATAGGTTTTAAGATTATTACTAGTCAGATATATTCTTGTGCGGTGAATCGGGCGTGTTGAGTCCAGTTCTCTGAGCAAGGAGTAGGTCTTGTCTATTACATATTGGGTTTATGGAACGGTATCTGAGCTAATTTGAAACTCTTGTTTTATGTATCACCCCACCTCACCTTTCCCGTTAAGCAGCCATAGTGTGTTTTCTGCATGTGTGACTCTGTTCTGTTTTGTAATTCAGTTCAAGTGTAACAGTTTTTACATTCCCTCTATAAGTGACACCTTATGAGAAGTGTCCTGTTCTGTGTGACTTATTTCACTTAGAATCGTCGTACCTAAATCCACTCATCATGCTGCTACTAGCCTTATGACATTGATTTCATGGCTGAGTGATAATCCATTGTACATAAGGACCACAACTTTTTGATCCATTTTTCGCTTTCTTGGGATATTTAAAGTGGAATGAAGTGGAGGTCCTTGTCAACAGAGCAGCCCTAAACTTTGGGGTGCTTGTGTCTTGCTGATTTTCAATTTTCCCACTTTAACCCCCATGCGTGGAAGTGCCCTATTCTCTCTAAGCTGTGTTTTTTAGATGTTTCAGGACACACCGTACACTACTCCAGAGTGGCTGTTGGCAATTTACATCCCACCCATCAGTGTAGCAAGGCTCCGATTCCTCCATGGCCTGTCCTGCATTTCTGGTTTTGACACTTTTTTCAGCATGGCCCTTTTGACCGATGGGAAGCGAGACTTCTTTGTAGCGCTGATTTGCCTTTCCAGGTTGCTTGGTTGGCCAAAAAGGGCGTATGCGTTTTTTCCTGAATATATTCAGGAAAAAACGCATACGCCCTTTTTGGCCAAGGGCATCATTGTCAACGTTTTGCCGCTTTTCATGTGCTTTAAAGGCGATTCGAATCTACCTCCTGAAATCTGTTTCCTGCAATTCTGCCTTGATTTCAAATCCTCTTCTTTGCCTTCCCTCAATATATTTGTGGACGAGAGTTATCATTTATAACTCTGCAGGTTTTTGAATTGCAGTGCCCTGAAGCTCCATTTTACAAGTCGCTTTTTTGGGAGCTGGCCGCAAAAGGACAGGATGGCTTCAGGCCCTGTTCTGGTTCCGGGGGGCAGGCTGAGCCTGTGGTTAATTCTTCTTCCTGATGGGAAAATAGAGTGACCTGTGCCTGTCCCAACACCAAGAGCTAGTCTCTCATTGGTTCCCCGTCTTCCCGTTCATCCTCAGGACAAATTGCAACCTGTACGGAACAGGAGGTTAAAGGTGCTGATGCTCCAAGTAGGGAGATTGCTAGTAAAGTGGCTGGAATGGCGAACCCGAGCACAAGGAGATGAGAAATGAGGTGCGTTTTAGAAACCTTTCCCCATCACACGGTGTACCATCTTCTGGGTTTCTCATGCATGTTTTCGATGTAGGAAGATGCCCTTGAACCTGGAGATTTGGGACCCATGCGATGGGTAGCACGCAGGATTACTTTAAAGGGTCTGCGTTTGCTCACCCAACCTCACCAGACCTCTCAGCCCCAAGAGTGTCCACCCTTATGTCTCATCCAGCTGTGGGTCTAGATATGGTCAATCCAGGTTGCATCACAGCCCCTGAACGAATTGTGTAAGAATTTCTCTCTCTTTCCCTGTCTTTGTTTCATGGGTTTTTAAAAGTAATTTATTTTTATAATGGGGTTTAGCTGCTTTTCACGGCTGTGTTTATGCCGCTTTTCACCCACTTGACACACTAACAGAGAGATATCAATACATAAGTTTTAAGATTATTACTAGTCAGATATATTTTTGTGCGGTGAATCGGGCGTGTTGAGTCCAGTTCTCTGAGCAAGGAGTAGGTCTTGTCTATTCCATATGGGTTTATGGAACGGTATCTGAGCTAATTTGAAACTCTTGTTTTATGTATCACCCCACCTCACCTTTCCCGTTAAGCAGCCATAGTGTGTTTTCTGCATGTGTGACTCTGTTCTGTTTTGTAATTCAGTTCAAGTGTAACGGTTTTTACATTCCCTCTATAAGTGACACCTTATGAGAAGTGTCCTTTTCTGTGTGACTTATTTCACTTAGAATCGTCTTACCTAAATCCACTCATCATGCTGCTACTAGCCTTATGTCATTGATTTCATGGCTGAGTGATATTACATTGTACATAAGGACCACAACTTTTTGATCCATTTTTCGCTTTCCTGGGATATTTAAGGTGGAATGAAGTGGAGGTCCTTGTCAACAGAGCAGCCCTAAACTTTGGGGTGCTTGTGTCTTGCTGATTTTCAATTTTCCCACTTTATCCCCCCATGCGTGGAAGTGCCCTATGCTCTCTAAGCTGTGTTTTTTAGATGTTTCAGGACACACCGTACACTTCTCCAGAGTGGCTGTTGGCAATTTACATCCCACCCATCAGTGTAGCAAGGCTCCGATTCCTCCATGGCCTGTCCTGCATTTCTGGTTTTGACACTTTTTTCAGCATGGCCCTTTTGACCGATGGGAAGCGAGACTTCTTTGTAGCGCTGATTTGCCTTTCCAGGTTGCTTGGTTGGCCAAAAAGGGCGTATGCGTTTTTTCCTGAATATATTCAGGAAAAAACGCATACGCCCTTTTTGGCCAAGGGCATCATTGTCAACGTTTTGCCGCTTTTCATGTGCTTTAAAGGCGATTCGAATCTACCTCCTGAAATCTGTTTCCTGCAATTCTGCCTTGATTTCAAATCCTCTTCTTTGCCTTCCCTCAATATATTTGTGGACGAGAGTTATCATTTATAACTCTGCAGGTTTTTGAATTGCAGTGCCCTGAAGCTCCATTTTACAAGTCGCTTTTTTGGGAGCTGGCCGCAAAAGCACAGGATGGCTTCAGGCCCTGTTCTGGTTCCGGGGGGCAGGCTGAGCCTGTGGTTAATTCTTCTTCCTGATGGGAAAATAGAGTGACCTGTGCCTGTCCCAACACCAAGAGCTAGTCTCTCATTGGTTCCCCGTCTTCCCGTTCATCCTCAGGACAAATTGCAACCTGTACGGAACAGGAGGTTAAAGGTGCTGATGCTCCAAGTAGGGAGATTGCTAGTAAAGTGGCTGGAATGGCGAACCCGAGCACAAGGAGATGAGAAATGAGGTGCGTTTTAGAAACCTTTCCCCATCACACGGTGTACCATCTTCTGGGTTTCTCATGCATGTTTTCGATGTAGGAAGATGCCCTTGAACCTGGAGATTTGGGACCCATGCGATGGGTAGCACGCAGGATTACTTTAAAGGGTCTGTGTTTGCTCACCCAACCTCACGAAACCTCTCAGCCCCAAGAGTGTCCACCCTTATGTCTCATGCAGCTGTGGGTCTAGATATGGTCAATCCAGGTTGCATCACAGCCCCTGAACAAATTGTGTAAGAATTTCTCTCTCTTTCCCTGTCTTTGTTTCATGGGTTTTTAAAAGTAATTTATTTTTATAATGGGGTTTAGCTGCTTTTCACGGCTGTGTTTATGCCGCTTTACACCCACTTGACACACTAACAGAGAGATATCAATACATAGGTTTTAAGATTATTACTAGTCAGATATATTCTTGTGCGGTGAATCGGGCGTGTTGAATCCAGTTCTCTGAGCAAGGAGTAGGTCTTGTCTATTACATATTGGGTTTATGGAACGGTATCTGAGCTAATTTGAAACTCTTGTTTTATGTATCACCCCACCTCACCTTTCCCGTTAAGCAGCCATAGTGTGTTTTCTGCATGTGTGACTCTGTTCTGTTTTGTAATTCAGTTCAAGTGTAACGGTTTTTACTTTCCCTCTATAAGTGACACCTTATGAGAAGTGTCCTTTTCTGTGTGACTTATTTCACTTAGAATCGTCGTACCTAAATCCACTCATCATGCTGCTACTAGCCTTATGTCATTGATTTCATGGCTGAGTGATATTACATTGTACATAAGGACCACAACTTTTTGATCCATTTTTCGCTTTCTTGGGATATTTAAGGTGGAATGAAGTGGAGGTCCTTGTCAACAGAGCAGCCCTAAACTTTGGGGTGCTTGTGTCTTGCTGATTTTCAATTTTCCCACTTTATCACCCCATGCGTGGAAGTGCCCTATGCTCTCTACGCTGTGTTTTTTAGATGTTTCAGGACACACCGTACACTTCTCCAGAGTGGCTGTTGGCAATTTACATCCCACCCATCAGTGTAGCAAGGCTCCTATTCCTCCATGGCCTGTCCTGCATTTCTGGTTTTGACACTTTTTTCAGCATGGCCCTTTTGACCGATGGGAAGCGAGACTTCTTTGTAGCGCTGATTTGCCTTTCCAGGTTGCTTGGTTGGCCAAAAAGGGCGTATGCGTTTTTTCCTGAATATATTCAGGAAAAAACGCATACGCCCTTTTTGGCCAAGGGCATCATTGTCAACGTTTTGCCGCTTTTCATGTGCTTTAAAGGCGATTCGAATCTACCTCCTGAAATCTGTTTCCTGCAATTCTGCCTTGATTTCAAATCCTCTTCTTTGCCTTCCCTCAATATATTTGTGGACGAGAGTTATCATTTATAACTCTGCAGGTTTGTGAATTGCAGTGCCCTGAAGCTCCATTTTACAAGTTGCTTTTTTGGGAGCCGGCCGCATAAGCGCCGGATGGCTTCAGGCCCTGTTCTGGTTCAGGGGGGCAGGCTGAGCCTGTGGTTAATTCTTCTTCCTGATGGGAAAATAGAGTGACCTGTGCCTGTCCCAACACCAAGAGCTAGTCTCTCATTGGTTCCCCGTCTTCCCGTTCATCCTCAGGACAAATTGCAACCTGTACGGAACAGGAGGTTAAAGGTGCTGATGCTCCAAGTAGGGAGATTGCTAGTAAAGTGGCTGGAATGGCGAACCCGAGCACAAGGAGATGAGAAATGAGGTGCGTTTTAGAAACCTTTCCCCATCACACGGTGTACCATCTTCTGGGTTTCTCATGCATGTTTTCGATGTAGGAAGATGCCCTTGAACCTGGAGATTTGGGACCCATGCGATGGGTAGCACGCAGTATTACTTTAAAGGGTCTGCGTTTGCTCACCCAACCTCACCAGACCTCTCAGCCCCAAGAGTGTCCACCCTTATGTCTCATCCAGCTGTGGGTCTAGATATGGTCAATCCAGGTTGCATCACAGCCCCTGAACGAATTGTGTAAGAATTTCTCTCTCTTTCCCTGTCTTTGTTTCATGGGTTTTTAAAAGTAATTTATTTTTATAATGGGGTTTAGCTGCTTTTCACGGCTGTGTTTATGCCGCTTTTCACCCACTTGACACACTAACAGAGAGATATCAATACATAAGTTTTAAGATTATTACTAGTCAGATATATTTTTGTGCGGTGAATCGGGCGTGTTGAGTCCAGTTCTCTGAGCAAGGAGTAGGTCTTGTCTATTCCATATGGGTTTATGGAACGGTATCTGAGCTAATTTGAAACTCTTGTTTTATGTATCACCCCACCTCACCTTTCCCGTTAAGCAGCCATAGTGTGTTTTCTGCATGTGTGACTCTGTTCTGTTTTGTAATTCAGTTCAAGTGTAACGGTTTTTACATTCCCTCTATAAGTGACACCTTATGAGAAGTGTCCTTTTCTGTGTGACTTATTTCACTTAGAATCGTCTTACCTAAATCCACTCATCATGCTGCTACTAGCCTTATGTCATTGATTTCATGGCTGAGTGATATTACATTGTACATAAGGACCACAACTTTTTGATCCATTTTTCGCTTTCCTGGGATATTTAAGGTGGAATGAAGTGGAGGTCCTTGTCAACAGAGCAGCCCTAAACTTTGGGGTGCTTGTGTCTTGCTGATTTTCAATTTTCCCACTTTATCCCCCCATGCGTGGAAGTGCCCTATGCTCTCTAAGCTGTGTTTTTTAGATGTTTCAGGACACACCGTACACTTCTCCAGAGTGGCTGTTGGCAATTTACATCCCACCCATCAGTGTAGCAAGGCTCCGATTCCTCCATGGCCTGTCCTGCATTTCTGGTTTTGACACTTTTTTCAGCATGGCCCTTTTGACCGATGGGAAGCGAGACTTCTTTGTAGCGCTGATTTGCCTTTCCAGGTTGCTTGGTTGGCCAAAAAGGGCGTATGCGTTTTTTCCTGAATATATTCAGGAAAAAACGCATACGCCCTTTTTGGCCAAGGGCATCATTGTCAACGTTTTGCCGCTTTTCATGTGCTTTAAAGGCGATTCGAATCTACCTCCTGAAATCTGTTTCCTGCAATTCTGCCTTGATTTCAAATCCTCTTCTTTGCCTTCCCTCAATATATTTGTGGACGAGAGTTATCATTTATAACTCTGCAGGTTTTTGAATTGCAGTGCCCTGAAGCTCCATTTTACAAGTCGCTTTTTTGGGAGCTGGCCGCAAAAGCACAGGATGGCTTCAGGCCCTGTTCTGGTTCCGGGGGGCAGGCTGAGCCTGTGGTTAATTCTTCTTCCTGATGGGAAAATAGAGTGACCTGTGCCTGTCCCAACACCAAGAGCTAGTCTCTCATTGGTTCCCCGTCTTCCCGTTCATCCTCAGGACAAATTGCAACCTGTACGGAACAGGAGGTTAAAGGTGCTGATGCTCCAAGTAGGGAGATTGCTAGTAAAGTGGCTGGAATGGCGAACCCGAGCACAAGGAGATGAGAAATGAGGTGCGTTTTAGAAACCTTTCCCCATCACACGGTGTACCATCTTCTGGGTTTCTCATGCATGTTTTCGATGTAGGAAGATGCCCTTGAACCTGGAGATTTGGGACCCATGCGATGGGTAGCACGCAGGATTACTTTAAAGGGTCTGTGTTTGCTCACCCAACCTCACGAAACCTCTCAGCCCCAAGAGTGTCCACCCTTATGTCTCATGCAGCTGTGGGTCTAGATATGGTCAATCCAGGTTGCATCACAGCCCCTGAACAAATTGTGTAAGAATTTCTCTCTCTTTCCCTGTCTTTGTTTCATGGGTTTTTAAAAGTAATTTATTTTTATAATGGGGTTTAGCTGCTTTTCACGGCTGTGTTTATGCCGCTTTACACCCACTTGACACACTAACAGAGAGATATCAATACATAGGTTTTAAGATTATTACTAGTCAGATATATTCTTGTGCGGTGAATCGGGCGTGTTGAATCCAGTTCTCTGAGCAAGGAGTAGGTCTTGTCTATTACATATTGGGTTTATGGAACGGTATCTGAGCTAATTTGAAACTCTTGTTTTATGTATCACCCCACCTCACCTTTCCCGTTAAGCAGCCATAGTGTGTTTTCTGCATGTGTGACTCTGTTCTGTTTTGTAATTCAGTTCAAGTGTAACGGTTTTTACTTTCCCTCTATAAGTGACACCTTATGAGAAGTGTCCTTTTCTGTGTGACTTATTTCACTTAGAATCGTCGTACCTAAATCCACTCATCATGCTGCTACTAGCCTTATGTCATTGATTTCATGGCTGAGTGATATTACATTGTACATAAGGACCACAACTTTTTGATCCATTTTTCGCTTTCTTGGGATATTTAAGGTGGAATGAAGTGGAGGTCCTTGTCAACAGAGCAGCCCTAAACTTTGGGGTGCTTGTGTCTTGCTGATTTTCAATTTTCCCACTTTATCACCCCATGCGTGGAAGTGCCCTATGCTCTCTACGCTGTGTTTTTTAGATGTTTCAGGACACACCGTACACTTCTCCAGAGTGGCTGTTGGCAATTTACATCCCACCCATCAGTGTAGCAAGGCTCCTATTCCTCCATGGCCTGTCCTGCATTTCTGGTTTTGACACTTTTTTCAGCATGGCCCTTTTGACCGATGGGAAGCGAGACTTCTTTGTAGCGCTGATTTGCCTTTCCAGGTTGCTTGGTTGGCCAAAAAGGGCGTATGCGTTTTTTCCTGAATATATTCAGGAAAAAACGCATACGCCCTTTTTGGCCAAGGGCATCATTGTCAACGTTTTGCCGCTTTTCATGTGCTTTAAAGGCGATTCGAATCTACCTCCTGAAATCTGTTTCCTGCAATTCTGCCTTGATTTCAAATCCTCTTCTTTGCCTTCCCTCAATATATTTGTGGACGAGAGTTATCATTTATAACTCTGCAGGTTTGTGAATTGCAGTGCCCTGAAGCTCCATTTTACAAGTTGCTTTTTTGGGAGCCGGCCGCATAAGCGCCGGATGGCTTCAGGCCCTGTTCTGGTTCAGGGGGGCAGGCTGAGCCTGTGGTTAATTCTTCTTCCTGATGGGAAAATAGAGTGACCTGTGCCTGTCCCAACACCAAGAGCTAGTCTCTCATTGGTTCCCCGTCTTCCCGTTCATCCTCAGGACAAATTGCAACCTGTACGGAACAGGAGGTTAAAGGTGCTGATGCTCCAAGTAGGGAGATTGCTAGTAAAGTGGCTGGAATGGCGAACCCGAGCACAAGGAGATGAGAAATGAGGTGCGTTTTAGAAACCTTTCCCCATCACACGGTGTACCATCTTCTGGGTTTCTCATGCATGTTTTCGATGTAGGAAGATGCCCTTGAACCTGGAGATTTGGGACCCATGCGATGGGTAGCACGCAGTATTACTTTAAAGGGTCTGCGTTTGCTCACCCAACCTCACCAGACCTCTCAGCCCCAAGAGTGTCCACCCTTATGTCTCATCCAGCTGTGGGTCTAGATATGGTCAATCCAGGTTGCATCACAGCCCCTGAACGAATTGTGTAAGAATTTCTCTCTCTTTCCCTGTCTTTGTTTCATGGGTTTTTAAAAGTAATTTATTTTTATAATGGGGTTTAGCTGCTTTTCACGGCTGTGTTTATGCCGCTTTTCACCCACTTGACACACTAACAGAGAGATATCAATACATAAGTTTTAAGATTATTACTAGTCAGATATATTTTTGTGCGGTGAATCGGGCGTGTTGAGTCCAGTTCTCTGAGCAAGGAGTAGGTCTTGTCTATTCCATATGGGTTTATGGAACGGTATCTGAGCTAATTTGAAACTCTTGTTTTATGTATCACCCCACCTCACCTTTCCCGTTAAGCAGCCATAGTGTGTTTTCTGCATGTGTGACTCTGTTCTGTTTTGTAATTCAGTTCAAGTGTAACGGTTTTTACATTCCCTCTATAAGTGACACCTTATGAGAAGTGTCCTTTTCTGTGTGACTTATTTCACTTAGAATCGTCTTACCTAAATCCACTCATCATGCTGCTACTAGCCTTATGACATTGATTTCATGGCTGAGTGATATTCCATTGTACATAAGGACCACAACTTTTTTATCCATTTTTCGCTTTCCTGGGATATTTAAGGTGGAAGGAAGTGGAGGTCCTTGTCAACAGAGCAGCCCTAAACTTTGGGGTGCTTGTGTCTTGCTGATTTTCAATTTTCCCACTTTATCCCCCCATGCGTGGAAGTGCCCTATGCTCTCTAAGCTGTGTTTTTTAGATGTTTCAGGACACACCGTACACTTCTCCAGAGTGGCTGTTGGCAATTTACATCCCGCCCATCAGTGTAGCAAGGCTCCCATTTCTCCATGGCCTGTCCTGCATTTCTGGTTTTGACACTTTTTTCAGCATGGCCCTTTTGACCGATGGGAAGCGAGACTTCTTTGTAGCGCTGATTTGCCTTTCCAGGTTGCTTGGTTGGCCAAAAAGGGCGTATGCGTTTTTTCCTGAATATATTCAGGAAAAAACGCATACGCCCTTTTTGGCCAAGGGCATCATTGTCAACGTTTTGCCGCTTTTCATGTGCTTTAAAGGCGATTCGAATCTACCTCCTGAAATCTGTTTCCTGCAATTCTGCCTTGATTTCAAATCCTCTTCTTTGCCTTCCCTCAATATATTTGTGGACGAGAGTTATCATTTATAACTCTGCAGGTTTGTGAATTGCATTGCCCTGAAGCTCCATTTTACAAGTCGCTTTTTTGGGAGCCGGCCGCAAAAGCGCAGGATGGATTCAGGCCCTGTTCTGGTTCAGGGGGGCAGGCTGAGCCTGTGGTTAATTCTTCTTCCTGATGGGAAAATAGAGTGACCTGTGCCTGTCCCAACACCAAGAGCTAGTCTCTCATTGGTTCCCCGTCTTCCCGTTCATCCTCAGGACAAATTGCAACCTGTACGGAACAGGAGGTTAAAGGTGCTGATGCTCCAAGTAGGGAGATTGCTAGTAAAGTGGCTGGAATGGCGAACCCGAGCACAAGGAGATGAGAAATGAGGTGCGTTTTAGAAACGTTTCCCCATCACACGGTGTACCATCTTCTGGGTTTCTCATGCATGTTTTCGATGTAGGAAGATGCCCTTGAACCTGGAGATTTGGGACCCATGCGATGGGTAGCACGCAGTATTACTTTAAAGGGTCTGCGTTTCTCACCCAACCTCACCAGACCTCTCAGCCCCAAGAGTGTCCACCCTTATGTCTCATCCAGCTGTGGGTCTAGATATGGTCAATCCAGGTTGCATCACAGCCCCTGAACGAATTGTGTAAGAATTTCTCTCTCTTTCCCTGTCTTTGTTTCATGGGTTTTTAAAAGTAATTTATTTTTATAATGGGGTTTAGCTGCTTTTCACGGCTGTGTTTATGCCGCTTTACACCCACTTGACACACTAACAGAGAGATATCAATACATAGGTTTTAAGATTATTACTAGTCAGATATATTCTTGTGCGGTGAATCGGGCGTGTTGAGTCCAGTTCTCTGAGCAAGGAGTAGGTCTTGTCTATTCCATATTGGGTTTATGGAACGGTATCTGAGCTAATTTGAAACTCTTGTTTTATGTATCACCCCACCTCACCTTTCCCGTTAAGCAGCCATAGTGTGTTTTCTGCATGTGTGACTCTGTTCTGTTTTGTAATTCAGTTCAAGTGTAACGGTTTTTACATTCCCTCTATAAGTGACACCTTATGAGAAGTGTCCTTTTCTGTGTGACTTATTTCACTTAGAATCGTCTTACCTAAATCCACTCATCATGCTGCTACTAGCCTTATGACATTGATTTCATGGCTGAGTGATATTCCATTGTACCTAAGGACCACAACATTTTTATCCATTTTTCGCTTTCCTGGGATATTTAAGGTGGAAGGAAGTGGAGGTCCTTGTCAACAGAGCAGCCCTAAACTTTGGGGTGCTTGTGTCTTGCTGATTTTCAATTTTCCCACTTTATCCCCCCATGCGTGGAAGTGCCCTATGCTCTCTAAGCTGTGTTTTTTAGATGTTTCAGGACACACCGTACACTTCTCCAGAGTGGCTGTTGGCAATTTACATCCCGCCCATCAGTGTAGCAAGGCTCCCATTTCTCCATGGCCTGTCTTGCATTTCTGGTTTTGACACTTTTTTCAGCATGGCCCTTTTGACCGATGGGAAGCGAGACTTCTTTGTAGCGCTGATTTGGCTTTCCAGGTTGCTTGGTTGGCCAAAAAGGGCGTATGCGTTTTTTCCTGAATATATTCAGGAAAAAACGCATACGCCCTTTTTGGCCAAGGGCATCATTGTCAACGTTTTGCCGCTTTTCATGTGCTTTAAAGGCGATTCGAATCTACCTCCTGAAATCTGTTTCCTGCAATTCTGCCTTGATTTCAAATCCTCTTCTTTGCCTTCCCTCAATATATTTGTGGACGAGAGTTATCATTTATAACTCTGCAGGTTTGTGAATTGCAGTGCCCTGAAGCTCCATTTTACAAGTCGGTTTTTTGGGAGCCGGCCGCAAAAGCGCCGGATGGCTTCAGGCCCAGTTCTGGTTCAGGGGGGCAGGCTGAGCCTGTGGTTAATTCTTCTTCCTGATGGGAAAATAGAGTGACCTGTGCCTGTCCCAACACCAAGAGCTAGTCTCTCATTGGTTCCCCGTCTCCCCGTTCATCCTCAGGACAAATTGCAACCTGTACGGAACAGGAGGTTAAAGGTGCTGATGCTCCAAGTAGGGAGATTGCTAGTAAAGTGGCTGGAATGGCGAACCCGAGCACAAGGAGATGAGAAATGAGGTGCGTTTTAGAAACCTTTCCCCATCACACGGTGTACCATCTTCTGGGTTTCTCATGCATGTTTTCGATGTAGGAAGATGCCCTTGAACCTGGAGATTTGGGACCCATGCGATGGGTAGCACGCAGGATTACTTTAAAGGGTCTGTGTTTGCTCACCCAACCTCACGAAACCTCTCAGCCCCAAGAGTGTCCACCCTTATGTCTCATACAGCTGTGGGTCTAGATATGGTCAATCCAGGTTGCATCACAGCCCCTGAACGAATTGTGTAAGAATTTCTCTCTCTTTCCCTGTCTTTGTTTCATGGGTTTTTAAAAGTAATTTATTGTTATAATGGGGTTTAGCTGCTTTTCACGGCTGTGTTTATGCCACTTTACACCCACTTGACACACTAACAGAGAGATATCAATACATAGGTTTTAAGATTATTACTAGTCAGATATATTCTTGTGCGGTGAATCGGGCGTGTTGAGTCCAGTTCTCTGAGCAAGGAGTAGGTCTTGTCTATTACATATTGGGTTTATGGAACGGTATCTGAGCTAATTTGAAACTCTTGTTTTATGTATCACCCCACCTCACCTTTCCCGTTAAGCAGCCATAGTGTGTTTTCTGCATGTGTGACTCTGTTCTGTTTTGTAATTCAGTTCAAGTGTAACGGTTTTTACATTCCCTCTATAAGTGACACCTTATGAGAAGTGTCCTTTTCTGTGTGACTTATTTCACTTAGAATCGTCTTACCTAAATCCACTCATCATGCTGCTACTAGCCTTATGACATTGATTTCATGGCTGAGTGATATTCCATTGTACATAAGGACCACAACTTTTTTATCCATTTTTCGCTTTCCTGGGATATTTAAGGTGGAAGGAAGTGGAGGTCCTTGTCAACAGAGCAGCCCTAAACTTTGGGGTGCTTGTGTCTTGCTGATTTTCAATTTTCCCACTTTATCCCCCCATGCGTGGAAGTGCCCTATGCTCTCTAAGCTGTGTTTTTTAGATGTTTCAGGACACACCGTACACTTCTCCAGAGTGGCTGTTGGCAATTTACATCCCGCCCATCAGTGTAGCAAGGCTCCCATTTCTCCATGGCCTGTCCTGCATTTCTGGTTTTGACACTTTTTTCAGCATGGCCCTTTTGACCGATGGGAAGCGAGACTTCTTTGTAGCGCTGATTTGCCTTTCCAGGTTGCTTGGTTGGCCAAAAAGGGCGTATGCGTTTTTTCCTGAATATATTCAGGAAAAAACGCATACGCCCTTTTTGGCCAAGGGCATCATTGTCAACGTTTTGCCGCTTTTCATGTGCTTTAAAGGCGATTCGAATCTACCTCCTGAAATCTGTTTCCTGCAATTCTGCCTTGATTTCAAATCCTCTTCTTTGCCTTCCCTCAATATATTTGTGGACGAGAGTTATCATTTATAACTCTGCAGGTTTGTGAATTGCAGTGCCCTGAAGCTCCATTTTACAAGTCGCTTTTTTGGGAGCCGGCCGCAAAAGCGCAGGATGGATTCAGGCCCTGTTCTGGTTCAGGGGGGCAGGCTGAGCCTGTGGTTAATTCTTCTTCCTGATGGGAAAATAGAGTGACCTGTGCCTGTCCCAACACCAAGAGCTAGTCTCTCATTGGTTCCCCGTCTTCCCGTTCATCCTCAGGACAAATTGCAACCTGTACGGAACAGGAGGTTAAAGGTGCTGATGCTCCAAGTAGGGAGATTGCTAGTAAAGTGGCTGGAATGGCGAACCCGAGCACAAGGAGATGAGAAATGAGGTGCGTTTTAGAAACGTTTCCCCATCACACGGTGTACCATCTTCTGGGTTTCTCATGCATGTTTTCGATGTAGGAAGATGCCCTTGAACCTGGAGATTTGGGACCCATGCGATGGGTAGCACGCAGTATTACTTTAAAGGGTCTGCGTTTCTCACCCAACCTCACCAGACCTCTCAGCCCCAAGAGTGTCCACCCTTATGTCTCATCCAGCTGTGGGTCTAGATATGGTCAATCCTGGTTGCATCACAGCCCCTGAACGAATTGTGTAAGAATTTCTCTCTCTTTCCCTGTCTTTGTTTCATGGGTTTTTAAAAGTAATTTATTTTTATAATGGGGTTTAGCTGCTTTTCACGGCTGTGTTTATGCCGCTTTACACCCACTTGACACACTAACAGAGAGATATCAATACATAGGTTTTAAGATTATTACTAGTCAGATATATTCTTGTGCGGTGAATCGGGCGTGTTGAGTCCAGTTCTCTGAGCAAGGAGTAGGTCTTGTCTATTCCATATTGGGTTTATGGAACGGTATCTGAGCTAATTTGAAACTCTTGTTTTATGTATCACCCCACCTCACCTTTCCCGTTAAGCAGCCATAGTGTGTTTTCTGCATGTGTGACTCTGTTCTGTTTTGTAATTCAGTTCAAGTGTAACGGTTTTTACATTCCCTCTATAAGTGACACCTTATGAGAAGTGTCCTTTTCTGTGTGACTTATTTCACTTAGAATCGTCTTACCTAAATCCACTCATCATGCTGCTACTAGCCTTATGACATTGATTTCATGGCTGAGTGATATTCCATTGTACCTAAGGACCACAACATTTTTATCCATTTTTCGCTTTCCTGGGATATTTAAGGTGGAAGGAAGTGGAGGTCCTTGTCAACAGAGCAGCCCTAAACTTTGGGGTGCTTGTGTCTTGCTGATTTTCAATTTTCCCACTTTATCCCCCCATGCGTGGAAGTGCCCTATGCTCTCTAAGCTGTGTTTTTTAGATGTTTCAGGACACACCGTACACTTCTCCAGAGTGGCTGTTGGCAATTTACATCCCGCCCATCAGTGTAGCAAGGCTCCCATTTCTCCATGGCCTGTCTTGCATTTCTGGTTTTGACACTTTTTTCAGCATGGCCCTTTTGACCGATGGGAAGCGAGACTTCTTTGTAGCGCTGATTTGGCTTTCCAGGTTGCTTGGTTGGCCAAAAAGGGCGTATGCGTTTTTTCCTGAATATATTCAGGAAAAAACGCATACGCCCTTTTTGGCCAAGGGCATCATTGTCAACGTTTTGCCGCTTTTCATGTGCTTTAAAGGCGATTCGAATCTACCTCCTGAAATCTGTTTCCTGCAATTCTGCCTTGATTTCAAATCCTCTTCTTTGCCTTCCCTCAATATATTTGTGGACGAGAGTTATCATTTATAACTCTGCAGGTTTGTGAATTGCAGTGCCCTGAAGCTCCATTTTACAAGTCGGTTTTTTGGGAGCCGGCCGCAAAAGCGCCGGATGGCTTCAGGCCCAGTTCTGGTTCAGGGGGGCAGGCTGAGCCTGTGGTTAATTCTTCTTCCTGATGGGAAAATAGAGTGACCTGTGCCTGTCCCAACACCAAGAGCTAGTCTCTCATTGGTTCCCCGTCTCCCCGTTCATCCTCAGGACAAATTGCAACCTGTACGGAACAGGAGGTTAAAGGTGCTGATGCTCCAAGTAGGGAGATTGCTAGTAAAGTGGCTGGAATGGCGAACCCGAGCACAAGGAGATGAGAAATGAGGTGCGTTTTAGAAACCTTTCCCCATCACACGGTGTACCATCTTCTGGGTTTCTCATGCATGTTTTCGATGTAGGAAGATGCCCTTGAACCTGGAGATTTGGGACCCATGCGATGGGTAGCACGCAGGATTACTTTAAAGGGTCTGTGTTTGCTCACCCAACCTCACGAAACCTCTCAGCCCCAAGAGTGTCCACCCTTATGTCTCATACAGCTGTGGGTCTAGATATGGTCAATCCAGGTTGCATCACAGCCCCTGAACGAATTGTGTAAGAATTTCTCTCTCTTTCCCTGTCTTTGTTTCATGGGTTTTTAAAAGTAATTTATTGTTATAATGGGGTTTAGCTGCTTTTCACGGCTGTGTTTATGCCACTTTACACCCACTTGACACACTAACAGAGAGATATCAATACATAGGTTTTAAGATTATTACTAGTCAGATATATTCTTGTGCGGTGAATCGGGCGTGTTGAGTCCAGTTCTCTGAGCAAGGAGTAGGTCTTGTCTATTACATATTGGGTTTATGGAACGGTATCTGAGCTAATTTGAAACTCTTGTTTTATGTATCACCCCACCTCACCTTTCCCGTTAAGCAGCCATAGTGTGTTTTCTGCATGTGTGACTCTGTTCTGTTTTGTAATTCAGTTCAAGTGTAACGGTTTTTACTTTCCCTCTATAAGTGACACCTTATGAGAAGTGTCCTTTTCTGTGTGACTTATTTCACTTAGAATCGTCGTACCTAAATCCACTCATCATGCTGCTACTAGCCTTATGTCATTGATTTCATGGCTGAGTGATATTACATTGTACATAAGGACCACAACTTTTTGATCCATTTTTCGCTTTCTTGGGATATTTAAGGTGGAATGAAGTGGAGGTCCTTGTCAACAGAGCAGCCCTAAACTTTGGGGTGCTTGTGTCTTGCTGATTTTCAATTTTCCCACTTTATCCCCCCATGCGTGGAAGTGCCCTATGCTCTCTAAGCTGTGTTTTTTAGATGTTTCAGGACACACCGTACACTTCTCCAGAGTGGCTGTTGGCAATTTACATCCCGCCCATCAGTGTAGCAAGGCTCCCATTTCTCCATGGCCTGTCCTGCATTTCTGGTTTTGACACTTTTTTCAGCATGGCCCTTTTGACCGATGGGAAGCGAGACTTCTTTGTAGCGCTGATTTGCCTTTCCAGGTTGCTTGGTTGGCCAAAAAGGGCGTATGCGTTTTTTCCTGAATATATTCAGGAAAAAACGCATACGCCCTTTTTGGCCAAGGGCATCATTGTCAACGTTTTGCCGCTTTTCATGTGCTTTAAAGGCGATTCGAATCTACCTCCTGAAATCTGTTTCCTG
Organism: Balaenoptera physalus; assembly: GCF_965194825.1. Classification (NCBI taxonomy): domain Eukaryota; kingdom Metazoa; phylum Chordata; class Mammalia; order Artiodactyla; family Balaenopteridae; genus Balaenoptera; species Balaenoptera physalus. The sequence continues at coordinate 466,118 of NW_028126113.1, read as the reverse complement.
CAATTCTGCCTTGATTTCAAATCCTCTTCTTTGCCTTCCCTCAATATATTTGTGGACGAGAGTTATCATTTATAACTCTGCAGGTTTGTGAATTGCAGTGCCCTGAAGCTCCATTTTACAAGTCGCTTTTTTGGGAGCCGGCCGCAAAAGCGCAGGATGGATTCAGGCCCTGTTCTGGTTCAGGGGGGCAGGCTGAGCCTGTGGTTAATTCTTCTTCCTGATGGGAAAATAGAGTGACCTGTGCCTGTCCCAACACCAAGAGCTAGTCTCTCATTGGTTCCCCGTCTTCCCGTTCATCCTCAGGACAAATTGCAACCTGTACGGAACAGGAGGTTAAAGGTGCTGATGCTCCAAGTAGGGAGATTGCTAGTAAAGTGGCTGGAATGGCGAACCCGAGCACAAGGAGATGAGAAATGAGGTGCGTTTTAGAAACGTTTCCCCATCACACGGTGTACCATCTTCTGGGTTTCTCATGCATGTTTTCGATGTAGGAAGATGCCCTTGAACCTGGAGATTTGGGACCCATGCGATGGGTAGCACGCAGTATTACTTTAAAGGGTCTGCGTTTCTCACCCAACCTCACCAGACCTCTCAGCCCCAAGAGTGTCCACCCTTATGTCTCATCCAGCTGTGGGTCTAGATATGGTCAATCCAGGTTGCATCACAGCCCCTGAACGAATTGTGTAAGAATTTCTCTCTCTTTCCCTGTCTTTGTTTCATGGGTTTTTAAAAGTAATTTATTTTTATAATGGGGTTTAGCTGCTTTTCACGGCTGTGTTTATGCCGCTTTACACCCACTTGACACACTAACAGAGAGATATCAATACATAGGTTTTAAGATTATTACTAGTCAGATATATTCTTGTGCGGTGAATCGGGCGTGTTGAGTCCAGGTCTCTGAGCAAGGAGTAGGTCTTGTCTATTCCATATTGGGTTTATGGAACGGTATCTGAGCTAATTTGAAACTCTTGTTTTATGTATCACCCCACCTCACCTTTCCCGTTAAGCAGCCATAGTGTGTTTTCTGCATGTGTGACTCTGTTCTGTTTTGTAATTCAGTTCAAGTGTAACGGTTTTTACATTCCCTCTATAAGTGACACCTTATGAGAAGTGTCCTTTTCTGTGTGACTTATTTCACTTAGAATCGTCTTACCTAAATCCACTCATCATGCTGCTACTAGCCTTATGACATTGATTTCATGGCTGAGTGATATTCCATTGTACCTAAGGACCACAACTTTTTTATCCATTTTTCGCTTTCCTGGGATATTTAAGGTGGAAGGAAGTGGAGGTCCTTGTCAACAGAGCAGCCCTAAACTTTGGGGTGCTTGTGTCTTGCTGATTTTCAATTTTCCCACTTTATCCCCCCATGCGTGGAAGTGCCCTATGCTCTCTAAGCTGTGTTTTTTAGATGTTTCAGGACACACCGTACACTTCTCCAGAGTGGCTGTTGGCAATTTACATCCCGCCCATCAGTGTAGCAAGGCTCCCATTTCTCCATGGCCTGTCTTGCATTTCTGGTTTTGACACTTTTTTCAGCATGGCCCTTTTGACCGATGGGAAGCGAGACTTCTTTGTAGCGCTGATTTGGCTTTCCAGGTTGCTTGGTTGGCCAAAAAGGGCGTATGCGTTTTTTCCTGAATATATTCAGGAAAAAACGCATACGCCCTTTTTGGCCAAGGGCATCATTGTCAACGTTTTGCCGCTTTTCATGTGCTTTAAGGCGATTCGAATCTACCTCCTGAAATCTGTTTCCTGCAATTCTGCCTTGATTTCAAATCCTCTTCTTTGCCTTCCCTCAATATATTTGTGGACGAGAGTTATCATTTATAACTCTGCAGGTTTGTGAATTGCAGTGCCCTGAAGCTCCATTTTACAAGTCGGTTTTTTGGGAGCCGGCCGCAAAAGCGCCGGATGGCTTCAGGCCCAGTTCTGGTTCAGGGGGGCAGGCTGAGCCTGTGGTTAATTCTTCTTCCTGATGGGAAAATAGAGTGACCTGTGCCTGTCCCAACACCAAGAGCTAGTCTCTCATTGGTTCCCCGTCTTCCCGTTCATCCTCAGGACAAATTGCAACCTGTACGGAACAGGAGGTTAAAGGTGCTGATGCTCCAAGTAGGGAGATTGCTAGTAAAGTGGCTGGAATGGCGAACCCGAGCACAAGGAGATGAGAAATGAGGTGCGTTTTAGAAACGTTTCCCCATCACACGGTGTACCATCTTCTGGGTTTCTCATGCATGTTTTCGATGTAGGAAGATGCCCTTGAACCTGGAGATTTGGGACCCATGCGATGGGTAGCACGCAGTATTACTTTAAAGGGTCTGCGTTTCTCACCCAACCTCACCAGACCTCTCAGCCCCAAGAGTGTCCACCCTTATGTCTCATCCAGCTGTGGGTCTAGATATGGTCAATCCAGGTTGCATCACAGCCCCTGAACGAATTGTGTAAGAATTTCTCTCTCTTTCCCTGTCTTTGTTTCATGGGTTTTTAAAAGTAATTTATTTTTATAATGGGGTTTAGCTGCTTTTCACGGCTGTATTTATGCCGCTTTACACCCACTTGACACACTAACAGAGAGATATCAATACATAGGTTTTAAGATTATTACTAGTCAGATATATTCTTGTGCGGTGAATCGGGCGTGTTGAGTCCAGTTCTCTGAGCAAGGAGTAGGTCTTGTCTATTCCATATTGGGTTTATGGAACGGTATCTGAGCTAATTTGAAACTCTTGTTTTATGTATCACCCCACCTCACCTTTCCCGTTAAGCAGCCATAGTGTGTTTTCTGCATGTGTGACTCTGTTCTGTTTTGTAATTCAGTTCAAGTGTAACGGTTTTTACATTCCCTCTATAAGTGACACCTTATGAGAAGTGTCCTTTTCTGTGTGACTTATTTCACTTAGAATCGTCTTACCTAAATCCACTCATCATGCTGCTACTAGCCTTATGACATTGATTTCATGGCTGAGTGATATTCCATTGTACCTAAGGACCACAACTTTTTTATCCATTTTTCGCTTTCCTGGGATATTTAAGGTGGAAGGAAGTGGAGGTCCTTGTCAACAGAGCAGCCCTAAACTTTGGGGTGCTTGTGTCTTGCTGATTTTCAATTTTCCCACTTTATCCCCCCATGCGTGGAAGTGCCCTATGCTCTCTAAGCTGTGTTTTTTAGATGTTTCAGGACACACCGTACACTTCTCCAGAGTGGCTGTTGGCAATTTACATCCCGCCCATCAGTGTAGCAAGGCTCCCATTTCTCCATGGCCTGTCTTGCATTTCTGGTTTTGACACTTTTTTCAGCATGGCCCTTTTGACCGATGGGAAGCGAGACTTCTTTGTAGCGCTGATTTGGCTTTCCAGGTTGCTTGGTTGGCCAAAAAGGGCGTATGCGTTTTTTCCTGAATATATTCAGGAAAAAACGCATACGCCCTTTTTGGCCAAGGGCATCATTGTCAACGTTTTGCCGCTTTTCATGTGCTTTAAAGGCGATTCGAATCTACCTCCTGAAATCTGTTTCCTGCAATTCTGCCTTGATTTCAAATCCTCTTCTTTGCCTTCCCTCAATATATTTGTGGACGAGAGTTATCATTTATAACTCTGCAGGTTTGTGAATTGCAGTGCCCTGAAGCTCCATTTTACAAGTCGGTTTTTTGGGAGCCGGCCGCAAAAGCGCCGGATGGCTTCAGGCCCAGTTCTGGTTCAGGGGGGCAGGCTGAGCCTGTGGTTAATTCTTCTTCCTGATGGGAAAATAGAGTGACCTGTGCCTGTCCCAACACCAAGAGCTAGTCTCTCATTGGTTCCCCGTCTCCCCGTTCATCCTCAGGACAAATTGCAACCTGTACGGAACAGGAGGTTAAAGGTGCTGATGCTCCAAGTAGGGAGATTGCTAGTAAAGTGGCTGGAATGGCGAACCCGAGCACAAGGAGATGAGAAATGAGGTGCGTTTTAGAAACCTTTCCCCATCACACGGTGTACCATCTTCTGGGTTTCTCATGCATGTTTTCGATGTAGGAAGATGCCCTTGAACCTGGAGATTTGGGACCCATGCGATGGGTAGCACGCAGGATTACTTTAAAGGGTCTGTGTTTGCTCACCCAACCTCACGAAACCTCTCAGCCCCAAGAGTGTCCACCCTTATGTCTCATACAGCTGTGGGTCTAGATATGGTCAATCCAGGTTGCATCACAGCCCCTGAACGAATTGTGTAAGAATTTCTCTCTCTTTCCCTGTCTTTGTTTCATGGGTTTTTAAAAGTAATTTATTGTTATAATGGGGTTTAGCTGCTTTTCACGGCTGTGTTTATGCCACTTTACACCCACTTGACACACTAACAGAGAGATATCAATACATAGGTTTTAAGATTATTACTAGTCAGATATATTCTTGTGCGGTGAATCGGGCGTGTTGAGTCCAGTTCTCTGAGCAAGGAGTAGGTCTTGTCTATTACATATTGGGTTTATGGAACGGTATCTGAGCTAATTTGAAACTCTTGTTTTATGTATCACCCCACCTCACCTTTCCCGTTAAGCAGCCATAGTGTGTTTTCTGCATGTGTGACTCTGTTCTGTTTTGTAATTCAGTTCAAGTGTAACGGTTTTTACTTTCCCTCTATAAGTGACACCTTATGAGAAGTGTCCTTTTCTGTGTGACTTATTTCACTTAGAATCGTCGTACCTAAATCCACTCATCATGCTGCTACTAGCCTTATGTCATTGATTTCATGGCTGAGTGATATTACATTGTACATAAGGACCACAACTTTTTGATCCATTTTTCGCTTTCTTGGGATATTTAAGGTGGAATGAAGTGGAGGTCCTTGTCAACAGAGCAGCCCTAAACTTTGGGGTGCTTGTGTCTTGCTGATTTTCAATTTTCCCACTTTATCCCCCCATGCGTGGAAGTGCCCTATGCTCTCTACGCTGTGTTTTTTAGATGTTTCAGGACACACCGTACACTTCTCCAGAGTGGCTGTTGGCAATTTACATCCCACCCATCAGTGTAGCAAGGCTCCTATTCCTCCATGGCCTGTCCTGCATTTCTGGTTTTGACACTTTTTTCAGCATGGCCCTTTTGACCGATGGGAAGCGAGACTTCTTTGTAGCGCTGATTTGCCTTTCCAGGTTGCTTGGTTGGCCAAAAAGGGCGTATGCGTTTTTTCCTGAATATATTCAGGAAAAAACGCATACGCCCTTTTTGGCCAAGGGCATCATTGTCAACGTTTTGCCGCTTTTCATGTGCTTTAAAGGCGATTCGAATCTACCTCCTGAAATCTGTTTCCTGCAATTCTGCCTTGATTTCAAATCCTCTTCTTTGCCTTCCCTCAATATATTTGTGGACGAGAGTTATCATTTATAACTCTGCAGGTTTGTGAATTGCAGTGCCCTGAAGCTCCATTTTACAAGTTGCTTTTTTGGGAGCCGGCCGCATAAGCGCCGGATGGCTTCAGGCCCTGTTCTGGTTCAGGGGGGCAGGCTGAGCCTGTGGTTAATTCTTCTTCCTGATGGGAAAATAGAGTGACCTGTGCCTGTCCCAACACCAAGAGCTAGTCTCTCATTGGTTCCCCGTCTTCCCGTTCATCCTCAGGACAAATTGCAACCTGTACGGAACAGGAGGTTAAAGGTGCTGATGCTCCAAGTAGGGAGATTGCTAGTAAAGTGGCTGGAATGGCGAACCCGAGCACAAGGAGATGAGAAATGAGGTGCGTTTTAGAAACCTTTCCCCATCACACGGTGTACCATCTTCTGGGTTTCTCATGCATGTTTTCGATGTAGGAAGATGCCCTTGAACCTGGAGATTTGGGACCCATGCGATGGGTAGCACGCAGTATTACTTTAAAGGGTCTGCGTTTGCTCACCCAACCTCACCAGACCTCTCAGCCCCAAGAGTGTCCACCCTTATGTCTCATCCAGCTGTGGGTCTAGATATGGTCAATCCAGGTTGCATCACAGCCCCTGAACGAATTGTGTAAGAATTTCTCTCTCTTTCCCTGTCTTTGTTTCATGGGTTTTTAAAAGTAATTTATTTTTATAATGGGGTTTAGCTGCTTTTCACGGCTGTGTTTATGCCGCTTTTCACCCACTTGACACACTAACAGAGAGATATCAATACATAAGTTTTAAGATTATTACTAGTCAGATATATGTTTGTGCGGTGAATCGGGCGTGTTGAGTCCAGTTCTCTGAGCAAGGAGTAGGTCTTGTCTATTCCATATGGGTTTATGGAACGGTATCTGAGCTAATTTGAAACTCTTGTTTTATGTATCACCCCACCTCACCTTTCCCGTTAAGCAGCCATAGTGTGTTTTCTGCATGTGTGACTCTGTTCTGTTTTGTAATTCAGTTCAAGTGTAACGGTTTTTACATTCCCTCTATAAGTGACACCTTATGAGAAGTGTCCTTTTCTGTGTGACTTATTTCACTTAGAATCGTCTTACCTAAATCCACTCATCATGCTGCTACTAGCCTTATGACATTGATTTCATGGCTGAGTGATATTCCATTGTACATAAGGACCACAACTTTTTTATCCATTTTTCGCTTTCCTGGGATATTTAAGGTGGAAGGAAGTGGAGGTCCTTGTCAACAGAGCAGCCCTAAACTTTGGGGTGCTTGTGTCTTGCTGATTTTCAATTTTCCCACTTTATCCCCCCATGCGTGGAAGTGCCCTATGCTCTCTAAGCTGTGTTTTTTAGATGTTTCAGGACACACCGTACACTTCTCCAGAGTGGCTGTTGGCAATTTACATCCCGCCCATCAGTGTAGCAAGGCTCCCATTTCTCCATGGCCTGTCCTGCATTTCTGGTTTTGACACTTTTTTCAGCATGGCCCTTTTGACCGATGGGAAGCGAGACTTCTTTGTAGCGCTGATTTGCCTTTCCAGGTTGCTTGGTTGGCCAAAAAGGGCGTATGCGTTTTTTCCTGAATATATTCAGGAAAAAACGCATACGCCCTTTTTGGCCAAGGGCATCATTGTCAACGTTTTGCCGCTTTTCATGTGCTTTAAAGGCGATTCGAATCTACCTCCTGAAATCTGTTTCCTGCAATTCTGCCTTGATTTCAAATCCTCTTCTTTGCCTTCCCTCAATATATTTGTGGACGAGAGTTATCATTTATAACTCTGCAGGTTTGTGAATTGCAGTGCCCTGAAGCTCAATTTTACAAGTCGCTTTTTTGGGAGCCGGCCGCAAAAGCGCAGGATGGATTCAGGCCCTGTTCTGGTTCAGGGGGGCAGGCTGAGCCTGTGGTTAATTCTTCTTCCTGATGGGAAAATAGAGTGACCTGTGCCTGTCCCAACACCAAGAGCTAGTCTCTCATTGGTTCCCCGTCTTCCCGTTCATCCTCAGGACAAATTGCAACCTGTACGGAACAGGAGGTTAAAGGTGCTGATGCTCCAAGTAGGGAGATTGCTAGTAAAGTGGCTGGAATGGCGAACCCGAGCACAAGGAGATGAGAAATGAGGTGCGTTTTAGAAACGTTTCCCCATCACACGGTGTACCATCTTCTGGGTTTCTCATGCATGTTTTCGATGTAGGAAGATGCCCTTGAACCTGGAGATTTGGGACCCATGCGATGGGTAGCACGCAGTATTACTTTAAAGGGTCTGCGTTTCTCACCCAACCTCACCAGACCTCTCAGCCCCAAGAGTGTCCACCCTTATGTCTCATCCAGCTGTGGGTCTAGATATGGTCAATCCAGGTTGCATCACAGCCCCTGAACGAATTGTGTAAGAATTTCTCTCTCTTTCCCTGTCTTTGTTTCATGGGTTTTTAAAAGTAATTTATTTTTATAATGGGGTTTAGCTGCTTTTCACGGCTGTGTTTATGCCGCTTTACACCCACTTGACACACTAACAGAGAGATATCAATACATAGGTTTTAAGATTATTACTAGTCAGATATATTCTTGTGCGGTGAATCGGGCGTGTTGAGTCCAGTTCTCTGAGCAAGGAGTAGGTCTTGTCTATTCCATATTGGGTTTATGGAACGGTATCTGAGCTAATTTGAAACTCTTGTTTTATGTATCACCCCACCTCACCTTTCCCGTTAAGCAGCCATAGTGTGTTTTCTGCATGTGTGACTCTGTTCTGTTTTGTAATTCAGTTCAAGTGTAACGGTTTTTACATTCCCTCTATAAGTGACACCTTATGAGAAGTGTCCTTTTCTGTGTGACTTATTTCACTTAGAATCGTCTTACCTAAATCCACTCATCATGCTGCTACTAGCCTTATGACATTGATTTCATGGCTGAGTGATATTCCATTGTACCTAAGGACCACAACTTTTTTATCCATTTTTCGCTTTCCTGGGATATTTAAGGTGGAAGGAAGTGGAGGTCCTTGTCAACAGAGCAGCCCTAAACTTTGGGGTGCTTGTGTCTTGCTGATTTTCAATTTTCCCACTTTATCCCCCCATGCGTGGAAGTGCCCTATGCTCTCTAAGCTGTGTTTTTTAGATGTTTCAGGACACACCGTACACTTCTCCAGAGTGGCTGTTGGCAATTTACATCCCGCCCATCAGTGTAGCAAGGCTCCCATTTCTCCATGGCCTGTCTTGCATTTCTGGTTTTGACACTTTTTTCAGCATGGCCCTTTTGACCGATGGGAAGCGAGACTTCTTTGTAGCGCTGATTTGGCTTTCCAGGTTGCTTGGTTGGCCAAAAAGGGCGTATGCGTTTTTTCCTGAATATATTCAGGAAAAAACGCATACGCCCTTTTTGGCCAAGGGCATCATTGTCAACGTTTTGCCGCTTTTCATGTGCTTTAAAGGCGATTCGAATCTACCTCCTGAAATCTGTTTCCTGCAATTCTGCCTTGATTTCAAATCCTCTTCTTTGCCTTCCCTCAATATATTTGTGGACGAGAGTTATCATTTATAACTCTGCAGGTTTGTGAATTGCAGTGCCCTGAAGCTCCATTTTACAAGTCGGTTTTTTGGGAGCCGGCCGCAAAAGCGCCGGATGGCTTCAGGCCCAGTTCTGGTTCAGGGGGGCAGGCTGAGCCTGTGGTTAATTCTTCTTCCTGATGGGAAAATAGAGTGACCTGTGCCTGTCCCAACACCAAGAGCTAGTCTCTCATTGGTTCCCCGTCTCCCCGTTCATCCTCAGGACAAATTGCAACATGTACGGAAGAGGAGGTTAAAGGTGCTGATGCTCCAAGTAGGGAGATTGCTAGTAAAGTGGCTGGAATGGCGAACCCGAGCACAAGGAGATGAGAAATGAGGTGCGTTTTAGAAACCTTTCCCCATCACATGGTGTACCATCTTCTGGGTTTCTCATGCATGTTTTCGATGTAGGAAGATGCCCTTGAACCTGGAGATTTGGGACCCATGCGATGGGTAGCACGCAGTATTACTTTAAAGGGTCTGCGTTTGCTCACCCAACCTCACCAGACCTCTCAGCCCCAAGCGTGTCCACCCTTATGTCTCATCCAGCTGTGGGTCTAGATATGGTCAATCCAGGTTGCATCACAGCCCCTGAACGAATTGTGTAAGAATTTCTCTCTCTTTCCCTGTCTTTGTTTCATGGGTTTTTAAAAGTAATTTATTTTTATAATGGGGTTTAGCTGCTTTTCACGGCTGAGTTTATGCCGCTTTTCACCCACTTGACACACTAACAGAGAGATATCAATACATAGGTTTTAAGATTATTACTAGTCAGATATATTTTTGTGCGGTGAATCGGGCGTGTTGAGTCCAGTTCTCTGAGCAAGGAGTAGGTCTTGTCTATTCCATATTGGGTTTATGGAACGGTATCTGAGCTAATTTGAAACTCTTGTTTTATGTATCACCCCACCTCACCTTTCCCGTTAAGCAGCCATAGTGTGTTTTCTGCATGTGTGACTCTGTTCTGTTTTGTAATTCAGTTCAAGTGTAACGGTTTTTACATTCCCTCTATAAGTGACACCTTATGAGAAGTGTCCTTTTCTGTGTGACTTATTTCACTTAGAATCGTCTTACCTAAATCCACTCATCATGCTGCTACTAGCCTTATGACATTGATTTCATGGCTGAGTGATATTCCATTGTACATAAGGACCACAACTTTTTTATCCATTTTTCGCTTTCCTGGGATATTTAAGGTGGAAGGAAGTGGAGGTCCTTGTCAACAGAGCAGCCCTAAACTTTGGGGTGCTTGTGTCTTGCTGATTTTCAATTTTCCCACTTTATCCCCCCATGCGTGGAAGTGCCCTATGCTCTCTAAGCTGTGTTTTTTAGATGTTTCAGGACACACCGTACACTTCTCCAGAGTGGCTGTTGGCAATTTACATCCCGCCCATCAGTGTAGCAAGGCTCCCATTTCTCCATGGCCTGTCCTGCATTTCTGGTTTTGACACTTTTTTCAGCATGGCCCTTTTGACCGATGGGAAGCGAGACTTCTTTGTAGCGCTGATTTGCCTTTCCAGGTTGCTTGGTTGGCCAAAAAGGGCGTATGCGTTTTTTCCTGAATATATTCAGGAAAAAACGCATACGCCCTTTTTGGCCAAGGGCATCATTGTCAACGTTTTGCCGCTTTTCATGTGCTTTAAAGGCGATTCGAATCTACCTCCTGAAATCTGTTTCCTGCAATTTTGCCTTGATTTCAAATCCTCTTCTTTGCCTTCCCTCAATATATTTGTGGACGAGAGTTATCATTTATAACTCTGCAGGTTTGTGAATTGCAGTGCCCTGAAGCTCCATTTTACAAGTCGGTTTTTTGGGAGCCGGCCGCAAAAGCGCCGGATGGCTTCAGGCCCTGTTCTGGTTCAGGGGGGCAGGCTGAGCCTGTGGTTAATTCTTCTTCCTGATGGGAAAATAGAGTGACCTGTGCCTGTCCCAACACCAAGAGCTAGTCTCTCATTGGTTCCCCGTCTTCCCGTTCATCCTCAGGACAAATTGCAACCTGTACGGAACAGGAGGTTAAAGGTGCTGATGCTCCAAGTAGGGAGATTGCTAGTAAAGTGGCTGGAATGGCGAACCCGAGCACAAGGAGTTGAGAAATGAGGTGCGTTTTAGAAACCTTTCCCCATCACACGGTGTACCATCTTCTGGGTTTCTCATGCATGTTTTCGATGTAGGAAGATGCCCTTGAACCTGGAGATTTGGGACCCATGCGATGGGTAGCACGCAGTATTACTTTAAAGGGTCTGCGTTTGCTCACCCAACCTCACCAGACCTCTCAGCCCCAAGAGTGTCCACCCTTATGTCTCATCCAGCTGTGGGTCTAGATATGGTCAATCCAGGTTGCATCACAGCCCCTGAACGAATTGTGTAAGAATTTCTCTCTCTTTCCCTGTCTTTGTTTCATGGGTTTTTAAAAGTAATTTATTTTTATAATGGGGTTTAGCTGCTTTTCACGGCTGTGTTTAGGCCGCTTTACACCCACTTGACACACTAACAGAGAGATATCAATACATAGGTTTTAAGATTATTTCTAGTCAGATATATTCTTGTGCGGTGAATCGGGCGTGTTGAGTCCAGTTCTCTGAGCAAGGAGTAGGTCTTGTCTATTCCATATTGGGTTTATGGAACGGTATCTGAGCTAATTTGAAACTCTTGTTTTATGTATCACCCCACCTCACCTTTCCCGTTAAGCAGCCATAGTGTGTTTTCTGCATGTGTGACTCTATTCTGTTTTGTAATTCAGTTCAAGTGTAACGGTTTTTACATTCCCTCTATAAGTGACACCTTATGAGAAGTGTCCTTTTCTTTGTGACTTATTTCACTTAGAATCGTCTTACCTAAATCCACTCATCATGCTGCTACTAGCCTTATGACATTGATTTCATGGCTGAGTGATATTCCATTGTACATAAGGACCACAACTTTTTTATCCATTTTTCGCTTTCCTGGGATATTTAAGGTGGAAGGAAGTGGAGGTCCTTGTCAACAGAGCAGCCCTAAACTTTGGGGTGCTTGTGTCTTGCTGATTTTCAATTTTCCCACTTTATCCCCCCATGCGTGGAAGTGCCCTATGCTCTCTAAGCTGTGTTTTTTAGATGTTTCAGGACACACCGTACACTTCTCCAGAGTGGCTGTTGGCAATTTACATCCCGCCCATCAGTGTAGCAAGGCTCCCATTTCTCCATGGCCTGTCCTGCATTTCTGGTTTTGACACTTTTTTCAGCATGGCCCTTTTGACCGATGGGAAGCGAGACTTCTTTGTAGCGCTGATTTGCCTTTCCAGGTTGCTTGGTTGGCCAAAAAGGGCGTATGCGTTTTTTCCTGAATATATTCAGGAAAAAACGCATACGCCCTTTTTGGCCAAGGGCATCATTGTCAACGTTTTGCCGCTTTTCATGTGCTTTAAAGGCGATTCGAATCTACCTCCTGAAATCTGTTTCCTGCAATTCTGCCTTGATTTCAAATCCTCTTCTTTGCCTTCCCTCAATATATTTGTGGACGAGAGTTATCATTTATAACTCTGCAGGTTTGTGAATTGCAGTGCCCTGAAGCTCCATTTTACAAGTCGGTTTTTTGGGAGCTCTCCGCAAAAGCGCCTGATGGCTTCAGGCCCTCTTCTGGTTCAGGGGGGCAGGCTGAGCCTGTGGTTAATTCTTCTTCCTGATGGGAAAATAGAGTGACCTGTGCCTGTCCCAACACCAAGAGCTAGTCTCTCATTGGTTCCCCGTCTTCCCGTTCATCCTCAGGACAAATTGCAACCTGTACGGAACAGGAGGTTAAAGGAGCTGATGCTCCAAGTAGGGAGATTGCTAGTAAAGTGGCTGGAATGGCGAACCCGAGCACAAGGAGATGAGAAATGAGGTGCGTTTTAGAAACCTTTCCCCATCACACGGTGTACCATCTTCTGGGTTTCTCATGCATGTTTTCGATGTAGGAAGATGCCCTTGAACCTGGAGATTTGGGACCCATGCGATGGGTAGCACGCAGTATTACTTTAAAGGGTCTGCGTTTGCTCACCCAACCTCACCAGACCTCTCATCCCCAAGAGTGTCCACCCTTATGTCTCATCCAGCTGTGGGTCTAGATATGGTCAATCCAGGTTGAATCACAGCCCCTGAACGAATTGTGTAAGAATTTCTCTCTCTTTCCCTGTCTTTGTTTCATGGGTTTTTAAAAGTAATTTATTTTTATAATGGGGTTTAGCTGCTTTTCACGGCTGTGTTTAGGCCGCTTTACACCCACTTGACACACTAACAGAGAGATATCAATACATAGGTTTTAAGATTATTACTAGTCAGATATATTCTTGTGCGGTGAATCGGGCGTGTTGTGTCCAGTTCTCTGAGCAAGGAGTAGGTCTTGTCTATTCCATATTGGGTTTATGGAACGGTATCTGAGCTAATTTGAAACTCTTGTTTTATGTATCACCCCACCTCACCTTTCCCGTTAAGCAGCCATAGTGTGTTTTCTGCATGTGTGACTCTGTTCTGTTTTGTAATTCAGTTCAAGTGTAACGGTTTTTACATTCCCTCTATAAGTGACACCTTATGAGAAGTGTCCTTTTCTGTGTGACTTATTTCACTTAGAATCGTCTTACCTAAATCCACTCATCATGCTGCTACTAGCCTTATGACATTGATTTCATGGCTGAGTGATATTCCATTGTACATAAGGACCACAACTTTTTTATCCATTTTTCGCTTTCCTGGGATATTTAAGGTGGAAGGAAGTGGAGGTCCTTGTCAACAGAGCAGCCCTAAACTTTGGGGTGCTTGTGTCTTGCTGATTTTCAATTTTCCCACTTTATCCCCCCATGCGTGGAAGTGCCCTATGCTCTCTAAGCTGTGTTTTTTAGATGTTTCAGGACACACCGTACACTTCTCCAGAGTGGCTGTTGGCAATTTACATCCCGCCCATCAGTGTAGCAAGGCTCCCATTTCTCCATGGCCTGTCCTGCATTTCTGGTTTTGACACTTTTTTCAGCATGGCCCTTTTGACCGATGGGAAGCGAGACTTCTTTGTAGCGCTGATTTGCCTTTCCAGGTTGCTTGGTTGGCCAAAAAGGGCGTATGCGTTTTTTCCTGAATATATTCACTAAAAAACGCATACGCCCTTTTTGGCCAAGGGCATCATTGTCAACGTTTTGCCGCTTTTCATGTGCTTTAAAGGCGATTCGAATCTACCTCCTGAAATCTGTTTCCTGCAATTCTGCCTTGATTTCAAATCCTCTTCTTTGCCTTCCCTCAATATATTTGTGGACGAGAGTTATCATTTATAACTCTGCAGGTTTGTGAATTGCAGTGCCCTGAAGCTCCATTTTACAAGTCGGTTTTTTTGGAGCTGGCCGCAAAAGCGCAGGATGGCTTCAGGCCCTGTTCTGGTTCAGGGGGGCAGGCTGAGCCTGTGGTTAATTCTTCTTCCTGATGGGAAAATAGAGTGGCCTGTGCCTGTCCCAACACCAAGAGCTAGTCTCTCATTGGTTCCCCGTCTTCCCGTTCATCCTCAGGACAAATTGCAACCTGTACGGAACAGGAGGTTAAAGGTGCTGATGCTCCAAGTAGGGAGATTGCTAGTAAAGTGGCTGGAATGGCGAACCCGAGCACAAGGAGATGAGAAATGAGGTGCGTTTTAGAAACCTTTCCCCATCACACGGTGTACCATCTTCTGGGTTTCTCATGCATGTTTTCGATGTAGGAAGATGCCCTTGAACCTGGAGATTTGGGACCCATGAGATGGGTAGCACGCAGTATTACTTTAAAGGGTCTGCGTTTGCTCACCCAACCTCACCAAAACTCTCAGCCCCAAGAGTGTCCACCCTTATGTCTCATCCAGCTGTGGGTCTAGATATGGTCAATCCAGGTTGCATCACAGCCCCTGAACGAATTGTGTAAGAATTTCTCTCTCTTTCCCTGTCTTTGTTTCATGGGTTTTTAAAAGTAATTTATTTTTATAATGGGGTTTAGCTGCTTTTCACGGCTGTGTTTATGCCGCTTTACACCCACTTGACACACTAACAGAGAGATATCAATACATAGGTTTTAAGATTATTACTAGTCAGATATATTCTTGTGCGGTGAATCGGGCGTGTTGAGTCCAGTTCTCTGAGCAAGGAGTAGGTCTTGTCTATTCCATATTGGGTTTATGGAACAGTATCTGAGCTAATTTGAAACTCTTGTTTTATGTATCACCCCACCTCACCTTTCCCGTTAAGCAGCCATAGTGTGTTTTCTGCATGTGTGACTCTGTTCTGTTTTGTAATTCAGTTCAAGTGTAACGGTTTTTACATTCCCTCTATAAGTGACACCTTATGAGAAGTGTCCTTTTCTGTGTGACTTATTTCACTTAGAATCGTCTTACCTAAATCCACTCATCATGCTGCTACTAGCCTTATGACATTGATTTCATGGCTGAGTGATATTCCATTGTACCTAAGGACCACAACTTTTTTATCCATTTTTCGCTTTCCTGGGATATTTAAGGTGGAAGGAAGTGGAGGTCCTTGTCAACAGAGCAGCCCTAAACTTTGGGGTGCTTGTGTCTTGCTGATTTTCAATTTTCCCACTTTATCCCCCCATGCGTGGAAGTGCCCTATGCTCTCTAAGCTGTGTTTTTTAGATGTTTCAGGACACACCGTACACTTCTCCAGAGTGGCTGTTGGCAATTTACATCCCGCCCATCAGTGTAGCAAGGCTCCCATTTCTCCATGGCCTGTCCTGCATTTCTGGTTTTGACACTTTTTTCAGCATGGCCCTTTTGACCGATGGGAAGCGAGACTTCTTTGTAGCGCTGATTTGCCTTTCCAGGTTGCTTGGTTGGCCAAAAAGGGCGTATGCGTTTTTTCCTGAATATATTCAGGAAAAAACGCATACGCCCTTTTTGGCCAAGGGCATCATTGTCAACGTTTTGCCGCTTTTCATGTGCTTTAAAGGCGATTCGAATCTACCTCCTGAAATCTGTTTCCTGCAATTCTGCCTTGATTTCAAATCCTCTTCTTTGCCTTCCCTCAATATATTTGTGGACGAGAGTTATCATTTATAACTCTGCAGGTTTGTGAATTGCAGTGCCCTGAAGCTCCATTTTACAAGTCGGTTTTTTGGGAGCTGGCCGCAAAAGCGCAGGATGGCTTCAGGCCCTGTTCTGGTTCAGGGGGGCAGGCTGAGCCTGTGGTTAATTCTTCTTCCTGATGGGAAAATAGAGTGGCCTGTGCCTGTCCCAACACCAAGAGCTAGTCTCTCATTGGTTCCCCGTCTTCCCGTTCATCCTCAGGACAAATTGCAACCTGTACGGAACAGGAGGTTAAAGGTGCTGATGCTCCAAGTAGGGAGATTGCTAGTAAAGTGGCTGGAATGGCGAACCCGAGCACAAGGAGATGAGAAATGAGGTGCGTTTTAGAAACCTTTCCCCATCACACGGTGTACCATCTTCTGGGTTTCTCATGCATGTTTTCGATGTAGGAAGATGCCCTTGAACCTGGAGATTTGGGACCCATGCGATGGGTAGCACGCAGTATTATTTTAAAGGGTCTGCGTTTGCTCACCCAACCTCACCAAACCTCTCAGGCCCAAGAGTGTCCACCCTTATGTCTCATCCAGCTGTGGGTCTAGATATGGTCAATCCAGGTTGCATCACAGCCCCTGAACGAATTGTGTAAGAATTTCTCTCTCTTTCCCTGTCTTTGTTTCATGGGTTTTTAAAAGTAATTTATTTTTATAATGGGGTTTAGCTGCTTTTCACGGCTGTGTTTATGCCACTTTACACCCACTTGACACACTAACAGAGAGATATCAATACATAGGTTTTAAGATTATTACTAGTCAGATATATTCTTGTGCGGTCAATCGGGCGTGTTGAGTCCAGTTCTCTGAGCAAGGAGTAGGTCTTGTCTATTCCATATTGGGTTTATGGAACGGTATCTGAGCTAATTTGAAACTCTTGTTTTATGTATCACCCCACCTCACCTTTCCCGTTAAGCAGCCATAGTGTGTTTTCTGCATGTGTGACTCTGTTCTGTTTTGTAATTCAGTTCAAGTGTAACGGTTTTTACATTCCCTCTATAAGTGACACCTTATGAGAAGTGTCCTTTTCTGTGTGACTTATTTCACTTAGAATCGTCTTACCTAAATCCACTCATCATGCTGCTACTAGCCTTATGACATTGATTTCATGGCTGAGTGATATTCCATTGTACATAAGGACCACAACTTTTTTATCCATTTTTCGCTTTCCTGGGATATTTAAGGTGGAAGGAAGTGGAGGTCCTTGTCAACAGAGCAGCCCTAAACTTTGGGGTGCTTGTGTCTTGCTGATTTTCAATGTTCCCACTTTATCCCCCCATGCGTGGAAGTGCCCTATGCTCTCTAAGCTGTGTTTTTTAGATGTTTCAGGACACACCGTACACTTCTCCAGAGTGGCTGTTGGCAATTTACATCCCGCCCATCAGTGTAGCAAGGCTCCCATTTCTCCATGGCCTGTCCTGCATTTCTGGTTTTGACAGTTTTTTCAGCATGGCCCTTTTGACCGATGGGAAGCGAGACTTCTTTGTAGCGCTGATTTGCCTTTCCAGGTTGCTTGGTTGGCCAAAAAGGGCGTATGCGTTTTTTCCTGAATATATTCAGGAAAAAACGCATACGCCCTTTTTGGCCAAGGGCATCATTGTCAACGTTTTGCCGCTTTTCATGTGCTTTAAAGGCGATTCGAATCTACCTCCTGAAATCTGTTTCCTGCAATTCTGCCTTGATTTCAAATCCTCTTCTTTGCCTTCCCTCAATATATTTGTGGACGAGAGTTATCATTTATAACTCTGCAGGTTTGTGAATTGCAGTGCCCTGAAGCTCCATTTTACAAGTCGGTTTTTTGGGAGCTGGCCGCAAAAGCGCAGGATGGCTTCAGGCCCTGTTCTGGTTCAGGGGGGCAGGCTGAGCCTGTGGTTAATTCTTCTTCCTGATGGGAAAATAGAGTGGCCTGTGCCTGTCCCAACACCAAGAGCTAGTCTCTCATTGGTTCCCCGTCTTCCCGTTCATCCTCAGGACAAACTGCAACCTGTACGGAACAGGAGGTTAAAGGTGCTGATGCTCCAAGTAGGGAGATTGCTAGTAAAGTGGCTGGAATGGCGAACCCGAGCACAAGGAGATGAGAAATGAGGTGCGTTTTAGAAACCTTTCCCCATCACACGGTGTACCATCTTCTGGGTTTCTCATGCATGTTTTCGATGTAGGAAGATGCCCTTGAACCTGTAGATTTGGGACCCATGCGATGGGTAGCACGCAGTATTATTTTAAAGGGTCTGCGTTTGCTCACCCAACCTCACCAAACCTCTCAGGCCCAAGAGTGTCCACCCTTATGTCTCATCCAGCTGTGGGTCTAGATATGGTCAATCCAGGTTGCATCACAGCCCCTGAACGAATTGTGTAAGAATTTCTCTCTCTTTCCCTGTCTTTGTTTCATGGGTTTTTAAAAGTAATTTATTTTTATAATGGGGTTTAGCTGCTTTTCACGGCTGTGTTTATGCCGCTTTACACCCACTTGACACACTAACAGAGAGATATCAATACATAGGTTTTAAGATTATTACTAGTCAGATATATTCTTGTGCGGTCAATCGGGCGTGTTGAGTCCAGTTCTCTGAGCAAGGAGTAGGTCTTGTCTATTCCATATTGGGTTTATGGAACGGTATCTGAGCTAATTTGAAACTCTTGTTTTATGTATCACCCCACCTCACCTTTCCCGTTAAGCAGCCATAGTGTGTTTTCTGCATGTGTGACTCTGTTCTGTTTTGTAATTCAGTTCAAGTGTAACGGTTTTTACATTCCCTCTATAAGTGACACCTTATGAGAAGTGTCCTTTTCTGTGTGACTTATTTCACTTAGAATCGTCTTACCTAAATCCACTCATCATGCTGCTACTAGCCTTATGACATTGATTTCATGGCTGAGTGATATTCCATTGTACATAAGGACCACAACTTTTTTATCCATTTTTCGCTTTCCTGGGATATTTAAGGTGGAAGGAAGTGGAGGTCCTTGTCAACAGAGCAGCCCTAAACTTTGGGGTGCTTGTGTCTTGCTGATTTTCAATGTTCCCACTTTATCCCCCCATGCGTGGAAGTGCCCTATGCTCTCTAAGCTGTGTTTTTTAGATGTTTCAGGACACACCGTACACTTCTCCAGAGTGGCTGTTGGCAATTTACATCCCGCCCATCAGTGTAGCAAGGCTCCCATTTCTCCATGGCCTGTCCTGCATTTCTGGTTTTGACAGTTTTTTCAGCATGGCCCTTTTGACCGATGGGAAGCGAGACTTCTTTGTAGCGCTGATTTGCCTTTCCAGGTTGCTTGGTTGGCCAAAAAGGGCGTATGCGTTTTTTCCTGAATATATTCAGGAAAAAACGCATACGCCCTTTTTGGCCAAGGGCATCATTGTCAACGTTTTGCCGCTTTTCATGTGCTTTAAAGGCGATTCGAATCTACCTCCTGAAATCTGTTTCCTGCAATTCTGCCTTGATTTCAAATCCTCTTCTTTGCCTTCCCCCAATATATTTGTGGACGAGAGTTATCATTTATAACTCTGCAGGTTTGTGAATTGCAGTGCCCTGAAGCTCCATTTTACAAGTCGCTTTTTTGGGAGCTGGCCGCAAAAGCGCCGGATGGCTTCAGGCCCTGTTCTGGTTCAGGGGGGCAGGCTGAGCCTGTGGTTAATTCTTCTTCCTGATGGGAAAATAGAGTGACCTGTGCCTGTCCCAACACCAAGAGCTAGTCTCTCATTGGTTCCCCGTCTTCCCGTTCATCCTCAGGACAAACTGCAACCTGTACGGAACAGGAGGTTAAAGGTGCTGATGCTCCAAGTAGGGAGATTGCTAGTAAAGTGGCTGGAATGGCGAACCCGAGCACAAGGAGATGACAAATGAGGTGCGTTTTAGAAACCTTTCCCCATCACACGGTGTACCATCTTCTGGGTTTCTCATGCATGTTTTCGATGTAGGAAGATGCCCTTGAACCTGGAGATTTGGGACCCATGCGATGGGTAGCACGCAGTATTACTTTAAAGGGTCTGCGTTTGCTCACCCAACCTCACCAAACCTCTCAGCCCCAAGAGTGTCCACCCTTATGTCTCATCCAGCTGTGGGTCTAGATATGGTCAATCCAGGTTGCATCACAGCCCCTGAACGAATTGTGTAAGAATTTCTCTCTCTTTCCCTGTCTTTGTTTCATGGGTTTTTAAAAGTAATTTATTTTTATAATGGGGTTTAGCTGCTTTTCACGGCTGTGTTTATGCCGCTTTACACCCACTTGACACACTAACAGAGAGATATCAATACATAGGTTTTAAGATTATTACTAGTCAGATATATTCTTGTGCGGTGAATCGGGCGTGTTGAGTCCAGTTCTCTGAGCAAGGAGTAGGTCTTGTCTATTCCATATTGGGTTTATGGAACGGTATCTGAGCTAATTTGAAACTCTTGTTTTATGTATCACCCCACCTCACCTTTCCCGTTAAGCAGCCATAGTGTGTTTTCTGCATGTGTGACTCTGTTCTGTTTTGTAATTCAGTTCAAGTGTAACGGTTTTTACATTCCCTCTATAAGTGACACCTTATGAGAAGTGTCCTTTTCTGTGTGACTTATTTCACTTAGAATCGTCTTACCTAAATCCACTCATCATGCTGCTACTAGCCTTATGACATTGATTTCATGGCTGAGTGATATTCCATTGTACATAAGGACCACAACTTTTTTATCCATTTTTCGCTTTCCTGGGATATTTAAGGTGGAAGGAAGTGGAGGTCCTTGTCAACAGAGCAGCCCTAAACTTTGGGGTGCTTGTGTCTTGCTGATTTTCAATGTTCCCACTTTATCCCCCCATGCGTGGAAGTGCCCTATGCTCTCTAAGCTGTGTTTTTTAGATGTTTCAGGACACACCGTACACTTCTCCAGAGTGGCTGTTGGCAATTTACATCCCGCCCATCAGTGTAGCAAGGCTCCCATTTCTCCATGGCCTGTCCTGCATTTCTGGTTTTGACAGTTTTTTCAGCATGGCCCTTTTGACCGATGGGAAGCGAGACTTCTTTGTAGCGCTGATTTGCCTTTCCAGGTTGCTTGGTTGGCCAAAAAGGGCGTATGCGTTTTTTCCTGAATATATTCAGGAAAAAACGCATACGCCCTTTTTGGCCAAGGGCATCATTGTCAACGTTTTGCCGCTTTTCATGTGCTTTAAAGGCGATTCGAATCTACCTCCTGAAATCTGTTTCCTGCAATTCTGTCTTGATTTCAAATCCTCTTCTTTGCCTTCCCCCAATATATTTGTGGACGAGAGTTATCATTTATAACTCTGCAGGTTTGTGAATTGCAGTGCCCTTAAGCTCCATTTTACAAGTCGCTTTTTTGGGAGCTGGCCGCAAAAGCGCCGGATGGCTTCAGGCCCTGTTCTGGTTCAGGGGGGCAGGCTGAGCCTGTGGTTAATTCTTCTTCCTGATGGGAAAATAGAGTGACCTGTGCCTGTCCCAACACCAAGAGCTAGTCTCTCATTGGTTCCCCGTCTTCCCGTTCATCCTCAGGACAAACTGCAACCTGTACGGAACAGGAGGTTAAAGGTGCTGATGCTCCAAGTAGGGAGATTGCTAGTAAAGTGGCTGGAATGGCGAACCCGAGCACAAGGAGATGACAAATGAGGTGCGTTTTAGAAACCTTTCCCCATCACACGGTGTACCATCTTCTGGGTTTCTCATGCATGTTTTCGATGTAGGAAGATGCCCTTGAACCTGGAGATTTGGGACCCATGCGATGGGTAGCACGCAGTATTACTTTAAAGGGTCTGCGTTTGCTCACCCAACCTCACCAAACCTCTCAGCCCCAAGAGTGTCCACCCTTATGTCTCATCCAGCTGTGGGTCTAGATATGGTCAATCCAGGTTGCATCACAGCCCCTGAACGAATTGTGTAAGAATTTCTCTCTCTTTCCCTGTCTTTGTTTCATGGGTTTTTAAAAGTAATTTATTTTTATAATGGGGTTTAGCTGCTTTTCACGGCTGTGTTTATGCCGCTTTACACCCACTTGACACACTAACAGAGAGATATCAATACATAGGTTTTAAGATTATTACTAGTCAGATATATTCTTGTGCGGTGAATCGGGCGTGTTGAGTCCAGTTCTCTGAGCAAGGAGTAGGTCTTGTCTATTCCATATTGGGTTTATGGAACGGTATCTGAGCTAATTTGAAACTCTTGTTTTATGTATCACCCCACCTCACCTTTCCCGTTAAGCAGCCATAGTGTGTTTTCTGCATGTGTGACTCTGTTCTGTTTTGTAATTCAGTTCAAGTGTAACGGTTTTTACATTCCCTCTATAAGTGACACCTTATGAGAAGTGTCCTTTTCTGTGTGACTTATTTCACTTAGAATCGTCTTACCTAAATCCACTCATCATGCTGCTACTAGCCTTATGACATTGATTTCATGGCTGAGTGATATTCCATTGTACATAAGGACCACAACTTTTTTATCCATTTTTCGCTTTCCTGGGATATTTAAGGTGGAAGGAAGTGGAGGTCCTTGTCAACAGAGCAGCCCTAAACTTTGGGGTGCTTGTGTCTTGCTGATTTTCAATTTTCCCACTTTATCCCCCCATGCGTGGAAGTGCCCTATGCTCTCTAAGCTGTGTTTTTTAGATGTTTCAGGACACACCGTACACTTCTCCAGAGTGGCTGTTGGCAATTTACATCCCGCCCATCAGTGTAGCAAGGCTCCCATTTCTCCATGGCCTGTCCTGCATTTCTGGTTTTGACACTTTTTTCAGCATGGCCCTTTTGACCGATGGGAAGCGAGACTTCTTTGTAGCGCTGATTTGCCTTTCCAGGTTGCTTGGTTGGCCAAAAAGGGCGTATGCGTTTTTTCCTGAATATATTCAGGAAAAAACGCATACGCCCTTTTTGGCCAAGGGCATCATTGTCAACGTTTTGCCGCTTTTCATGTGCTTTAAAAGCGATTCGAATCTACCTCCTGAAATCTGTTTCCTGCAATTCTGCCTTGATTTCAAATCCTCTTCTTTGCCTTCCCTCAATATATTTGTGGACGAGAGTTATCATTTATAACTCTGCAGGTTTGTGAATTGCAGTGCCCTGAAGCTCCATTTTACAAGTCGCTTTTTTGGGAGCTGGCCGCAAAAGCGCCGGATGGCTTCAGGCCCTGTTCTGGTTCAGGGGGGCAGGCTGAGCCTGTGGTTGATTCTTCTTCCTGATGGGAAAATAGAGTGACCTGTGCCTGTCCCAACACCAAGAGCTAGTCTCTCATTGGTTCCCCGTCTTCCCGTTCATCCTCAGGACAAATTGCAACCTGTACGGAACAGGAGGTTAAAGGTGCTGATGCTCCAAGTAGGGAGATTGCTAGTAAAGTGGCTGGAATGGCGAACCCGAACACAAGGAGATGAGAAATGAGGTGCGTTTTAGAAACCTTTCCCCATCACACGGTGTACCATCTTCTGGGTTTCTCATGCATGTTTTCGATGTAGGAAGATGCCCTTGAACCTGGAGATTTGGGACCCATGCGATGGGTAGCACGCAGTATTACTTTAAAGGGTCTGCGTTTGCTCACCCAACCTCACCAAACCTCTCAGCCCCAAGAGTGTCCACCCTTATGTCTCATCCAGCTGTGGGTCTAGATATGGTCAATCCAGGTTGCATCACAGCCCCTGAACGAATTGTATGAGAATTTCTCTCTCTTTCCCTGTCTTTGTTTCATGGGTTTTTAAAAGTAATTTATTTTTATAATGGGGTTTAGCTGCTTTTCACGGCTGTGTTTATGCTGCTTTACACCCACTTGACACACTAACAGAGAGATATCAATACATAGGTTTTAAGATTATTACTAGTCAGATATATTCTTGTGCGGTGAATCGGGCGTGTTGAGTCCAGTTCTCTGAGCAAGGAGTAGGTCTTGTCTATTCCATATTGGGTTTATGGAACGGTATCTGAGCTAATTTGAAACTCTTGTTTTATGTATCACCCCACCTCACCTTTCCCGTTAAGCAGCCATAGTGTGTTTTCTGCATGTTTGACTCTGTTCTGTTTTGTAATTCAGTTCAAGTGTAACGGTTTTTACATTCCCTCTATAAGTGACACCTTATGAGAAGTGTCCTTTTCTGTGTGACTTATTTCACTTAGAATCGTCTTACCTAAATCCATTCATCATGCTGCTACTAGCCTTATGACATTGATTTCATGGCTGAGTGATATTCCATTGTACATAAGGACCACAACTTTTTTATCCTTTTTTCGCTTTCCTGGGATATTTAAGGTGGAAGGAAGTGGAGGTCCTTGTCAACAGAGCAGCCCTAAACTTTGGGGTGCTTGTGTCTTGCTGATTTTCAATGTTCCCACTTTATCCCCCCATGCGTGGAAGTGCCCTATGCTCTCTAAGCTGTGTTTTTTAGATGTTTCAGGACACACCGTACACTTCTCCAGAGTGGCTGTTGGCAATTTACATCCCGCCCATCAGTGTAGCAAGGCTCCCATTTCTCCATGGCCTGTCCTGCATTTCTGGTTTTGACACTTTTTTCAGCATGGCCCTTTTGACCGATGGGAAGCGAGACTTCTTTGTAGCGCTGATTTGCCTTTCCAGGTTGCTTGGTTGGCCAAAAAGGGCGTATGCGTTTTTTCCTGAATATATTCAGGAAAAAACGCATACGCCCTTTTTGGCCAAGGGCATCATTGTCAACGTTTTGCCGCTTTTCATGTGCTTTAAAGGCGATTCGAATCTACCTCCTGAAATCTGTTTCCTGCAATTCTGCCTTGATTTCAAATCCTCTTCTTTGCCTTCCCTCAATATATTTGTGGACGAGAGTTATGATTTATAACTCTGCAGGTTTGTGAATTGCAGTGCCCTGAAGCTCCATTTTACAAGTCGCTTTTTTGGGAGCTGGCCGCAAAAGCGCAGGATGGCTTCAGGCCCTGTTCTGGTTCAGGGGGGCAGGCTGAGCCTGTGGTTAATTCTTCTTCCTGATGGGAAAATAGAGTGACCTGTGCCTGTCCCAACACCAAGAGCTAGTCTCTCATTGGTACCCCGTCTTCCCGTTCATCCTCAGGACAAATTGCAACCTGTACGGAACAGGAGGTTAAAGGTGCTGATGCTCCAAGTAGGGAGATTGCTAGTAAAGTGGCTGGAATGGCGAACCCGAGCACAAGGAGATGAGAAATGAGGTGCGTTTTAGAAACCTTTCCCCATCACACGGTGTACCATCTTCTGGGTTTCTCATGCATGTTTTCGATGTAGGAAGATGCCCTTGAACCTGGAGATTTGGGACCCATGTGATGGGTAGCACGCAGTATTACTTTAAAGGGTCTGCGTTTGCTCACCCAACCTCACCAAACCTCTCAGCCCCAAGAGTGTCCACCCTTATGTCTCATCCAGCTGTGGGTCTAGATATGGTCAATCCAGGTTGCATCACAGCCCCTGAACGAATTGTGTAAGAATTTCTCTCTCTTTCCCTGTCTTTGTTTCATGGGTTTTTAAAAGTAATTTATTTTTATAATGGGGTTTAGCTGCTTTTCACGGCTGTGTTTATGCCACTTTACACCCACTTGACACACTAACAGAGAGATATCAATACATAGGTTTTAAGATTATTACTAGTCAGATATATTCTTGTGCGGTGAATCGGGCGTGTTGAGTCCAGTTCTCTGAGCAAGGAGTAGGTCTTGTCTATTCCATATTGGGTTTATGGAACGGTATCTGAGCTAATTTGAAACTCTTGTTTTATGTATCACCCCACCTCACCTTTCCCGTTAAGCAGCCATAGTGTGTTTTCTGCATGTGTGACTCTGTTCTGTTTTGTAATTCAGTTCAAGTGTAACGGTTTTTACATTCCCTCTATAAGTGACACCTTATGAGAAGTGTCCTTTTCTGTGTGACTTATTTCACTTAGAATCGTCTTACCTAAATCCACTCATCATGCTGCTACTAGCCTTATGACATTGATTTCATGGCTGAGTGATATTCCATTGTACATAAGGACCACAACTTTTTTATCCATTTTTCGCTTTCCTGGGATATTTAAGGTGGAAGGAAGTGGAGGTCCTTGTCAACAGAGCAGCCCTAAACTTTGGGGTGCTTGTGTCTTGCTGATTTTCAATTTTCCCACTTTATCCCCCCATGCGTGGAAGTGCCCTATGCTCTCTAAGCTGTGTTTTTTAGATGTTTCAGGACACACCGTACACTTCTCCAGAGTGGCTGTTGGCAATTTACATCCCGCCCATCAGTGTAGCAAGGCTCCCATTTCTCCATGGCCTGTCCTGCATTTCTGGTTTTGACACTTTTTTCAGCATGGCCCTTTTGACCGATGGGAAGCGAGACTTCTTTGTAGCGCTGATTTGCCTTTCCAGGTTGCTTGGTTGGCCAAAAAGGGCGTATGCGTTTTTTCCTGAATATATTCAGGAAAAAACGCATACGCCCTTTTTGGCCAAGGGCATCATTGTCAACGTTTTGCCGCTTTTCATGTGCTTTAAAAGCGATTCGAATCTACCTCCTGAAATCTGTTTCCTGCAATTCTGCCTTGATTTCAAATCCTCTTCTTTGCCTTCCCTCAATATATTTGTGGACGAGAGTTATCATTTATAACTCTGCAGGTTTGTGAATTGCAGTGCCCTGAAGCTCCATTTTACAAGTCGCTTTTTTGGGAGCTGGCCGCAAAAGCGCCGGATGGCTTCAGGCCCTGTTCTGGTTCAGGGGGGCAGGCTGAGCCTGTGGTTGATTCTTCTTCCTGATGGGAAAATAGAGTGACCTGTGCCTGTCCCAACACCAAGAGCTAGTCTCTCATTGGTTCCCCGTCTTCCCGTTCATCCTCAGGACAAATTGCAACCTGTACGGAACAGGAGGTTAAAGGTGCTGATGCTCCAAGTAGGGAGATTGCTAGTAAAGTGGCTGGAATGGCGAACCCGAACACAAGGAGATGAGAAATGAGGTGCGTTTTAGAAACCTTTCCCCATCACACGGTGTACCATCTTCTGGGTTTCTCATGCATGTTTTCGATGTAGGAAGATGCCCTTGAACCTGGAGATTTGGGACCCATGCGATGGGTAGCACGCAGTATTACTTTAAAGGGTCTGCGTTTGCTCACCCAACCTCACCAAACCTCTCAGCCCCAAGAGTGTCCACCCTTATGTCTCATCCAGCTGTGGGTCTAGATATGGTCAATCCAGGTTGCATCACAGCCCCTGAACGAATTGTATGAGAATTTCTCTCTCTTTCCCTGTCTTTGTTTCATGGGTTTTTAAAAGTAATTTATTTTTATAATGGGGTTTAGCTGCTTTTCACGGCTGTGTTTATGCTGCTTTACACCCACTTGACACACTAACAGAGAGATATCAATACATAGGTTTTAAGATTATTACTAGTCAGATATATTCTTGTGCGGTGAATCGGGCGTGTTGAGTCCAGTTCTCTGAGCAAGGAGTAGGTCTTGTCTATTCCATATTGGGTTTATGGAACGGTATCTGAGCTAATTTGAAACTCTTGTTTTATGTATCACCCCACCTCACCTTTCCCGTTAAGCAGCCATAGTGTGTTTTCTGCATGTTTGACTCTGTTCTGTTTTGTAATTCAGTTCAAGTGTAACGGTTTTTACATTCCCTCTATAAGTGACACCTTATGAGAAGTGTCCTTTTCTGTGTGACTTATTTCACTTAGAATCGTCTTACCTAAATCCATTCATCATGCTGCTACTAGCCTTATGACATTGATTTCATGGCTGAGTGATATTCCATTGTACATAAGGACCACAACTTTTTTATCCTTTTTTCGCTTTCCTGGGATATTTAAGGTGGAAGGAAGTGGAGGTCCTTGTCAACAGAGCAGCCCTAAACTTTGGGGTGCTTGTGTCTTGCTGATTTTCAATGTTCCCACTTTATCCCCCCATGCGTGGAAGTGCCCTATGCTCTCTAAGCTGTGTTTTTTAGATGTTTCAGGACACACCGTACACTTCTCCAGAGTGGCTGTTGGCAATTTACATCCCGCCCATCAGTGTAGCAAGGCTCCCATTTCTCCATGGCCTGTCCTGCATTTCTGGTTTTGACACTTTTTTCAGCATGGCCCTTTTGACCGATGGGAAGCGAGACTTCTTTGTAGCGCTGATTTGCCTTTCCAGGTTGCTTGGTTGGCCAAAAAGGGCGTATGCGTTTTTTCCTGAATATATTCAGGAAAAAACGCATACGCCCTTTTTGGCCAAGGGCATCATTGTCAACGTTTTGCCGCTTTTCATGTGCTTTAAAGGCGATTCGAATCTACCTCCTGAAATCTGTTTCCTGCAATTCTGCCTTGATTTCAAATCCTCTTCTTTGCCTTCCCTCAATATATTTGTGGACGAGAGTTATGATTTATAACTCTGCAGGTTTGTGAATTGCAGTGCCCTGAAGCTCCATTTTACAAGTCGCTTTTTTGGGAGCTGGCCGCAAAAGCGCAGGATGGCTTCAGGCCCTGTTCTGGTTCAGGGGGGCAGGCTGAGCCTGTGGTTAATTCTTCTTCCTGATGGGAAAATAGAGTGACCTGTGCCTGTCCCAACACCAAGAGCTAGTCTCTCATTGGTACCCCGTCTTCCCGTTCATCCTCAGGACAAATTGCAACCTGTACGGAACAAGAGGTTAAAGGTGCTGATGCTCCAAGTAGGGAGATTGCTAGTAAAGTGGCTGGAATGGCGAACCCGAGCACAAGGAGATGAGAAATGAGGTGCGTTTTAGAAACCTTTCCCCATCACACGGTGTACCATCTTCTGGGTTTCTCATGCATGTTTTCGATGTAGGAAGATGCCCTTGAACCTGGAGATTTGGGACCCATGTGATGGGTAGCACGCAGTATTACTTTAAAGGGTCTGCGTTTGCTCACCCAACCTCACCAAACCTCTCAGCCCCAAGAGTGTCCACCCTTATGTCTCATCCAGCTGTGGGTCTAGATATGGTCAATCCAGGTTGCATCACAGCCCCTGAACGAATTGTGTAAGAATTTCTCTCTCTTTCCCTGTCTTTGTTTCATGGGTTTTTAAAAGTAATTTATTTTTATAATGGGGTTTAGCTGCTTTTCACGGCTGTGTTTATGCCGCTTTACACCCACTTGACACACTAACAGAGAGATATCAATACATAGGTTTTAAGATTATTACTAGTCAGATATATTCTTGTGCGGTGAATCGGGCGTGTTGAGTCCAGTTCTCTGAGCAAGGAGTAGGTCTTGTCTATTCCATATTGGGTTTATGGAACGGTATCTGAGCTAATTTGAAACTCTTGTTTTATGTATCACCCCACCTCACCTTTCCCGTTAAGCAGCCATAGTGTGTTTTCTGCATGTGTGACTCTGTTCTGTTTTGTAATTCAGTTCAAGTGTAACGGTTTTTACATTCCCTCTATAAGTGACACCTTATGAGAAGTGTCCTTTTCTGTGTGACTTATTTCACTTAGAATCGTCTTACCTAAATCCACTCATCATGCTGCTACTAGCCTTATGACATTGATTTCATGGCTGAGTGATATTCCATTGTACATAAGGACCACAACTTTTTTATCCATTTTTCGCTTTCCTGGGATATTTAAGGTGGAAGGAAGTGGAGGTCCTTGTCAACAGAGCAGCCCTAAACTTTGGGGTGCTTGTGTCTTGCTGATTTTCAATGTTCCCACTTTATCCCCCCATGCGTGGAAGTGCCCTATGCTCTCTAAGCTGTGTTTTTTAGATGTTTCAGGACACACCGTACACTTCTCCAGAGTGGCTGTTGGCAATTTACATCCCGCCCATCAGTGTAGCAAGGCTCCCATTTCTCCATGGCCTGTCCTGCATTTCTGGTTTTGACACTTTTTTCAGCATGGCCCTTTTGACCGATGGGAAGCGAGACTTCTTTGTAGCGCTGATTTGCCTTTCCAGGTTGCTTGGTTGGCCAAAAAGGGCGTATGCGTTTTTTCCTGAATATATTCAGGAAAAAACGCATACGCCCTTTTTGGCCAAGGGCATCATTGTCAACGTTTTGCCGCTTTTCATGTGCTTTAAAGGCGATTCGAATCTACCTCCTGAAATCTGTTTCCTGCAATTCTGCCTTGATTTCAAATCCTCTTCTTTGCCTTCCCTCAATATATTTGTGGACGAGAGTTATGATTTATAACTCTGCAGGTTTGTGAATTGCAGTGCCCTGAAGCTCCATTTTACAAGTCGCTTTTTTGGGAGCTGGCCGCAAAAGCGCAGGATGGCTTCAGGCCCTGTTCTGGTTCAGGGGGGCAGGCTGAGCCTGTGGTTAATTCTTCTTCCTGATGGGAAAATAGAGTGACCTGTGCCTGTCCCAACACCAAGAGCTAGTCTCTCATTGGTACCCCGTCTTCCCGTTCATCCTCAGGACAAATTGCAACCTGTACGGAACAAGAGGTTAAAGGTGCTGATGCTCCAAGTAGGGAGATTGCTAGTAAAGTGGCTGGAATGGCGAACCCGAGCACAAGGAGATGAGAAATGAGGTGCGTTTTAGAAACCTTTCCCCATCACACGGTGTACCATCTTCTGGGTTTCTCATGCATGTTTTCGATGTAGGAAGATGCCCTTGAACCTGGAGATTTGGGACCCATGTGATGGGTAGCACGCAGTATTACTTTAAAGGGTCTGCGTTTGCTCACCCAACCTCACCAAACCTCTCAGCCCCAAGAGTGTCCACCCTTATGTCTCATCCAGCTGTGGGTCTAGATATGGTCAATCCAGGTTGCATCACAGCCCCTGAACGAATTGTGTAAGAATTTCTCTCTCTTTCCCTGTCTTTGTTTCATGGGTTTTTAAAAGTAATTTATTTTTATAATGGGGTTTAGCTGCTTTTCACGGCTGTGTTTATGCCGCTTTACACCCACTTGACACACTAACAGAGAGATATCAATACATAGGTTTTAAGATTATTACTAGTCAGATATATTCTTGTGCGGTGAATCGGGCGTGTTGAGTCCAGTTCTCTGAGCAAGGAGTAGGTCTTGTCTATTCCATATTGGGTTTATGGAACGGTATCTGAGCTAATTTGAAACTCTTGTTTTATGTATCACCCCACCTCACCTTTCCCGTTAAGCAGCCATAGTGTGTTTTCTGCATGTGTGACTCTGTTCTGTTTTGTAATTCAGTTCAAGTGTAACGGTTTTTACATTCCCTCTATAAGTGACACCTTATGAGAAGTGTCCTTTTCTGTGTGACTTATTTCACTTAGAATCGTCTTACCTAAATCCACTCATCATGCTGCTACTAGCCTTATGACATTGATTTCATGGCTGAGTGATATTCCATTGTACATAAGGACCACAACTTTTTTATCCATTTTTCGCTTTCCTGGGATATTTAAGGTGGAAGGAAGTGGAGGTCCTTGTCAACAGAGCAGCCCTAAACTTTGGGGTGCTTGTGTCTTGCTGATTTTCAATGTTCCCACTTTATCCCCCCATGCGTGGAAGTGCCCTATGCTCTCTAAGCTGTGTTTTTTAGATGTTTCAGGACACACCGTACACTTCTCCAGAGTGGCTGTTGGCAATTTACATCCCGCCCATCAGTGTAGCAAGGCTCCCATTTCTCCATGGCCTGTCCTGCATTTCTGGTTTTGACACTTTTTTCAGCATGGCCCTTTTGACCGATGGGAAGCGAGACTTCTTTGTAGCGCTGATTTGCCTTTCCAGGTTGCTTGGTTGGCCAAAAAGGGCGTATGCGTTTTTTCCTGAATATATTCAGGAAAAACGCATACGCCCTTTTTGGCCAAGGGCATCATTGTCAACGTTTTGCCGCTTTTCATGTGCTTTAAAGGCGATTCGAATCTACCTCCTGAAATCTGTTTCCTGCAATTCTGCCTTGATTTCAAATCCTCTTCTTTGCCTTCCCTCAATATATTTGTGGACGAGAGTTATGATTTATAACTCTGCAGGTTTGTGAATTGCAGTGCCCTGAAGCTCCATTTTACAAGTCGATTTTTTGGGAGCTGGCCGCAAAAGCGCAGGATGGCTTCAGGCCCTGTTCTGGTTCAGGGGGGCAGGCTGAGCCTGTGGTTAATTCTTCTTCCTGATGGGAAAATAGAGTGACCTGTGCCTGTCCCAACACCAAGAGCTAGTCTCTCATTGGTACCCCGTCTTCCCGTTCATCCTCAGGACAAATTGCAACCTGTACGGAACAGGAGGTTAAAGGTGCTGATGCTCCAAGTAGGGAGATTGCTAGTAAAGTGGCTGGAATGGCGAACCCGAGCACAAGGAGATGAGAAATGAGGTGCGTTTTAGAAACCTTTCCCCATCACACGGTGTACCATCTTCTGGGTTTCTCATGCATGTTTTCGATGTAGGAAGATGCCCTTGAACCTGGAGATTTGGGACCCATGTGATGGGTAGCACGCAGTATTACTTTAAAGGGTCTGCGTTTGCTCACCCAACCTCACCAAACCTCTCAGCCCCAAGAGTGTCCACCCTTATGTCTCATCCAGCTGTGGGTCTAGATATGGTCAATCCAGGTTGCATCACAGCCCCTGAACGAATTGTGTAAGAATTTCTCTCTCTTTCCCTGTCTTTGTTTCATGGGTTTTTAAAAGTAATTTATTTTTATAATGGGGTTTAGCTGCTTTTCACGGCTGTGTTTATGCCACTTTACACCCACTTGACACACTAACAGAGAGATATCAATACATAGGTTTTAAGATTATTACTAGTCAGATATATTCTTGTGCGGTGAATCGGGCGTGTTGAGTCCAGTTCTCTGAGCAAGGAGTAGGTCTTGTCTATTCCATATTGGGTTTATGGAACGGTATCTGAGCTAATTTGAAACTCTTGTTTTATGTATCACCCCACCTCACCTTTCCCGTTAAGCAGCCATAGTGTGTTTTCTGCATGTGTGACTCTGTTCTGTTTTGTAATTCAGTTCAAGTGTAACGGTTTTTACATTCCCTCTATAAGTGACACCTTATGAGAAGTGTCCTTTTCTGTGTGACTTATTTCACTTAGAATCGTCTTACCTAAATCCACTCATCATGCTGCTACTAGCCTTATGACATTGATTTCATGGCTGAGTGATATTCCATTGTACATAAGGACCACAACTTTTTTATCCATTTTTCGCTTTCCTGGGATATTTAAGGTGGAAGGAAGTGGAGGTCCTTGTCAACAGAGCAGCCCTAAACTTTGGGGTGCTTGTGTCTTGCTGATTTTCAATTTTCCCACTTTATCCCCCCATGCGTGGAAGTGCCCTATGCTCTCTAAGCTGTGTTTTTTAGATGTTTCAGGACACACCGTACACTTCTCCAGAGTGGCTGTTGGCAATTTACATCCCGCCCATCAGTGTAGCAAGGCTCCCATTTCTCCATGGCCTGTCCTGCATTTCTGGTTTTGACACTTTTTTCAGCATGGCCCTTTTGACCGATGGGAAGCGAGACTTCTTTGTAGCGCTGATTTGCCTTTCCAGGTTGCTTGGTTGGCCAAAAAGGGCGTATGCGTTTTTTCCTGAATATATTCAGGAAAAAACGCATACGCCCTTTTTGGCCAAGGGCATCATTGTCAACGTTTTGCCGCTTTTCATGTGCTTTAAAAGCGATTCGAATCTACCTCCTGAAATCTGTTTCCTGCAATTCTGCCTTGATTTCAAATCCTCTTCTTTGCCTTCCCTCAATATATTTGTGGACGAGAGTTATCATTTATAACTCTGCAGGTTTGTGAATTGCAGTGCCCTGAAGCTCCATTTTACAAGTCG
This sequence comes from Balaenoptera physalus, assembly GCF_965194825.1. Taxonomy (NCBI): domain Eukaryota; kingdom Metazoa; phylum Chordata; class Mammalia; order Artiodactyla; family Balaenopteridae; genus Balaenoptera; species Balaenoptera physalus. The sequence continues at coordinate 432,559 of NW_028126113.1, read as the reverse complement.
CTTTTTTGGGAGCTGGCCGCAAAAGCGCCGGATGGCTTCAGGCCCTGTTCTGGTTCAGGGGGGCAGGCTGAGCCTGTGGTTGATTCTTCTTCCTGATGGGAAAATAGAGTGACCTGTGCCTGTCCCAACACCAAGAGCTAGTCTCTCATTGGTTCCCCGTCTTCCCGTTCATCCTCAGGACAAATTGCAACCTGTACGGAACAGGAGGTTAAAGGTGCTGATGCTCCAAGTAGGGAGATTGCTAGTAAAGTGGCTGGAATGGCGAACCCGAACACAAGGAGATGAGAAATGAGGTGCGTTTTAGAAACCTTTCCCCATCACACGGTGTACCATCTTCTGGGTTTCTCATGCATGTTTTCGATGTAGGAAGATGCCCTTGAACCTGGAGATTTGGGACCCATGCGATGGGTAGCACGCAGTATTACTTTAAAGGGTCTGCGTTTGCTCACCCAACCTCACCAAACCTCTCAGCCCCAAGAGTGTCCACCCTTATGTCTCATCCAGCTGTGGGTCTAGATATGGTCAATCCAGGTTGCATCACAGCCCCTGAACGAATTGTATGAGAATTTCTCTCTCTTTCCCTGTCTTTGTTTCATGGGTTTTTAAAAGTAATTTATTTTTATAATGGGGTTTAGCTGCTTTTCACGGCTGTGTTTATGCCACTTTACACCCACTTGACACACTAACAGAGAGATATCAATACATAGGTTTTAAGATTATTACTAGTCAGATATATTCTTGTGCGGTGAATCGGGCGTGTTGAGTCCAGTTCTCTGAGCAAGGAGTAGGTCTTGTCTATTCCATATTGGGTTTATGGAACGGTATCTGAGCTAATTTGAAACTCTTGTTTTATGTATCACCCCACCTCACCTTTCCCGTTAAGCAGCCATAGTGTGTTTTCTGCATGTGTGACTCTGTTCTGTTTTGTAATTCAGTTCAAGTGTAACGGTTTTTACATTCCCTCTATAAGTGACACCTTATGAGAAGTGTCCTTTTCTGTGTGACTTATTTCACTTAGAATCGTCTTACCTAAATCCACTCATCATGCTGCTACTAGCCTTATGACATTGATTTCATGGCTGAGTGATATTCCATTGTACATAAGGACCACAACTTTTTTATCCATTTTTCGCTTTCCTGGGATATTTAAGGTGGAAGGAAGTGGAGGTCCTTGTCAACAGAGCAGCCCTAAACTTTGGGGTGCTTGTGTCTTGCTGATTTTCAATTTTCCCACTTTATCCCCCCATGCGTGGAAGTGCCCTATGCTCTCTAAGCTGTGTTTTTTAGATGTTTCAGGACACACCGTACACTTCTCCAGAGTGGCTGTTGGCAATTTACATCCCGCCCATCAGTGTAGCAAGGCTCCCATTTCTCCATGGCCTGTCCTGCATTTCTGGTTTTGACACTTTTTTCAGCATGGCCCTTTTGACCGATGGGAAGCGAGACTTCTTTGTAGCGCTGATTTGCCTTTCCAGGTTGCTTGGTTGGCCAAAAAGGGCGTATGCGTTTTTTCCTGAATATATTCAGGAAAAAACGCATACGCCCTTTTTGGCCAAGGGCATCATTGTCAACGTTTTGCCGCTTTTCATGTGCTTTAAAAGCGATTCGAATCTACCTCCTGAAATCTGTTTCCTGCAATTCTGCCTTGATTTCAAATCCTCTTCTTTGCCTTCCCTCAATATATTTGTGGACGAGAGTTATCATTTATAACTCTGCAGGTTTGTGAATTGCAGTGCCCTGAAGCTCCATTTTACAAGTCGCTTTTTTGGGAGCTGGCCGCAAAAGCGCCGGATGGCTTCAGGCCCTGTTCTGGTTCAGGGGGGCAGGCTGAGCCTGTGGTTGATTCTTCTTCCTGATGGGAAAATAGAGTGACCTGTGCCTGTCCCAACACCAAGAGCTAGTCTCTCATTGGTTCCCCGTCTTCCCGTTCATCCTCAGGACAAATTGCAACCTGTACGGAACAGGAGGTTAAAGGTGCTGATGCTCCAAGTAGGGAGATTGCTAGTAAAGTGGCTGGAATGGCGAACCCGAACACAAGGAGATGAGAAATGAGGTGCGTTTTAGAAACCTTTCCCCATCACACGGTGTACCATCTTCTGGGTTTCTCATGCATGTTTTCGATGTAGGAAGATGCCCTTGAACCTGGAGATTTGGGACCCATGCGATGGGTAGCACGCAGTATTACTTTAAAGGGTCTGCGTTTGCTCACCCAACCTCACCAAACCTCTCAGCCCCAAGAGTGTCCACCCTTATGTCTCATCCAGCTGTGGGTCTAGATATGGTCAATCCAGGTTGCATCACAGCCCCTGAACGAATTGTATGAGAATTTCTCTCTCTTTCCCTGTCTTTGTTTCATGGGTTTTTAAAAGTAATTTATTTTTATAATGGGGTTTAGCTGCTTTTCACGGCTGTGTTTATGCCACTTTACACCCACTTGACACACTAACAGAGAGATATCAATACATAGGTTTTAAGATTATTACTAGTCAGATATATTCTTGTGCGGTGAATCGGGCGTGTTGAGTCCAGTTCTCTGAGCAAGGAGTAGGTCTTGTCTATTCCATATTGGGTTTATGGAACGGTATCTGAGCTAATTTGAAACTCTTGTTTTATGTATCACCCCACCTCACCTTTCCCGTTAAGCAGCCATAGTGTGTTTTCTGCATGTGTGACTCTGTTCTGTTTTGTAATTCAGTTCAAGTGTAACGGTTTTTACATTCCCTCTATAAGTGACACCTTATGAGAAGTGTCCTTTTCTGTGTGACTTATTTCACTTAGAATCGTCTTACCTAAATCCACTCATCATGCTGCTACTAGCCTTATGACATTGATTTCATGGCTGAGTGATATTCCATTGTACATAAGGACCACAACTTTTTTATCCATTTTTCGCTTTCCTGGGATATTTAAGGTGGAAGGAAGTGGAGGTCCTTGTCAACAGAGCAGCCCTAAACTTTGGGGTGCTTGTGTCTTGCTGATTTTCAATTTTCCCACTTTATCCCCCCATGCGTGGAAGTGCCCTATGCTCTCTAAGCTGTGTTTTTTAGATGTTTCAGGACACACCGTACACTTCTCCAGAGTGGCTGTTGGCAATTTACATCCCGCCCATCAGTGTAGCAAGGCTCCCATTTCTCCATGGCCTGTCCTGCATTTCTGGTTTTGACACTTTTTTCAGCATGGCCCTTTTGACCGATGGGAAGCGAGACTTCTTTGTAGCGCTGATTTGCCTTTCCAGGTTGCTTGGTTGGCCAAAAAGGGCGTATGCGTTTTTTCCTGAATATATTCAGGAAAAAACGCATACGCCCTTTTTGGCCAAGGGCATCATTGTCAACGTTTTGCCGCTTTTCATGTGCTTTAAAAGCGATTCGAATCTACCTCCTGAAATCTGTTTCCTGCAATTCTGCCTTGATTTCAAATCCTCTTCTTTGCCTTCCCTCAATATATTTGTGGACGAGAGTTATCATTTATAACTCTGCAGGTTTGTGAATTGCAGTGCCCTGAAGCTCCATTTTACAAGTCGCTTTTTTGGGAGCTGGCCGCAAAAGCGCCGGATGGCTTCAGGCCCTGTTCTGGTTCAGGGGGGCAGGCTGAGCCTGTGGTTGATTCTTCTTCCTGATGGGAAAATAGAGTGACCTGTGCCTGTCCCAACACCAAGAGCTAGTCTCTCATTGGTTCCCCGTCTTCCCGTTCATCCTCAGGACAAATTGCAACCTGTACGGAACAGGAGGTTAAAGGTGCTGATGCTCCAAGTAGGGAGATTGCTAGTAAAGTGGCTGGAATGGCGAACCCGAACACAAGGAGATGAGAAATGAGGTGCGTTTTAGAAACCTTTCCCCATCACACGGTGTACCATCTTCTGGGTTTCTCATGCATGTTTTCGATGTAGGAAGATGCCCTTGAACCTGGAGATTTGGGACCCATGCGATGGGTAGCACGCAGTATTACTTTAAAGGGTCTGCGTTTGCTCACCCAACCTCACCAAACCTCTCAGCCCCAAGAGTGTCCACCCTTATGTCTCATCCAGCTGTGGGTCTAGATATGGTCAATCCAGGTTGCATCACAGCCCCTGAACGAATTGTATGAGAATTTCTCTCTCTTTCCCTGTCTTTGTTTCATGGGTTTTTAAAAGTAATTTATTTTTATAATGGGGTTTAGCTGCTTTTCACGGCTGTGTTTATGCCACTTTACACCCACTTGACACACTAACAGAGAGATATCAATACATAGGTTTTAAGATTATTACTAGTCAGATATATTCTTGTGCGGTGAATCGGGCGTGTTGAGTCCAGTTCTCTGAGCAAGGAGTAGGTCTTGTCTATTCCATATTGGGTTTATGGAACGGTATCTGAGCTAATTTGAAACTCTTGTTTTATGTATCACCCCACCTCACCTTTCCCGTTAAGCAGCCATAGTGTGTTTTCTGCATGTGTGACTCTGTTCTGTTTTGTAATTCAGTTCAAGTGTAACGGTTTTTACATTCCCTCTATAAGTGACACCTTATGAGAAGTGTCCTTTTCTGTGTGACTTATTTCACTTAGAATCGTCTTACCTAAATCCACTCATCATGCTGCTACTAGCCTTATGACATTGATTTCATGGCTGAGTGATATTCCATTGTACATAAGGACCACAACTTTTTTATCCATTTTTCGCTTTCCTGGGATATTTAAGGTGGAAGGAAGTGGAGGTCCTTGTCAACAGAGCAGCCCTAAACTTTGGGGTGCTTGTGTCTTGCTGATTTTCAATTTTCCCACTTTATCCCCCCATGCGTGGAAGTGCCCTATGCTCTCTAAGCTGTGTTTTTTAGATGTTTCAGGACACACCGTACACTTCTCCAGAGTGGCTGTTGGCAATTTACATCCCGCCCATCAGTGTAGCAAGGCTCCCATTTCTCCATGGCCTGTCCTGCATTTCTGGTTTTGACACTTTTTTCAGCATGGCCCTTTTGACCGATGGGAAGCGAGACTTCTTTGTAGCGCTGATTTGCCTTTCCAGGTTGCTTGGTTGGCCAAAAAGGGCGTATGCGTTTTTTCCTGAATATATTCAGGAAAAAACGCATACGCCCTTTTTGGCCAAGGGCATCATTGTCAACGTTTTGCCGCTTTTCATGTGCTTTAAAAGCGATTCGAATCTACCTCCTGAAATCTGTTTCCTGCAATTCTGCCTTGATTTCAAATCCTCTTCTTTGCCTTCCCTCAATATATTTGTGGACGAGAGTTATCATTTATAACTCTGCAGGTTTGTGAATTGCAGTGCCCTGAAGCTCCATTTTACAAGTCGCTTTTTTGGGAGCTGGCCGCAAAAGCGCCGGATGGCTTCAGGCCCTGTTCTGGTTCAGGGGGGCAGGCTGAGCCTGTGGTTGATTCTTCTTCCTGATGGGAAAATAGAGTGACCTGTGCCTGTCCCAACACCAAGAGCTAGTCTCTCATTGGTTCCCCGTCTTCCCGTTCATCCTCAGGACAAATTGCAACCTGTACGGAACAGGAGGTTAAAGGTGCTGATGCTCCAAGTAGGGAGATTGCTAGTAAAGTGGCTGGAATGGCGAACCCGAACACAAGGAGATGAGAAATGAGGTGCGTTTTAGAAACCTTTCCCCATCACACGGTGTACCATCTTCTGGGTTTCTCATGCATGTTTTCGATGTAGGAAGATGCCCTTGAACCTGGAGATTTGGGACCCATGCGATGGGTAGCACGCAGTATTACTTTAAAGGGTCTGCGTTTGCTCACCCAACCTCACCAAACCTCTCAGCCCCAAGAGTGTCCACCCTTATGTCTCATCCAGCTGTGGGTCTAGATATGGTCAATCCAGGTTGCATCACAGCCCCTGAACGAATTGTATGAGAATTTCTCTCTCTTTCCCTGTCTTTGTTTCATGGGTTTTTAAAAGTAATTTATTTTTATAATGGGGTTTAGCTGCTTTTCACGGCTGTGTTTATGCCACTTTACACCCACTTGACACACTAACAGAGAGATATCAATACATAGGTTTTAAGATTATTACTAGTCAGATATATTCTTGTGCGGTGAATCGGGCGTGTTGAGTCCAGTTCTCTGAGCAAGGAGTAGGTCTTGTCTATTCCATATTGGGTTTATGGAACGGTATCTGAGCTAATTTGAAACTCTTGTTTTATGTATCACCCCACCTCACCTTTCCCGTTAAGCAGCCATAGTGTGTTTTCTGCATGTGTGACTCTGTTCTGTTTTGTAATTCAGTTCAAGTGTAACGGTTTTTACATTCCCTCTATAAGTGACACCTTATGAGAAGTGTCCTTTTCTGTGTGACTTATTTCACTTAGAATCGTCTTACCTAAATCCACTCATCATGCTGCTACTAGCCTTATGACATTGATTTCATGGCTGAGTGATATTCCATTGTACATAAGGACCACAACTTTTTTATCCATTTTTCGCTTTCCTGGGATATTTAAGGTGGAAGGAAGTGGAGGTCCTTGTCAACAGAGCAGCCCTAAACTTTGGGGTGCTTGTGTCTTGCTGATTTTCAATTTTCCCACTTTATCCCCCCATGCGTGGAAGTGCCCTATGCTCTCTAAGCTGTGTTTTTTAGATGTTTCAGGACACACCGTACACTTCTCCAGAGTGGCTGTTGGCAATTTACATCCCGCCCATCAGTGTAGCAAGGCTCCCATTTCTCCATGGCCTGTCCTGCATTTCTGGTTTTGACACTTTTTTCAGCATGGCCCTTTTGACCGATGGGAAGCGAGACTTCTTTGTAGCGCTGATTTGCCTTTCCAGGTTGCTTGGTTGGCCAAAAAGGGCGTATGCGTTTTTTCCTGAATATATTCAGGAAAAAACGCATACGCCCTTTTTGGCCAAGGGCATCATTGTCAACGTTTTGCCGCTTTTCATGTGCTTTAAAAGCGATTCGAATCTACCTCCTGAAATCTGTTTCCTGCAATTCTGCCTTGATTTCAAATCCTCTTCTTTGCCTTCCCTCAATATATTTGTGGACGAGAGTTATCATTTATAACTCTGCAGGTTTGTGAATTGCAGTGCCCTGAAGCTCCATTTTACAAGTCGCTTTTTTGGGAGCTGGCCGCAAAAGCGCCGGATGGCTTCAGGCCCTGTTCTGGTTCAGGGGGGCAGGCTGAGCCTGTGGTTGATTCTTCTTCCTGATGGGAAAATAGAGTGACCTGTGCCTGTCCCAACACCAAGAGCTAGTCTCTCATTGGTTCCCCGTCTTCCCGTTCATCCTCAGGACAAATTGCAACCTGTACGGAACAGGAGGTTAAAGGTGCTGATGCTCCAAGTAGGGAGATTGCTAGTAAAGTGGCTGGAATGGCGAACCCGAACACAAGGAGATGAGAAATGAGGTGCGTTTTAGAAACCTTTCCCCATCACACGGTGTACCATCTTCTGGGTTTCTCATGCATGTTTTCGATGTAGGAAGATGCCCTTGAACCTGGAGATTTGGGACCCATGCGATGGGTAGCACGCAGTATTACTTTAAAGGGTCTGCGTTTGCTCACCCAACCTCACCAAACCTCTCAGCCCCAAGAGTGTCCACCCTTATGTCTCATCCAGCTGTGGGTCTAGATATGGTCAATCCAGGTTGCATCACAGCCCCTGAACGAATTGTATGAGAATTTCTCTCTCTTTCCCTGTCTTTGTTTCATGGGTTTTTAAAAGTAATTTATTTTTATAATGGGGTTTAGCTGCTTTTCACGGCTGTGTTTATGCCACTTTACACCCACTTGACACACTAACAGAGAGATATCAATACATAGGTTTTAAGATTATTACTAGTCAGATATATTCTTGTGCGGTGAATCGGGCGTGTTGAGTCCAGTTCTCTGAGCAAGGAGTAGGTCTTGTCTATTCCATATTGGGTTTATGGAACGGTATCTGAGCTAATTTGAAACTCTTGTTTTATGTATCACCCCACCTCACCTTTCCCGTTAAGCAGCCATAGTGTGTTTTCTGCATGTGTGACTCTGTTCTGTTTTGTAATTCAGTTCAAGTGTAACGGTTTTTACATTCCCTCTATAAGTGACACCTTATGAGAAGTGTCCTTTTCTGTGTGACTTATTTCACTTAGAATCGTCTTACCTAAATCCACTCATCATGCTGCTACTAGCCTTATGACATTGATTTCATGGCTGAGTGATATTCCATTGTACATAAGGACCACAACTTTTTTATCCATTTTTCGCTTTCCTGGGATATTTAAGGTGGAAGGAAGTGGAGGTCCTTGTCAACAGAGCAGCCCTAAACTTTGGGGTGCTTGTGTCTTGCTGATTTTCAATTTTCCCACTTTATCCCCCCATGCGTGGAAGTGCCCTATGCTCTCTAAGCTGTGTTTTTTAGATGTTTCAGGACACACCGTACACTTCTCCAGAGTGGCTGTTGGCAATTTACATCCCGCCCATCAGTGTAGCAAGGCTCCCATTTCTCCATGGCCTGTCCTGCATTTCTGGTTTTGACACTTTTTTCAGCATGGCCCTTTTGACCGATGGGAAGCGAGACTTCTTTGTAGCGCTGATTTGCCTTTCCAGGTTGCTTGGTTGGCCAAAAAGGGCGTATGCGTTTTTTCCTGAATATATTCAGGAAAAAACGCATACGCCCTTTTTGGCCAAGGGCATCATTGTCAACGTTTTGCCGCTTTTCATGTGCTTTAAAAGCGATTCGAATCTACCTCCTGAAATCTGTTTCCTGCAATTCTGCCTTGATTTCAAATCCTCTTCTTTGCCTTCCCTCAATATATTTGTGGACGAGAGTTATCATTTATAACTCTGCAGGTTTGTGAATTGCAGTGCCCTGAAGCTCCATTTTACAAGTCGCTTTTTTGGGAGCTGGCCGCAAAAGCGCCGGATGGCTTCAGGCCCTGTTCTGGTTCAGGGGGGCAGGCTGAGCCTGTGGTTGATTCTTCTTCCTGATGGGAAAATAGAGTGACCTGTGCCTGTCCCAACACCAAGAGCTAGTCTCTCATTGGTTCCCCGTCTTCCCGTTCATCCTCAGGACAAATTGCAACCTGTACGGAACAGGAGGTTAAAGGTGCTGATGCTCCAAGTAGGGAGATTGCTAGTAAAGTGGCTGGAATGGCGAACCCGAACACAAGGAGATGAGAAATGAGGTGCGTTTTAGAAACCTTTCCCCATCACACGGTGTACCATCTTCTGGGTTTCTCATGCATGTTTTCGATGTAGGAAGATGCCCTTGAACCTGGAGATTTGGGACCCATGCGATGGGTAGCACGCAGTATTACTTTAAAGGGTCTGCGTTTGCTCACCCAACCTCACCAAACCTCTCAGCCCCAAGAGTGTCCACCCTTATGTCTCATCCAGCTGTGGGTCTAGATATGGTCAATCCAGGTTGCATCACAGCCCCTGAACGAATTGTATGAGAATTTCTCTCTCTTTCCCTGTCTTTGTTTCATGGGTTTTTAAAAGTAATTTATTTTTATAATGGGGTTTAGCTGCTTTTCACGGCTGTGTTTATGCTGCTTTACACCCACTTGACACACTAACAGAGAGATATCAATACATAGGTTTTAAGATTATTACTAGTCAGATATATTCTTGTGCGGTGAATCGGGCGTGTTGAGTCCAGTTCTCTGAGCAAGGAGTAGGTCTTGTCTATTCCATATTGGGTTTATGGAACGGTATCTGAGCTAATTTGAAACTCTTGTTTTATGTATCACCCCACCTCACCTTTCCCGTTAAGCAGCCATAGTGTGTTTTCTGCATGTTTGACTCTGTTCTGTTTTGTAATTCAGTTCAAGTGTAACGGTTTTTACATTCCCTCTATAAGTGACACCTTATGAGAAGTGTCCTTTTCTGTGTGACTTATTTCACTTAGAATCGTCTTACCTAAATCCATTCATCATGCTGCTACTAGCCTTATGACATTGATTTCATGGCTGAGTGATATTCCATTGTACATAAGGACCACAACTTTTTTATCCTTTTTTCGCTTTCCTGGGATATTTAAGGTGGAAGGAAGTGGAGGTCCTTGTCAACAGAGCAGCCCTAAACTTTGGGGTGCTTGTGTCTTGCTGATTTTCAATGTTCCCACTTTATCCCCCCATGCGTGGAAGTGCCCTATGCTCTCTAAGCTGTGTTTTTTAGATGTTTCAGGACACACCGTACACTTCTCCAGAGTGGCTGTTGGCAATTTACATCCCGCCCATCAGTGTAGCAAGGCTCCCATTTCTCCATGGCCTGTCCTGCATTTCTGGTTTTGACACTTTTTTCAGCATGGCCCTTTTGACCGATGGGAAGCGAGACTTCTTTGTAGCGCTGATTTGCCTTTCCAGGTTGCTTGGTTGGCCAAAAAGGGCGTATGCGTTTTTTCCTGAATATATTCAGGAAAAAACGCATACGCCCTTTTTGGCCAAGGGCATCATTGTCAACGTTTTGCCGCTTTTCATGTGCTTTAAAGGCGATTCGAATCTACCTCCTGAAATCTGTTTCCTGCAATTCTGCCTTGATTTCAAATCCTCTTCTTTGCCTTCCCTCAATATATTTGTGGACGAGAGTTATGATTTATAACTCTGCAGGTTTGTGAATTGCAGTGCCCTGAAGCTCCATTTTACAAGTCGCTTTTTTGGGAGCTGGCCGCAAAAGCGCAGGATGGCTTCAGGCCCTGTTCTGGTTCAGGGGGGCAGGCTGAGCCTGTGGTTAATTCTTCTTCCTGATGGGAAAATAGAGTGACCTGTGCCTGTCCCAACACCAAGAGCTAGTCTCTCATTGGTACCCCGTCTTCCCGTTCATCCTCAGGACAAATTGCAACCTGTACGGAACAAGAGGTTAAAGGTGCTGATGCTCCAAGTAGGGAGATTGCTAGTAAAGTGGCTGGAATGGCGAACCCGAGCACAAGGAGATGAGAAATGAGGTGCGTTTTAGAAACCTTTCCCCATCACACGGTGTACCATCTTCTGGGTTTCTCATGCATGTTTTCGATGTAGGAAGATGCCCTTGAACCTGGAGATTTGGGACCCATGTGATGGGTAGCACGCAGTATTACTTTAAAGGGTCTGCGTTTGCTCACCCAACCTCACCAAACCTCTCAGCCCCAAGAGTGTCCACCCTTATGTCTCATCCAGCTGTGGGTCTAGATATGGTCAATCCAGGTTGCATCACAGCCCCTGAACGAATTGTGTAAGAATTTCTCTCTCTTTCCCTGTCTTTGTTTCATGGGTTTTTAAAAGTAATTTATTTTTATAATGGGGTTTAGCTGCTTTTCACGGCTGTGTTTATGCCGCTTTACACCCACTTGACACACTAACAGAGAGATATCAATACATAGGTTTTAAGATTATTACTAGTCAGATATATTCTTGTGCGGTGAATCGGGCGTGTTGAGTCCAGTTCTCTGAGCAAGGAGTAGGTCTTGTCTATTCCATATTGGGTTTATGGAACGGTATCTGAGCTAATTTGAAACTCTTGTTTTATGTATCACCCCACCTCACCTTTCCCGTTAAGCAGCCATAGTGTGTTTTCTGCATGTGTGACTCTGTTCTGTTTTGTAATTCAGTTCAAGTGTAACGGTTTTTACATTCCCTCTATAAGTGACACCTTATGAGAAGTGTCCTTTTCTGTGTGACTTATTTCACTTAGAATCGTCTTACCTAAATCCACTCATCATGCTGCTACTAGCCTTATGACATTGATTTCATGGCTGAGTGATATTCCATTGTACATAAGGACCACAACTTTTTTATCCATTTTTCGCTTTCCTGGGATATTTAAGGTGGAAGGAAGTGGAGGTCCTTGTCAACAGAGCAGCCCTAAACTTTGGGGTGCTTGTGTCTTGCTGATTTTCAATGTTCCCACTTTATCCCCCCATGCGTGGAAGTGCCCTATGCTCTCTAAGCTGTGTTTTTTAGATGTTTCAGGACACACCGTACACTTCTCCAGAGTGGCTGTTGGCAATTTACATCCCGCCCATCAGTGTAGCAAGGCTCCCATTTCTCCATGGCCTGTCCTGCATTTCTGGTTTTGACACTTTTTTCAGCATGGCCCTTTTGACCGATGGGAAGCGAGACTTCTTTGTAGCGCTGATTTGCCTTTCCAGGTTGCTTGGTTGGCCAAAAAGGGCGTATGCGTTTTTTCCTGAATATATTCAGGAAAAACGCATACGCCCTTTTTGGCCAAGGGCATCATTGTCAACGTTTTGCCGCTTTTCATGTGCTTTAAAGGCGATTCGAATCTACCTCCTGAAATCTGTTTCCTGCAATTCTGCCTTGATTTCAAATCCTCTTCTTTGCCTTCCCTCAATATATTTGTGGACGAGAGTTATGATTTATAACTCTGCAGGTTTGTGAATTGCAGTGCCCTGAAGCTCCATTTTACAAGTCGCTTTTTTGGGAGCTGGCCGCAAAAGCGCAGGATGGCTTCAGGCCCTGTTCTGGTTCAGGGGGGCAGGCTGAGCCTGTGGTTAATTCTTCTTCCTGATGGGAAAATAGAGTGACCTGTGCCTGTCCCAACACCAAGAGCTAGTCTCTCATTGGTACCCCGTCTTCCCGTTCATCCTCAGGACAAATTGCAACCTGTACGGAACAGGAGGTTAAAGGTGCTGATGCTCCAAGTAGGGAGATTGCTAGTAAAGTGGCTGGAATGGCGAACCCGAGCACAAGGAGATGAGAAATGAGGTGCGTTTTAGAAACCTTTCCCCATCACACGGTGTACCATCTTCTGGGTTTCTCATGCATGTTTTCGATGTAGGAAGATGCCCTTGAACCTGGAGATTTGGGACCCATGTGATGGGTAGCACGCAGTATTACTTTAAAGGGTCTGCGTTTGCTCACCCAACCTCACCAAACCTCTCAGCCCCAAGAGTGTCCACCCTTATGTCTCATCCAGCTGTGGGTCTAGATATGGTCAATCCAGGTTGCATCACAGCCCCTGAACGAATTGTGTAAGAATTTCTCTCTCTTTCCCTGTCTTTGTTTCATGGGTTTTTAAAAGTAATTTATTTTTATAATGGGGTTTAGCTGCTTTTCACGGCTGTGTTTATGCCACTTTACACCCACTTGACACACTAACAGAGAGATATCAATACATAGGTTTTAAGATTATTACTAGTCAGATATATTCTTGTGCGGTGAATCGGGCGTGTTGAGTCCAGTTCTCTGAGCAAGGAGTAGGTCTTGTCTATTCCATATTGGGTTTATGGAACGGTATCTGAGCTAATTTGAAACTCTTGTTTTATGTATCACCCCACCTCACCTTTCCCGTTAAGCAGCCATAGTGTGTTTTCTGCATGTGTGACTCTGTTCTGTTTTGTAATTCAGTTCAAGTGTAACGGTTTTTACATTCCCTCTATAAGTGACACCTTATGAGAAGTGTCCTTTTCTGTGTGACTTATTTCACTTAGAATCGTCTTACCTAAATCCACTCATCATGCTGCTACTAGCCTTATGACATTGATTTCATGGCTGAGTGATATTCCATTGTACATAAGGACCACAACTTTTTTATCCATTTTTCGCTTTCCTGGGATATTTAAGGTGGAAGGAAGTGGAGGTCCTTGTCAACAGAGCAGCCCTAAACTTTGGGGTGCTTGTGTCTTGCTGATTTTCAATGTTCCCACTTTATCCCCCCATGCGTGGAAGTGCCCTATGCTCTCTAAGCTGTGTTTTTTAGATGTTTCAGGACACACCGTACACTTCTCCAGAGTGGCTGTTGGCAATTTACATCCCGCCCATCAGTGTAGCAAGGCTCCCATTTCTCCATGGCCTGTCCTGCATTTCTGGTTTTGACACTTTTTTCAGCATGGCCCTTTTGACCGATGGGAAGCGAGACTTCTTTGTAGCGCTGATTTGCCTTTCCAGGTTGCTTGGTTGGCCAAAAAGGGCGTATGCGTTTTTTCCTGAATATATTCAGGAAAAAACGCATACGCCCTTTTTGGCCAAGGGCATCATTGTCAACGTTTTGCCGCTTTTCATGTGCTTTAAAGGCGATTCGAATCTACCTCCTGAAATCTGTTTCCTGCAATTCTGCCTTGATTTCAAATCCTCTTCTTTGCCTTCCCTCAATATATTTGTGGACGAGAGTTATCATTTATAACTCTGCAGGTTTGTGAATTGCAGTGCCCTGAAGCTCCATTTTACAAGTCGCTTTTTGGGAGCCGGCCGCAAAAGCGCCGGATGGCTTCAGGCCCTGTTCTGGTTCCGGGGGGCAGGCTGAGCCTGTGGTTAATTCTTCTTCCTGATGGGAAAATAGAGTGACCTGTGCCTGTCCCAACACCAAGAGCTAGTCTCTCATTGGTTCCCCGTCTTCCCGTTCATCCTCAGGACAAATTGCAACCTGTACGGAACAGGAGGTTAAAGGTGCTGATGCTCCAAGTAGGGAGATTGCTAGTAAAGTGGCTGGAATGGCGAACCCGAGCACAAGGAGATGAGAAATGAGGTGCGTTTTAGAAACCTTTCCCCATCACACGGTGTACCATCTTCTGGGTTTCTCATGCATGTTTTCGATGTAGGAAGATGCCCTTGAACCTGGAGATTTGGGACCCATGCGATGGGTAGCACGCAGTATTACTTTAAAGGGTCTGCGTTTGCTCACCCAACCTCACCAAACCTCTCAGCCCCAAGAGTGTCCACCCTTATGTGTCATCCAGCTGTGGGTCTAGATATGGTCAATCCAGGTTGCATCACAGCTCCTGAACGAATTGTGTAAGAATTTCTCTCTCTTTCCCTGTCTTTGTTTCATGGGTTTTTAAAAGTAATTTATTTTTATAATGGGGTTTAGCTGCTTTTCACGGCTGTGTTTATGCCGCTTTACACCCACTTGACACACTAACAGAGAGATATCAATACATAGGTTTTAAGATTATTACTAGTCAGATATATTCTTGTGCGGTGAATCGGGCGTGTTGAGTCCAGTTCTCTGAGCAAGGAGTAGGTCTTGTCTATTACATATTGGGTTTATGGAACGGTATCTGAGCTAATTTGAAACTCTTGTTTTATGTATCACCCCACCTCACCTTTCCCGTTAAGCAGCCATAGTGTGTTTTCTGCATGTGTGACTCTGTTCTGTTTTGTAATTCAGTTCAAGTGTAACGGTTTTTACATTCCCTCTATAAGTGACACCTTATGAGAAGTGTCCTTTTCTGTGTGACTTATTTCACTTAGAATCGTCTTACCTAAATCCACTCATCATGCTGCTACTAGCCTTATGACATTGATTTCATGGCTGAGTGATATTCCATTGTACATAAGGACCACAACTTTTTTATCCATTTTTCGCTTTCCTGGGATATTTAAGGTGGAAGGAAGTGGAGGTCCTTGTCAACAGAGCAGCCCTAAACTTTGGGGTGCTTGTGTCTTGCTGATTTTCAATTATCCCACTTTATCCCCCCATGCGTGGAAGTGCCCTATGCTCTCTAAGCTGTGTTTTTTAGATGTTTCAGGACACACCGTACACTTCTCCAGAGTGGCTGTTGGCAATTTACATCCCGCCCATCAGTGTAGCAAGGCTCCCATTTCTCCATGGCCTGTCCTGCATTTCTGGTTTTGACACTTTTTCAGCATGGCCCTTTTGACCGATGGGAAGCGAGACTTCTTTGTAGCGCTGATTTGCCTTTCCAGGTTGCTTGGTTGGCCAAAAAGGGCGTATGCGTTTTTTCCTGAATATATTCAGGAAAAAACGCATACGCCCTTTTTGGCCAAGGGCATCATTGTCAACGTTTTGCCGCTTTTCATGTGCTTTAAAGGCGATTCGAATCTACCTCCTGAAATCTGTTTCCTGCAATTCTGCCTTGATTTCAAATCCTCTTCTTTGCCTTCCCTCAATATATTTGTGGACGAGAGTTATCATTTATAACTCTGCAGGTTTGTGAATTGCAGTGCCCTGAAGCTCCATTTTACAAGTCGCTTTTTTGGGAGCCGGCCGCAAAAGCGCAGGATGGCTTCAGGCCCTGTTCTGGTTCCGGGGGGCAGGCTGAGCCTGTGGTTAATTCTTCTTCCTGATGGGAAAATAGAGTGACCTGTGCCTGTCCCAACACCAAGAGCTAGTCTCTCATTGGTTCCCCGTCTTCCCGTTCATCCTCAGGACAAATTGCAACCTGTACGGAACAGGAGGTTAAAGGTGCTGATGCTCCAAGTAGGGAGATTGCTAGTAAAGTGGCTGGAATGGCGAACCCGAGCACAAGGAGATGAGAAATGAGGTGCGTTTTAGAAACCTTTCCCCATCACACGGTGTACCATCTTCTGGGTTTCTCATGCATGTTTTCGATGTAGGAAGATGCCCTTGAACCTGGAGATTTGGGACCCATGCGATGGGTAGCACGCAGTATTACTTTAAAGGGTCTGCGTTTGCTCACCCAACCTCACCAAACCTCTCAGCCCCAAGAGTGTCCACCCTTATGTGTCATCCAGCTGTGGGTCTAGATATGGTCAATCCAGGTTGCATCACAGCTCCTGAACGAATTGTGTAAGAATTTCTCTCTCTTTCCCTGTCTTTGTTTCATGGGTTTTTAAAAGTAATTTATTTTTATAATGGGGTTTAGCTGCTTTTCACGGCTGTGTTTATGCCGCTTTACACCCACTTGACACACTAACAGAGAGATATCAATACATAGGTTTTAAGATTATTACTAGTCAGATATATTCTTGTGCGGTGAATCGGGCGTGTTGAGTCCAGTTCTCTGAGCAAGGAGTAGGTCTTGTCTATTACATATTGGGTTTATGGAACGGTATCTGAGCTAATTTGAAACTCTTGTTTTATGTATCACCCCACCTCACCTTTCCCGTTAAGCAGCCATAGTGTGTTTTCTGCATGTGTGACTCTGTTCTGTATTGTAAGTCAGTTCAAGTGTAACGGTTTTTACATTCCCTCTATAAGTGACACCTTATGAGAAGTGTCCTTTTCTGTGTGACTTATTTCACTTAGAATCGTCTTACCTAAATCCACTCATCATGCTGCTACTAGCCTTATGACATTGATTTCATGGCTGAGTGATATTCCATTGTACATAAGGACCACAACTTTTTTATCCATTTTTCGCTTTCCTGGGATATTTAAGGTGGAAGGAAGTGGAGGTCCTTGTCAACAGAGCAGCCCTAAACTTTGGGGTGCTTGTGTCTTGCTGATTTTCAATTTTCCCACTTTATCCCCCCATGCGTGGAAGTACCCTATGCTCTCTAAGCTGTGTTTTTTAGATGTTTCAGGACACACCGTACACTTCTCCAGAGTGGCTGTTGGCAATTTACATCCCGCCCATCAGTGTAGCAAGGCTCCCATTTCTCCATGGCCTGTCCTGCATTTCTGGTTTTGACAGTTTTTTCAGCATGGCCCTTTTGACCGATGGGAAGCGAGACTTCTTTGTAGCGCTGATTTGCCTTTCCAGGTTGCTTGGTTGGCCAAAAAGGGCGTATGCGTTTTTTCCTGAATATATTCAGGAAAAAACGCATACGCCCTTTTTGGCCAAGGGCATCATTGTCAACGTTTTGCCGCTTTTCATGTGCTTTAAAGGCGATTCGAATCTACCTCCTGAAATCTGTTTCCTGCAATTCTGCCTTGATTTCAAATCCTCTTCTTTGCCTTCCCTCAATATATTTGTGGACGAGAGTTATCATTTATAACTCTGCAGGTTTGTGAATTGCAGTGCCCTGAAGCTCCATTTTACAAGTCGCTTTTTTGGGAGCCGGCCGCAAAAGCGCAGGATGGCTTCAGGCCCTGTTCTGGTTCAGGGGGGCAGGCTGAGCCTGTGGTTAATTCTTCTTCCTGATGGGAAAATAGAGTGACCTGTGCCTGTCCCAACACCAAGAGCTAGTCTCTCATTGGTTCCCCGTCTTCCCGTTCATCCTCAGGACAAATTGCAACCTGTACGGAACAGGAGGTTAAAGGTGCTGATGCTCCAAGTAGGGAGATTGCTAGTAAAGTGGCTGGAATGGCGAACCCGAGCACAAGGAGATGAGAAATGAGGTGCGTTTTAGAAACCTTTCCCCATCACACGGTGTACCATCCTCTGGGTTTCTCATGCATGTTTTCGATGTAGGAAGATGCCGTTGAACCTGGAGATTTGGGACCCATGCGATGGGTAGCACGCAGTATTACTTTAAAGGGTCTGCGTTTGCTCACCCAACCTCACCAAACCTCTCAGCCCCAAGAGTATCCACCCTTATGTCTCATCCAGCTGTGGGTCTAGATATGGTCAATCCAGGTTGCATCACAGCCCCTGAACGAATTGTGTAAGAATTTCTCTCTCTTTCCCTGTCTTTGTTTCATGGGTTTTTAAAAGTAATTTATTTTTATAATGGGGTTTAGCTGCTTTTCACGGCTGTGTTTAGGCCGCTTTACACCCACTTGACACACTAACAGAGAGATATCAATACATAGGTTTTAAGATTATTACTAGTCAGATATATTCTTGTGCGGTGAATCGGGCGTGTTGAGTCCAGTTCTCTGAGCAAGGAGTAGGTCTTGTCTATTCCATATTGGGTTTATGGAACGGTATCTGAGCTAATTTGAAACTCTTGTTTTATGTATCACCCCACCTCACCTTTCCCGTTAAGCAGCCATAGTGTGTTTTCTGCATGTGTGACTCTGTTCTGTTTTGTAATTCAGTTCAAGTGTAACGGTTTTTACATTCCCTCTATAAGTGACACCTTATGAGAAGTGTCCTTTTCTGTGTGACTTATTTCACTTAGAATCGTCTTACCTAAATCCACTCATCATGCTGCTACTAGCCTTATGACATTGATTTCATGGCTGAGTGATATTCCATTGTACATAAGGACCACAACTTTTTTATCCATTTTTCGCTTTCCTGGGATATTTAAGGTGGAAGGAAGAGGAGGTCCTTGTCAACAGAGCAGCCCTAAACTTTGGGGTGCTTGTGTCTTGCTGATTTTCAATTTTCCCACTTTATCCCCCCATGTGTGGAAGTGCCCTATGCTCTCTAAGCTGTGTTTTTTAGATGTTTCAGGACACACCGTACACTTCTCCAGAGTGGCTGTTGGCAATTTACATCCC
This sequence comes from Balaenoptera physalus, assembly GCF_965194825.1. Classification (NCBI taxonomy): domain Eukaryota; kingdom Metazoa; phylum Chordata; class Mammalia; order Artiodactyla; family Balaenopteridae; genus Balaenoptera; species Balaenoptera physalus. The sequence goes on along the minus strand of NW_028126113.1, from coordinate 413,619 downwards.
GCCCATCAGTGTAGCAAGGCTCCCATTTCTCCATGGCCTGTCCTGCATTTCTGGTTTTGACAGTTTTTTCAACATGGCCCTTTTGACCGATGGGAAGCGAGACTTCTTTGTAGCGCTGATTTGCCTTTCCAGGTTGCTTGGTTGGCCAAAAAGGGCGTATGCGTTTTTTCCTGAATATATTCAGGAAAAAACGCATACGCCCTTTTTGGCCAAGGGCATCATTGTCAACGTTTTGCCGCTTTTCATGTGCTTTAAAGGCGATTCGAATCTACCTCCTGAAATCTGTTTCCTGCAATTCTGCCTTGATTTCAAATCCTCTTCTTTGCCTTCCCTCAATATATTTGTGGACGAGAGTTATCATTTATAACTCTGCAGGTTTGTGAATTGCAGTGCCCTGAAGCTCCATTTTACAAGTCGCTTTTTTGGGAGCCGGCCGCAAAAGCGCAGGATGGCTTCAGGCCCTGTTCTGGTTCCGGGGGGCAGGCTGAGCCTGTGGTTAATTCTTCTTCCTGATGGGAAAATAGAGTGACCTGTGCCTGTCCCAACACCAAGAGCTAGTCTCTCATTGGTTCCCCGTCTTCCCGTTCATCCTCAGGACAAATTGCAACCTGTACGGAACAGGAGGTTAAAGGTGCTGATGCTCCAAGTAGGGAGATTGCTAGTAAAGTGGCTGGAATGGCGAACCCGAGCACAAGGAGATGAGAAATGAGGTGCGTTTTAGAAACCTTTCCCCATCACACGGTGTACCATCCTCTGGGTTTCTCATGCATGTTTTCGATGTAGGAAGATGCCCTTGAACCTGGAGATTTGGGACCCATGCGATGGGTAGCACGCAGTATTACTTTAAAGGGTCTGCGTTTGCTCACCCAACCTCACCAAACCTCTCAGCCCCAAGAGTATCCACCCTTATGTCTCATCCAGCTGTGGGTCTAGATATGGTCAATCCAGGTTGCATCACAGCCCCTGAACGAATTGTGTAAGAATTTCTCTCTCTTTCCCTGTCTTTGTTTCATGGGTTTTTAAAAGTAATTTATTTTTATAATGGGGTTTAGCTGCTTTTCACGGCTGTGTTTAGGCCGCTTTACACCCACTTGACACACTAACAGAGAGATATCAATACATAGGTTTTAAGATTATTACTAGTCAGATATATTCTTGTGCGGTGAATAGGGAGTGTTGAGTCCAGTTCTCTGAGCAAGGAGTAGGTCTTGTCTATTACATATTGGGTTTATGGAACGGTATCTGAGCTAATTTGAAACTCTTGTTTTATGTATCACCCCACCTCACCTTTCCCGTTAAGCAGCCATAGTGTGTTTTCTGCATGTGTGACTCTGTTCTGTTTTGTAATTCAGTTCAAGTGTAACGGTTTTTACATTCCCTCTATAAGTGACACCTTATGAGAAGTGTCCTTTTCTGTGTGACTTATTTCACTTAGAATCGTCTTACCTAAATCCACTCATCATGCTGCTACTAGCCTTATGACATTGATTTCATGGCTGAGTGATATTCCATTGTACATAAGGACCACAACTTTTTTATCCATTTTTCGCTTTCCTGGGATATTTAAGGTGGAAGGAAGTGGAGGTCCTTGTCAACAGAGCAGCCCTAAACTTTGGGGTGCTTGTGTCTTGCTGATTTTCAATTTTCCCACTTTATCCCCCCATGCGTGGAAGTGCCCTATGCTCTCTAAGCTGTGTTTTTTAGATGTTTCAGGACACACCGTACACTTCTCCAGAGTGGCTGTTGGCAATTTACGTCCCGCCCATCAGTGTAGCAAGGCTCCCATTTCTCCATGGCCTGTCCTGCATTTCTGGTTTTGACACTTTTTTCAGCATGGCCCTTTTGACCGATGGGAAGCGAGACTTCTTTGTAGCGCTGATTTGCCTTTCCAGGTTGCTTGGTTGGCCAAAAAGGGCGTATGCGTTTTTTCCTGAATATATTCAGGAAAAAACGCATACGCCCTTTTTGGCCAAGGGCATCATTGTCAACGTTTTGCCGCTTTTCATGTGCTTTAAAGGCGATTCGAATCTACCTCCTGAAATCTGTTTCCTGCAATTCTGCCTTGATTTCAAATCCTCTTCTTTGCCTTCCCTCAATATATTTGTGGACGAGAGTTATCATTTATAACTCTGCAGGTTTGTGAATTGCAGTGCCCTGAAGCTCCATTTTACAAGTCGCTTTTTTGGGAGCCGGCCGCAAAAGCGCAGGATGGCTTCAGGCCCTGTTCTGGTTCCGGGGGGCAGGCTGAGCCTGTGGTTAATTCTTCTTCCTGATGGGAAAATAGAGTGACCTGTGCCTGTCCCAACACCAAGAGCTAGTCTCTCATTGGTTCCCCGTCTTCCCGTTCATCCTCAGGACAAATTGCAACCTGTACGGAACAGGAGGTTAAAGGTGCTGATGCTCCAAGTAGGGAGATTGCTAGTAAAGTGGCTGGAATGGCGAACCCGAGCACAAGGAGATGAGAAATGAGGTGCGTTTTAGAAACCTTTCCCCATCACACGGTGTACCATCCTCTGGGTTTCTCATGCATGTTTTCGATGTAGGAAGATGCCCTTGAACCTGGAGATTTGGGACCCATGCGATGGGTAGCACGCAGTATTACTTTAAAGGGTCTGCGTTTGCTCACCCAACCTCACCAAACCTCTCAGCCCCAAGAGTATCCACCCTTATGTCTCATCCAGCTGTGGGTCTAGATATGGTCAATCCAGGTTGCATCACAGCCCCTGAACGAATTGTGTAAGAATTTCTCTCTCTTTCCCTGTCTTTGTTTCATGGGTTTTTAAAAGTAATTTATTTTTATAATGGGGTTTAGCTGCTTTTCACGGCTGTGTTTAGGCCGCTTTACACCCACTTGACACACTAACAGAGAGATATCAATACATAGGTTTTAAGATTATTACTATTCAGATATATTCTTGTGCGGTGAATAGGGAGTGTTGAGTCCAGTTCTCTGAGCAAGGAGTAGGTCTTGTCTATTACATATTGGGTTTATGGAACGGTATCTGAGCTAATTTGAAACTCTTGTTTTATGTATCACCCCACCTCACCTTTCCCGTTAAGCAGCCATAGTGTGTTTTCTGCATGTGTGACTCTGTTCTGTTTTGTAATTCAGTTCAAGTGTAACGGTTTTTACATTCCCTCTATAAGTGACACCTTATGAGAAGTGTCCTTTTCTGTGTGACTTATTTCACTTAGAATCGTCTTACCTAAATCCACTCATCATGCTGCTACTAGCCTTATGACATTGATTTCATGGCTGAGTGATATTCCATTGTACATAAGGACCACAACTTTTTTATCCATTTTTCGCTTTCCTGGGATATTTAAGGTGGAAGGAAGTGGAGGTCCTTGTCAACAGAGCAGCCCTAAACTTTGGGGTGCTTGTGTCTTGCTGATTTTCAATTTTCCCACTTTATCCCCCCATGCGTGGAAGTGCCCTATGCTCTCTAAGCTGTGTTTTTTAGATGTTTCAGGACACACCGTACACTTCTCCAGAGTGGCTGTTGGCAATTTACATCCCGCCCATCAGTGTAGCAAGGCTCCCATTTCTCCATGGCCTGTCCTGCATTTCTGGTTTTGACACTTTTTTCAGCATGGCCCTTTTGACCGATGGGAAGCGAGACTTCTTTGTAGCGCTGATTTGCCTTTCCAGGTTGCTTGGTTGGCCAAAAAGGGCGTATGCGTTTTTTCCTGAATATATTCAGGAAAAAACGCATACGCCCTTTTTGGCCAAGGGCATCATTGTCAACGTTTTGCCGCTTTTCATGTGCTTTAAAGGCGATTCGAATCTACCTCCTGAAATCTGTTTCCTGCAATTCTGCCTTGATTTCAAATCCTCTTCTTTGCCTTCCCTCAATATATTTGTGGACGAGAGTTATCATTTATAACTCTGCAGGTTTGTGAATTGCAGTGCCCTGAAGCTCCATTTTACAAGTCGGTTTTTTGGGAGCTCTCCGCAAAAGCGCCGGATGGCTTCAGGCCCTGTTCTGGTTCAGGGGGGCAGGCTGAGCCTGTGGTTAATTCTTCTTCCTGATGGGAAAATAGAGTGACCTGTGCCTGTCCCAACACCAAGAGCTAGTCTCTCATTGGTTCCCCGTCTTCCCGTTCATCCTCAGGACAAATTGCAACCTGTATGGAACAGGAGGTTAAAGGTGCTGATGCTCCAAGTAGGGAGATTGCTAGTAAAGTGGCTGGAATGGCGAACCCGAGCACAAGGAGATGAGAAATGAGGTGCGTTTTAGAAACCTTTCCCCATCACACGGTGTACCATCTTCTGGGTTTCTCATGCATGTTTTCGATGTAGGAAGATGCCCTTGAACCTGGAGATTTGGGACCCATGCGATGGGTAGCACGCAGTATTACTTTAAAGGGTCTGCGTTTGCTCACCCAACCTCACCAGACCTCTCAGCCCCAAGAGTGTCCACCCTTATGTCTCATCCAGCTGTGGGTCTAGATATGGTCAATCCAGGTTGCATCACAGCCCCTGAACGAATTGTGTAAGAATTTCTCTCTCTTTCCCTGTCTTTGTTTCATGGGTTTTTAAAAGTAATTTATTTTTATAATGGGGTTTAGCTGCTTTTCACGGCTGTGTTTAGGCCGCTTTACACCCACTTGACACACTAACAGAGAGATATCAATACATAGGTTTTAAGATTATTACTAGTCAGATATATTCTTGTGCAGTGAATCGGGCGTGTTGTGTCCAGTTCTCTGAGCAAGGAGTAGGTCTTGTCTATTCCATATTGGGTTTATGGAACGGTATCTGAGCTAATTTGAAACTCTTGTTTTATGTATCACCCCACCTCACCTTTCCCGTTAAGCAGCCATAGTGTGTTTTCTGCATGTGTGACTCTGTTCTGTTTTGTAATTCAGTTCAAGTGTAACGGTTTTTACATTCCCTCTATAAGTGACACCTTATGAGAAGTGTCCTTTTCTGTGTGACTTATTTCACTTAGAATCGTCTTACCTAAATCCACTCATCATGCTGCTACTAGCCTTATGACATTGATTTCATGGCTGAGTGATATTCCATTGTACATAAGGACCACAACTTTTTTATCCATTTTTCGCTTTCCTGGGATATTTAAGGTGGAAGGAAGTGGAGGTCCTTGTCAACAGAGCAGCCCTAAACTTTGGGGTGCTTGTGTCTTGCTGATTTTCAATTTTCCCACTTTATCCCCCCATGCGTGGAAGTGCCCTATGCTCTCTAAGCTGTGTTTTTTAGATGTTTCAGGACACACCGTACACTTCTCCAGAGTGGCTGTTGGCAATTTACATCCCGCCCATCAGTGTAGCAAGGCTCCCATTTCTCCATGGCCTGTCCTGCATTTCTGGTTTTGACACTTTTTTCAGCATGGCCCTTTTGACCGATGGGAAGCGAGACTTCTTTGTAGCGCTGATTTGCCTTTCCAGGTTGCTTGGTTGGCCAAAAAGGGCGTATGCGTTTTTTCCTGAATATATTCAGGAAAAAACGCATACGCCCTTTTTGGCCAAGGGCATCATTGTCAACGTTTTGCCGCTTTTCATGTGCTTTAAAGGCGATTCGAATCTACCTCCTGAAATCTGTTTCCTGCAATTCTGCCTTGATTTCAAATCCTCTTCTTTGCCTTCCCTCAATATATTTGTGGACGAGAGTTATCATTTATAACTCTGCAGGTTTGTGAATTGCAGTGCCCTGAAGCTCCATTTTACAAGTCGCTTTTTTGGGAGCTGGCCGCAAAAGCGCCGGATGGCTTCAGGCCCTGTTCTGGTTCAGGGGGGCAGGCTGAGCCTGTGGTTGATTCTTCTTCCTGATGGGAAAATAGAGTGACCTGTGCCTGTCCCAACACCAAGAGCTAGTCTCTCATTGGTTCCCCGTCTTCCCGTTCATCCTCAGGACAAATTGCAACCTGTACGGAACAGGAGGTTAAAGGTGCTGATGCTCCAAGTAGGGAGATTGCTAGTAAAGTGGCTGGAATGGCGAACCCGAACACAAGGAGATGAGAAATGAGGTGCGTTTTAGAAACCTTTCCCCATCACACGGTGTACCATCTTCTGGGTTTCTCATGCATGTTTTCGATGTAGGAAGATGCCCTTGAACCTGGAGATTTGGGACCCATGCGATGGGTAGCACGCAGTATTACTTTAAAGGGTCTGCGTTTGCTCACCCAACCTCACCAAACCTCTCAGCCCCAAGAGTGTCCACCCTTATGTGTCATCCAGCTGTGGGTCTAGATATGGTCAATCCAGGTTGCATCACAGCCCCTGAACGAATTGTGTGAGAATTTCTCTCTCTTTCCCTGTCTTTGTTTCATGGGTTTTTAAAAGTAATTTATTTTTATAATGGGGTTTAGCTGCTTTTCACGGCTGTGTTTATGCCGCTTTACACCCACTTGACACACTAACAGAGAGATATCAATACATAGGTTTTAAGATTATTACTAGTCAGATATATTCTTGTGCGGTGAATCGGGCGTGTTGAGTCCAGTTCTCTGAGCAAGGAGTAGGTCTTGTCTATTCCATATTGGGTTTATGGAACGGTATCTGAGCTAATTTGAAACTCTTGTTTTATGTATCACCCCACCTCACCTTTCCCGTTAAGCAGCCATAGTGTGTTTTCTGCATGTGTGACTCTGTTCTGTTTTGTAATTCAGTTCAAGTGTAACGGTTTTTACATTCCCTCTATAAGTGACACCTTATGAGAAGTGTCCTTTTCTGTGTGACTTATTTCACTTAGAATCGTCTTACCTAAATCCACTCATCATGCTGCTACTAGCCTTATGACATTGATTTCATGGCTGAGTGATATTCCATTGTACATAAGGACCACAACTTTTTTATCCATTTTTCGCTTTCCTGGGATATTTAAGGTGGAAGGAAGTGGAGGTCCTTGTCAACAGAGCAGCCCTAAACTTTGGGGTGCTTGTGTCTTGCTGATTTTCAATGTTCCCACTTTATCCCCCCATGCGTGGAAGTGCCCTATGCTCTCTAAGCTGTGTTTTTTAGATGTTTCAGGACACACCGTACACTTCTCCAGAGTGGCTGTTGGCAATTTACATCCCGCCCATCAGTGTAGCAAGGCTCCCATTTCTCCATGGCCTGTCCTGCATTTCTGGTTTTGACACTTTTTTCAGCATGGCCCTTTTGACCGATGGGAAGCGAGACTTCTTTGTAGCGCTGATTTGCCTTTCCAGGTTGCTTGGTTGGCCAAAAAGGGCGTATGCGTTTTTTCCTGAATATATTCAGGAAAAAACGCATACGCCCTTTTTGGCCAAGGGCATCATTGTCAACGTTTTGCCGCTTTTCATGTGCTTTAAAGGCGATTCGAATCTACCTCCTGAAATCTGTTTCCTGCAATTCTGCCTTGATTTCAAATCCTCTTCTTTGCCTTCCCTCAATATATTTGTGGACGAGAGTTATGATTTATAACTCTGCAGGTTTGTGAATTGCAGTGCCCTGAAGCTCCATTTTACAAGTCGCTTTTTTGGGAGCTGGCCGCAAAAGCGCCGGATGGCTTCAGGCCCTGTTCTTGTTCTGGGGGGCAGGCTGAGCCTGTGGTTAATTCTTCTTCCTGATGGAAAAATAGAGTGACCTGTGCCTGTCCCAACACCAAGAGCTAGTCTCTCATTGGTTCCCCATGTTCCCGTTCATCCTCAGGACAAATTGCAACCTGTACGGAACAGGAGGTTAAAGGTGCTGATGCTCCAAGTAGGGAGATTGCTAGTAAAGTGGCTGGAATGGCGAACCCGAGCACAAGGAGATGAGAAATGAGGTGCGTTTTAGAAACCTTTCCCCATCACACGGTGTACCATCTTCTGGGTTTCTCATGCATGTTTTCGATGTAGGAAGATGCCCTTGAACCTGGAGATTTGGGACCCATGCGATGGGTAGCACGCAGTATTACTTTAAATGGTCTGCGTTTGCTCACCCAACCTCACCAAACCTCTCAGCCCCAAGAGTGTCCACCCTTATGTGTCATCCAGCTGTGGGTCTAGATATGGTCAATCCAGGTTGCATCACAGCCCCTGAACGAATTGTGTAAGAATTTCTCTCTCTTTCCCTGTCTTTGTTTCATGGGTTTTTAAAAGTAATTTATTTTTATAATGGGGTTTAGCTGCTTTTCACGGCTGTGTTTATGCCGCTTTACACCCACTTGACACACTAACAGAGAGATATTAATACATAGGTTTTAAGATTATTACTAGTCAGATATATTCTTGTGCGGTGAATCGGGCGTGTTGAGTCCAGTTCTCTGAGCAAGGAGTAGGTCTTGTCTATTACATATTGGGTTTATGGAACGGTATCTGAGCTAATTTGAAACTCTTGTTTTATGTATCACCCCACCTCACCTTTCCCGTTAAGCAGCCATAGTGTGTTTTCTGCATGTGTGACTCTGTTCTGTATTGTAAGTCAGTTCAAGTGTAACGGTTTTTACATTCCCTCTATAAGTGACACCTTATGAGAAGTGTCCTTTTCTGTGTGACTTATTTCACTTAGAATCGTCTTACCTAAATCCACTCATCATGCTGCTACTAGCCTTATGACATTGATTTCATGGCTGAGTGATATTCCATTGTACATAAGGACCACAACTTTTTTATCCATTTTTCGCTTTCCTGGGATATTTAAGGTGGAATGAAGTGGAGGTCCTTGTCAACAGAGCAGCCCTAAACTTTGGGGTGCTTGTGTCTTGCTGATTTTCAATTTTCCCACTTTATCCCCCCATGCGTGGAAGTGCCCTATGCTCTCTAAGCTGTGTTTTTTAGATGTTTCAGGACACACCGTACACTTCTCCAGAGTGGCTGTTGGCAATTTACATCCCGCCCATCAGTGTAGCAAGGCTCCCATTTCTCCATGGCCTGTCCTGCATTTCTGGTTTTGACAGTTTTTTCAGCATGGCCCTTTTGACCGATGGGAAGCGAGACTTCTTTGTAGCGCTGATTTGCCTTTCCAGGTTGCTTGGTTGGCCAAAAAGGGCGTATGCGTTTTTTCCTGAATATATTCAGGAAAAAACGCATACGCCCTTTTTGGCCAAGGGCATCATTGTCAACGTTTTGCCGCTTTTCATGTGCTTTAAAGGCGATTCGAATCTACCTCCTGAAATCTGTTTCCTGCAATTCTGCCTTGATTTCAAATCCTCTTCTTTGCCTTCCCTCAATATATTTGTGGACGAGAGTTATGATTTATAACTCTGCAGGTTTGTGAATTGCAGTGCCCTGAAGCTCCATTTTACAAGTCGGTTTTTTGGGAGCTGGCCGCAAAAGCGCAGGATGGCTTCAGGCCCTGTTCTGGTTCAGGGGGGCAGGCTGAGCCTGTGGTTTATTCTTCTTCCTGATGGGAAAATAGAGTGACCTGTGCCTGTCCCAACACCAAGAGCTAGTCTCTCATTGGTTCCCCGTCTTCCCGTTCATCCTCAGGACAAATTGCAACCTGTACGGAACAGGAGGTTAAAGGTGCTGATGCTCCAAGTAGGGAGATTGCTAGTAAAGTGGCTGGAATGGCGAACCCGAGCACAAGGAGATGAGAAATGAGGTGCGTTTTAGAAACCTTTCCCCATCACACGGTGTACCATCTTCTGGGTTTCTCATGCATGTTTTCGATGTAGGAAGATGCCCTTGAACCTGGAGATCTGGGACCCATGCGATGGGTAGCACGCAGTATTACTTTAAAGGGTCTGCGTTTGCTCACCCAACCTCACCGAACCTCTCAGCCCCAAGAGTGTCCACCCTTATGTCTCATCCAGCTGTGGGTCTAGATATGGTCAATCCAGGTTGCATCACAGCCCCTGAACGAATTGTGTAAGAATTTCTCTCTCTTTCCCTGTCTTTGTTTCATGGGTTTTTAAAAGTAATTTATTTTTATAATGGGGTTTAGCTGCTTTTCACGGCTGTGTTTAGGCCGCTTTACACCCACTTGACACACTAACAGAGAGATATCAATACATAGGTTTTAAGATTATTACTAGTCAGATATATTCTTGTGCGGTGAATCGGGCGTGTTGAGTCCAGTTCTCTGAGCAAGGAGTAGGTCTTGTCTATTCCATATTGGGTTTATGGAACGGTATCTGAGCTAATTTGAAACTCTTGTTTTATGTATCACCCCACCTCACCTTTCCCGTTAAGCAGCCATAGTGTGTTTTCTGCATGTGTGACTCTGTTCTGTTTTGTAATTCAGATCAAGTGTAACGGTTTTTACATTCCCTCTATAAGTGACACCTTATGAGAAGTGTCCTTTTCTGTGTGACTTATTTCACTTAGAATCGTCTTACCTAAATCCACTCATCATGCTGCTACTAGCCTTATGACATTGATTTCATGGCTGAGTGATATTCCATTGTACATAAGGACCACAACTTTTTTATCCATTTTTCGCTTTCCTCGGATATTTAAGGTGGAAGGAAGTGGAGGTCCTTGTCAACAGAGCAGCCCTAAACTTTGGGGTGCTTGTGTCTTGCTGATTTTCAATGTTCCCACTTTATCCCCCCATGCGTGGAAGTGCCCTATGCTCTCTAAGCTGTGTTTTTTAGATGTTTCAGGACACACCGTACACTTCTCCAGAGTGGCTGTTGGCAATTTACATCCCGCCCATCAGTGTAGCAAGGCTCCCATTTCTCCATGGCCTGTCCTGCATTTCTGGTTTTGACAGTTTTTTCAGCATGGCCCTTTTGACCGATGGGAAGCGAGACTTCTTTGTAGCGCTGATTTGCCTTTCCAGGTTGCTTGGTTGGCCAAAAAGGGCGTATGCGTTTTTTCCTGAATATATTCAGGAAAAAACGCATACGCCCTTTTTGGCCAAGGGCATCATTGTCAACGTTTTGCCGCTTTTCATGTGCTTTAAAGGCGATTCGCATCTTCCTCCTGAAATCTGTTTCCTGCAATTCTGCCTTGATTTCAAATCCTCTTCTTTGCCTTCCCTCAATATATTTGTGGACGAGAGTTATCATTTATAACTCTGCAGGTTTGTGAATTGCAGTGCGCTGAAGCTCCATTTTACAAGTCGCTTTTTTGGGAGCCGGCCGCAAAAGCGCAGGATGGCTTCAGGCCCTGTTCTGGTTCCGGGGGGCAGGCTGAGCCTGTGGTTAATTCTTCTTCCTGATGGGAAAATAGAGTGACCTGTGCCTGTCCCAACACCAAGAGCTAGTCTCTCATTGGTTCCCCGTCTTCCCGTTCATCCTCAGGACAAATTGCAACCTGTACGGAACAGGAGGTTAAAGGTGCTGATGCTCCAAGTAGGGAGATTGCTAGTAAAGTGGCTGGAATGGCGAACCCGAGCACAAGGAGATGAGAAATGAGGTGCGTTTTAGAAACCTTTCCCCATCACACGGTGTACCATCTTCTGGGTTTCTCATGCATGTTTTCGATGTAGGAAGATGCCCTTGAACCTGGAGATTTGGGACCCATGCGATGGGTAGCACGCAGTATTACTTTAAAGGGTCTGCGTTTGCTCACCCAACCTCACCGAACCTCTCAGCCCCAAGAGTGTCCACCCTTATGTCTCATCCAGCTGTGGGTCTAGATATGGTCAATCCAGGTTGCATCACAGCCCCTGAACGAATTGTGTAAGAATTTCTCTCTCTTTCCCTGTCTTTGTTTCATGGGTTTTTAAAAGTAATTTATTTTTATAATGGGGTTTAGCTGCTTTTCACGGCTGTGTTTAGGCCGCTTTACACCCACTTGACACACTAACAGAGAGATATCAATACATAGGTTTTAAGATTATTACTAGTCAGATATATTCTTGTGCGGTGAATCGGGCGTGTTGAGTCCAGTTCTCTGAGCAAGGAGTAGGTCTTGTCTATTCCATATTGGGTTTATGGAACGGTATCTGAGCTAATTTGAAACTCTTGTTTTATGTATCACCCCACCTCACCTTTCCCGTTAAGCAGCCATAGTGTGTTTTCTGCATGTGTGACTCTGTTCTGTTTTGTAATTCAGTTCAAGTGTAACGGTTTTAACATTCCCTCTATAAGTGACACCTTATGAGAAGTGTCCTTTTCTGTGTGACTTATTTCACTTAGAATCGTCTTACCTAAATCCACTCATCATGCTGCTACTAGCCTTATGACATTGATTTCATGGCTGAGTGATATTCCATTGTACATAAGGACCACAACTTTTTGATCCATTTTTCGCTTTCCTGGGATATTTAAGGTGGAAGGAAGTGGAGGTCCTTGTCAACAGAGCAGCCCTAACCTTTGGGGTGCTTGTGTCTTGCTGATTTTCAATTTTCCCACTTTATCCCCCCATGCGTAGAAGTGCCCTATGCTCTCTAAGCTGTGTTTTTTAGATGTTTCAGGACACACCGTACACTTCTCCAGAGTGGCTGTTGGCAATTTACATCCCGCCCATCAGTGTAGCAAGGCTCCCATTTCTCCATGGCCTGTCCTGCATTTCTGGTTTTGACACATTTTTCAGCATGGCCCTTTTGACCGATGGGAAGCGAGACTTCTTTGTAGCGCTGATTTGCCTTTCAGGTTGCTTGGTTGGCCAAAAAGGGCGTATGCGTTTTCTCCTGAATATATTCAGGAAAAAACGCATACGCCCTTTTTGGCCAAGGGCATCATTGTCAACGTTTTGCCGCTTTTCATGTGCTTTAAAGGCGATTCGCATCTTCCTCCTGAAATCTGTTTCCTGCAATTCTGCCTTGATTTCAAATCCTCTTCTTTGCCTTCCCTCAATATATTTGTGGACGAGAGTTATGATTTATAACTCTGCAGGTTTGTGAATTGCAGTGCCCTGAAGCTCCATTTTACAAGTCGCTTTTTTGGGAGCCGGCCGCAAAAGCGCAGGATGGCTTCAGGCCCTGTTCTGGTTCCGGGGGGCAGGCTGAGCCTGTGGTTAATTCTTCTTCCTGATGGGAAAATAGAGTGACCTGTGCCTGTCCCAACACCAAGAGCTAGTCTCTCATTGGTTCCCCGTCTTCCCGTTCATCCTCAGGACAAATTGCAACCTGTACGGAACAGGAGGTTAAAGGTGCTGATGCTCCAAGTAGGGAGATTGCTAGTAAAGTGGCTGGAATGGCGAACCCGAGCACAAGGAGATGAGAAATGAGGTGCGTTTTAGAAACCTTTCCCCATCACACGGTGTACCATCTTCTGGGTTTCTCATGCATGTTTTCGATGTAGGAAGATGCCCTTGAACCTGGAGATTTGGGACCCATGCGATGGGTAGCACGCAGTATTACTTTAAAGGGTCTGCGTTTGCTCACCCAACCTCACCGAACCTCTCAGCCCCAAGAGTGTCCACCCTTATGTCTCATCCAGCTGTGGGTCTAGATATGGTCAATCCAGGTTGCATCACAGCCCCTGAACGAATTGTGTAAGAATTTCTCTCTCTTTCCCTGTCTTTGTTTCATGGGTTTTTAAAAGTAATTTATTTTTATAATGGGGTTTAGCTGCTTTTCACGGCTGTGTTTAGGCCGCTTTACACCCACTTGACACACTAACAGAGAGATATCAATACATAGGTTTTAAGATTATTACTAGTCAGATATATTCTTGTGCGGTGAATCGGGCGTGTTGAGTCCAGTTCTCTGAGCAAGGAGTAGGTCTTGTCTATTACATATTGGGTTTATGGAACGGTATCTGAGCTAATTTGAAACTCTTGTTTTATGTATCACCCCACCTCACCTTTCCCGTTAAGCAGCCATAGTGTGTTTTCTGCATGTGTGACTCTGTTCTGTATTGTAAGTCAGTTCAAGTGTAACGGTTTTTACATTCCCTCTATAAGTGACACCTTATGAGAAGTGTCCTTTTCTGTGTGACTTATTTCACTTAGAATCGTCTTACCTAAATCCACTCATCATGCTGCTACTAGCCTTATGACATTGATTTCATGGCTGAGTGATATTCCATTGTACATAAGGACCACAACTTTTTTATCCATTTTTCGCTTTCCTGGGATATTTAAGGTGGAAGGAAGTGGAGGTCCTTGTCAACAGAGCAGCCCTAAACTTTGGGGTGCTTGTGTCTTGCTGATTTTCAATTTTCCCACTTTATCCCCCCATGCGTGGAAGTGCCCTATGCTCTCTAAGCTGTGTTTTTTAGATGTTTCAGGACACACCGTACACTTCTCCAGAGTGGCTGTTGGCAATTTACATCCCGCCCATCAGTGTAGCAAGGCTCCCATTTCTCCATGGCCTGTCCTGCATTTCTGGTTTTGACAGTTTTTTCAGCATGGCCCTTTTGACCGATGGGAAGCGAGACTTCTTTGTAGCGCTGATTTGCCTTTCCAGGTTGCTTGGTTGGCCAAAAAGGGCGTATGCGTTTTTTCCTGAATATATTCAGGAAAAAACGCATACGCCCTTTTTGGCCAAGGGCATCATTGTCAACGTTTTGCCGCTTTTCATGTGCTTTAAAGGCGATTCGAATCTACCTCCTGAAATCTGTTTCCTGCAATTCTGCCTTGATTTCAAATCCTCTTCTTTGCCTTCCCTCAATATATTTGTGGACGAGAGTTATGATTTATAACTCTGCAGGTTTGTGAATTGCAGTGCCCTGAAGCTCCATTTTACAAGTCGGTTTTTTGGGAGCTGGCCGCAAAAGCGCAGGATGGCTTCAGGCCCTGTTCTGGTTCAGGGGGGCAGGCTGAGCCTGTGGTTAATTCTTCTTCCTGATGGGAAAATAGAGTGACCTGTGCCTGTCCCAACACCAAGAGCTAGTCTCTCATTGGTACCCCGTCTTCCCGTTCATCCTCAGGACAAATTGCAACCTGTACGGAACAGGAGGTTAAAGGTGCTGATGCTCCAAGTAGGGAGATTGCTAGTAAAGTGGCTGGAATGGCGAACCCGAGCACAAGGAGATGAGAAATGAGGTGCGTTTTAGAAACCTTTCCCCATCACACGGTGTACCATCTTCTGGGTTTCTCATGCATGTTTTCGATGTAGGAAGATGCCCTTGAACCTGGAGATTTGGGACCCATGCGATGGGTAGCACGCAGTATTACTTTAAAGGGTCTGCGTTTGCTCACCCAACCTCACCGAACCTCTCAGCCCCAAGAGTGTCCACCCTTATGTCTCATCCAGCTGTGGGTCTAGATATGGTCAATCCAGGTTGCATCACAGCCCCTGAACGAATTGTGTAAGAATTTCTCTCTCTTTCCCTGTCTTTGTTTCATGGGTTTTTAAAAGTAATTTATTTTTATAATGGGGTTTAGCTGCTTTTCACGGCTGTGTTTAGGCCGCTTTACACCCACTTGACACACTAACAGAGAGATATCAATACATAGGTTTTAAGATTATTACTAGTCAGATATATTCTTGTGCAGTGAATCGGGCGTGTTGAGTCCAGTTCTCTGAGCAAGGAGTAGGTCTTGTCTATTCCATATTGGGTTTATGGAACGGTATCTGAGCTAATTTGAAACTCTTGTTTTATGTATCACCCCACCTCACCTTTCCCGTTAAGCAGCCATAGTGTGTTTTCTGCATGTGTGACTCTGTTCTGTTTTGTAATTCAGTTCAAGTGTAACGGTTTTTACATTCCCTCTATAAGTGACACCTTATGAGAAGTTTCCTTTTCTGTGTGACTTATTTCACTTAGAATCGTCTTACCTAAATCCACTCATCATGCTGCTACTAGCCTTATGACATTGATTTCATGGCTGAGTGATATTCCATTGTACATAAGGACCACAACTTTTTTATCCATTTTTCGCTTTCCTGGGATATTTAAGGTGGAAGGAAGTGGAGGTCCTTGTCAACAGAGCAGCCCTAACCTTTGGGGTGCTTGTGTCTTGCTGATTTTCAATTTTCCCACTTTATCCCCCCATGCGTGGAAGTGCCCTATGCTCTCTAAGCTGTGTTTTTTAGATGTTTCAGGACACACCGTACACTTCTCCAGAGTGGCTGTTGGCAATTTACATCCCGCCCATCAGTGTAGCAAGGCTCCCATTTCTCCATGGCCTGTCCTGCATTTCTGGTTTTGACACTTTTTTCAGCATGGCCCTTTTGACCGATGGGAAGCGAGACTTCTTTGTAGCGCTGATTTGCCTTTCCAGGTTGCTTGGTTGGCCAAAAAGGGCGTATGCGTTTTTTCCTGAATATATTCAGGAAAAAACGCATACGCCCTTTTTGGCCAAGGGCATCATTGTCAACGTTTTGCCGCTTTTCATGTGCTTTAAAGGCGATTCGCATCTTCCTCCTGAAATCTGTTTCCTGCAATTCTGCCTTGATTTCAAATCCTCTTCTTTGCCTTCCCTCAATATATTTGTGGACGAGAGTTATCATTTATAACTCTGCAGGTTTGTGAATTGCAGTGCCCTGAAGCTCCATTTTACAAGTCGCTTTTTTGGGAGCCGGCCGCAAAAGCGCAGGATGGCTTCAGGCCCTGTTCTGGTTCCGGGGGGCAGGCTGAGCCTGTGGTTAATTCTTCTTCCTGATGGGAAAATAGAGTGACCTGTGCCTGTCCCAACACCAAGAGCTAGTCTCTCATTGGTTCCCCGTCTTCCCGTTCATCCTCAGGACAAATTGCAACCTGTACGGAACAGGAGGTTAAAGGTGCTGATGCTCCAAGTAGGGAGATTGCTAGTAAAGTGGCTGGAATGGCGAACCCGAGCACAAGGAGATGAGAAATGAGGTGCGTTTTAGAAACCTTTCCCCATCACACGGTGTACCATCTTCTGGGTTTCTCATGCATGTTTTCGATGTAGGAAGATGCCCTTGAACCTGGAGATCTGGGACCCATGCGATGGGTAGCATGCAGTATTACTTTAAAGGGTCTGCGTTTGCTCACCCAACCTCACCGAACCTCTCAGCCCCAAGAGTGTCCACCCTTATGTCTCATCCAGCTGTGGGTCTAGATATGGTCAATCCAGGTTGCATCACAGCCCCTGAACGAATTGTGTAAGAATTTCTCTCTCTTTCCCTGTCTTTGTTTCATGGGTTTTTAAAAGTAATTTATTTTTATAATGGGGTTTAGCTGCTTTTCACGGCTGTGTTTAGGCCGCTTTACACCCACTTGACACACTAACAGAGAGATATCAATACATAGGTTTTAAGATTATTACTAGTCAGATATATTCTTGTGCGGTGAATCGGGCGTGTTGAGTCCAGTTCTCTGAGCAAGGAGTAGGTCTTGTCTATTCCATATTGGGTTTATGGAACGGTATCTGAGCTAATTTGAAACTCTTGTTTTATGTATCACCCCACCTCACCTTTCCCGTTAAGCAGCCATAGTGTGTTTTCTGCATGTGTGACTCTGTTCTGTTTTGTAATTCAGATCAAGTGTAACGGTTTTTACATTCCCTCTATAAGTGACACCTTATGAGAAGTGTCCTTTTCTCTGTGACTTATTTCACTTAGAATCGACTTACCTAAATCCACTCATCATGCTGCTACTAGCCTTATGACATTGATTTCATGGCTGAGTGATATTCCATTGTACATAAGGACCACAACTTTTTGATCCATTTTTCGCTTTCCTGGGATATTTAAGGTGGAAGGAAGTGGAGGTCCTTGTCAACAGAGCAGCCCTAACCTTTGGGGTGCTTGTGTCTTGCTGATTTTCAATTTTCCCACTTTATCCCCCCATGCGTAGAAGTGCCCTATGCTCTCTAAGCTGTGTTTTTTAGATGTTTCAGGACACACCGTACACTTCTCCAGAGTGGCTGTTGGCAATTTTCATCCCGCCCATGAGTGTAGCAAGGCTCCCATTTCTCCATGGCCTGTCCTGCTTTTCTGGTTTTGACACTTTTTTCAGCATGGCCCTTTTGACCGATGGGAAGCGAGACTTCTTTGTAGCGCTGATTTGCCTTTCAGGTTGCTTGGTTGGCCAAAAAGGGCGTATGCGTTTTCTCCTGAATATATTCAGGAAAAAACGCATACGCCCTTTTTGGCCAAGGGCATCATTGTCAACGTTTTGCCGCTTTTCATGTGCTTTAAAGACGATTCGCATCTTCCTCCTGAAATCTGTTTCCTGCAATTCTGCCTTGATTTCAAATCCTCTTCTTTGCCTTCCCTCAATATATTTGTGGACGAGAGTTATCATTTATAACTCTGCAGGTTTGTGAATTGCAGTGCCCTGAAGCTCCATTTTACAAGTCGCTTTTTTGGGAGCCGGCCGCAAAAGCGCAGGATGGCTTCAGGCCCTGTTCTGGTTCCGGGGGGCAGGCTGAGCCTGTGGTTAATTCTTCTTCCTGATGGGAAAATAGAGTGACCTGTGCCTGTCCCAACACCAAGAGCTAGTCTCTCATTGGTTCCCCGTCTTCCCGTTCATCCTCAGGACAAATTGCAACCTGTACGGAACAGGAGGTTAAAGGTGCTGATGCTCCAAGTAGGGAGATTGCTAGTAAAGTGGCTGGAATGGCGAACCCGAGCACAAGGAGATGAGAAATGAGGTGCGTTTTAGAAACCTTTCCCCATCACACGGTGTACCATCTTCTGGGTTTCTCATGCATGTTTTCGATGTAGGAAGATGCCCTTGAACCTGGAGATTTGGGACCCATGCGATGGGTAGCACGCAGTATTACTTTAAAGGGTCTGCGTTTGCTCACCCAACCTCACCGAACCTCTCAGCCCCAAGAGTGTCCACCCTTATGTCTCATCCAGCTGTGGGTCTAGATATGGTCAATCCAGGTTGCATCACAGCCCCTGAACGAATTGTGTAAGAATTTCTCTCTCTTTCCCTGTCTTTGTTTCATGGGTTTTTAAAAGTAATTTATTTTTATAATGGGGTTTAGCTGCTTTTCACGGCTGTGTTTAGGCCGCTTTACACCCACTTGACACACTAACAGAGAGATATCAATACATAGGTTTTAAGATTATTACTAGTCAGATATATTCTTGTGCGGTGAATCGGGCGTGTTGAGTCCAGTTCTCTGAGCAAGGAGTAGGTCTTGTCTATTCCATATTGGGTTTATGGAACGGTATCTGAGCTAATTTGAAAATCTTGTTTTATGTATCACCCCACCTGACCTTTCCCGTTAAGCAGCCATAGTGTGTTTTCTGCATGTGTGACTCTGCTCTGTTTTGTAATTCAGTTCAAGTGTAACGGTTTTTACATTCCCTCTATAAGTGACACCTTATGAGAAGTGTCCTTTTCTGTGTGACTTATTTCACTTAGAATCGTCTTACCTAAATCCACTCATCATGCTGCTACTAGCCTTATGACATTGATTTCATGGCTGAGTGATATTCCATTGTACATAAGGACCACAACTTTTTTATCCATTTTTCGCTTTCCTGGGATATTTAAGGTGGAAGGAAGTGGAGGTCCTTGTCAACAGAGCAGCCCTAAACTTTGGGGTGCTTGTGTCTTGCTGATTTTCAATTTTCCCACTTTATCCCCCCATGCGTGGAAGTGCCCTATGCTCTCTAAGCTGTGTTTTTTAGATGTTTCAGGACACACCGTACACTTCTCCAGAGTGGCTGTTGGCAATTTACATCCCGCCCATCAGTGTAGCAAGGCTCCCATTTCTCCATGGCCTGTCCTGTATTTCTGGTTTTGACACTTTTTTCAGCATGGCCCTTTTGACCGATGGGAAGCGAGACTTCATTGTAGCGCTGATTTGCCTTTCCAGGTTGCTTGGTTGGCCAAAAAGGGCGTATGCGTTTTTTCCTGAATATATTCAGGAAAAAACGCGTACGCCCTTTTTGGCCAAGGGCATCATTGTCAACGTTTTGCCACTTTTCATGTGCTTTAAAGGCGCTTCGCATCTTCCTCCTGAAATCTGTTTCCTGCAATTCTGCCTTGATTTCAAATCCTCTTCTTTGCCTTCCCTCAATATATTTGTGGACGAGAGTTATCATTTGTAACTCTGCAGGTTTGTGAATTGCAGTGCCCTGAAGCTCCATTTTACAAGTCGGTTTTTTGGGAGCCGGCCGCAAAAGCGCAGGATGGCTTCAGGCCCTGTTCTGGTTCCGGGGGGCAGGCTGAGCCTGTGGTTAATTCTTCTTCCTGATGGGAAAATAGAGTGACCTGTGCCTGTCCCAACACCAAGAGCTAGTCTCTCATTGGTTCCCCGTCTTCCCGTTCATCCTCAGGACAAATTGCAACCTGTACGGAACAGGAGGTTAAAGGTGCTGATGCTCCAAGTAGGGAGATTGCTAGTAAAGTGGCTGGAATGGCGAACCCGAGCACAAGGAGATGAGAAATGAGGTGCGTTTTAGAAACCTTTCCCCATCACACGGTGTACCCTCTTCTGGGTTTCTCATGCATGTTTTCGATGTAGGAAGATGCCCTTGAACCTGGAGATTTGGGACGCATGCGATGGGTAGCAGGCAGTATCACTTTAAAGGGTCTGCGTTTGCTCACCCAACCTCACCGAACCTCTCAGCCCCAAGAGTGTCCACCCTTATGTCTCATCCAGCTGTGGGTCTAGATATGGTCAATCCAGGTTGCATCACAGCCCCTGAACGAATTGTGTAAGAATTTCTCTCTCTTTCCCTGTCTTTGTTTCATGGGTTTTTAAAAGTAATTTATTTTTATAATGGGGTTTAGCTGCTTTTCACGGCTGTGTTTAGGCCGCTTTACACCCACTTGACACACTAACAGAGAGATATCAATACATAGGTTTTAAGATTATTACTACTCAGATATATTCTTGTGCGGTGAATCGGGCGTGTTGAGTCCAGTTCTCTGAGCAAGGAGTAGGTCTTGTCTATTCCATATTGGGTTTATGGAACGGTATCTGAGCTAATTTGAAACTCTTGTTTTATGTATCACCCCACCTCACCTTTCCCGTTAAGCAGCCATAGTGTGTTTTCTGCATGTGTGACTCTGTTCTGTTTTGTAATTCAGTTCAAGTGTAACGGTTTTAACATTCCCTCTATAAGTGACACCTTATGAGAAGTGTCCTTTTCTGTGTGACTTATTTCACTTAGAATCGTCTTACCTAAATCCACTCATCATGCTGCTACTAGCCTTATGACATTGATTTCATGGCTGAGTGATATTCCATTGTACATAAGGACCACAACTTTTTGATCCATTTTTCGCTTTCCTGGGATATTTAAGGTGGAAGGAAGTGGAGGTCCTTGTCAACAGAGCAGCCCTAACCTTTGGGGTGCTTGTGTCTTGCTGATTTTCAATTTTCCCACTTTATCCCCCCATGCGTAGAAGTGCCCTATGCTCTCTAAGCTGTGTTTTTTAGATGTTTCAGGACACACCGTACACTTCTCCAGAGTGGCTGTTGGCAATTTTCATCCCGCCCATGAGTGTAGCAAGGCTCCCATTTCTCCATGGCCTGTCCTGCATTTCTGGTTTTGACACTTTTTTCAGCATGGCCCTTTTGACCGATGGGAAGCGAGACTTCTTTGTAGCGCTGATTTGCCTTTCAGGTTGCTTGGTTGGCCAAAAAGGGCGTATGCGTTTTCTCCTGAATATATTCAGGAAAAAACGCATACGCCCTTTTTGGCCAAGGGCATCATTGTCAACGTTTTGCCGCTTTTCATGTGCTTTAAAGACGATTCCCATCTTCCTCCTGAAATCTGTTTCCTGCAATTCTGCCTTGATTTCAAATCCTCTTCTTTGCCTTCCCTCAATATATTTGTGGACGAGAGTTATCATTTATAACTCTGCAGGTTTGTGAATTGCAGTGCCCTGAAGCTCCATTTTACAAGTCGCTTTTTTGGGAGCCGGCCGCAAAAGCGCAGGATGGCTTCAGGCCCTGTTCTGGTTCCGGGGGGCAGGCTGAGCCTGTGGTTAATTCTTCTTCCTGATGGGAAAATAGAGTGACCTGTGCCTGTCCCAACACCAAGAGCTAGTCTCTCATTGGTTCCCCGTCTTCCCGTTCATCCTCAGGACAAATTGCAACCTGTACGGAACAGGAGGTTAAAGGTGCTGATGCTCCAAGTAGGGAGATTGCTAGTAAAGTGGCTGGAATGGCGAACCCGAGCACAAGGAGATGAGAAATGAGGTGCGTTTTAGAAACCTTTCCCCATCACACGGTGTACCATCTTCTGGGTTTCTCATGCATGTTTTCGATGTAGGAAGATGCCCTTGAACCTGGAGATTTGGGACCCATGCGATGGGTAGCACGCAGTATTACTTTAAAGGGTCTGCGTTTGCTCACCCAACCTCACCGAACCTCTCAGCCCCAAGAGTGTCCACCCTTATGTCTCATCCAGCTGTGGGTCTAGATATGGTCAATCCAGGTTGCATCACAGCCCCTGAACGAATTGTGTAAGAATTTCTCTCTCTTTCCCTGTCTTTGTTTCATGGGTTTTTAAAAGTAATTTATTTTTATAATGGGGTTTAGCTGCTTTTCACGGCTGTGTTTAGGCCGCTTTACACCCACTTGACACACTAACAGAGAGATATCAATACATAGGTTTTAAGATTATTACTAGTCAGATATATTCTTGTGCGGTGAATCGGGCGTGTTGAGTCCAGTTCTCTGAGCAAGGAGTAGGTCTTGTCTATTCCATATTGGGTTTATGGAACGGTATCTGAGCTAATTTGAAAATCTTGTTTTATGTATCACCCCACCTGACCTTTCCCGTTAAGCAGCCATAGTGTGTTTTCTGCATGTGTGACTCTGCTCTGTTTTGTAATTCAGTTCAAGTGTAACGGTTTTTACATTCCCTCTATAAGTGACACCTTATGAGAAGTGTCCTTTTCTGTGTGACTTATTTCACTTAGAATCGTCTTACCTAAATCCACTCATCATGCTGCTACTAGCCTTATGACATTGATTTCATGGCTGAGTGATATTCCATTGTACATAAGGACCACAACTTTTTTATCCATTTTTCGCTTTCCTGGGATATTTAAGGTGGAAGGAAGTGGAGGTCCTTGTCAACAGAGCAGCCCTAAACTTTGGGGTGCTTGTGTCTTGCTGATTTTCAATTTTCCCACTTTATCCCCCCATGCGTGGAAGTGCCCTATGCTCTCTAAGCTGTGTTTTTTAGATGTTTCAGGACACACCGTACACTTCTCCAGAGTGGCTGTTGGCAATTTACATCCCGCCCATCAGTGTAGCAAGGCTCCCATTTCTCCATGGCCTGTCCTGTATTTCTGGTTTTGACACTTTTTTCAGCATGGCCCTTTTGACCGATGGGAAGCGAGACTTCTTTGTAGCGCTGATTTGCCTTTCCAGGTTGCTTGGTTGGCCAAAAAGGGCGTATGCGTTTTTTCCTGAATATATTCAGGAAAAAACGCATACGCCCTTTTTGGCCAAGGGCATCATTGTCAACGTTTTGCCACTTTTCATGTGCTTTAAAGGCGCTTCGCATCTTCCTCCTGAAATCTGTTTCCTGCAATTCTGCCTTGATTTCAAATCCTCTTCTTTGCCTTCCCTCAATATATTTGTGGACGAGAGTTATCATTTGTAACTCTGCAGGTTTGTGAATTGCAGTGCCCTGAAGCTCCATTTTACAAGTCGGTTTTTTGGGAGCCGGCCGCAAAAGCGCAGGATGGCTTCAGGCCCTGTTCTGGTTCCGGGGGGCATGCTGAGCCTGTGGTTAATTCTTCTTCCTGATGGGAAAATAGAGTGACCTGTGCCTGTCCCAACACCAAGAGCTAGTCTCTCATTGGTTCCCCGTCTTCCCGTTCATCCTCAGGACAAATTGCAACCTGTACGGAACAGGAGGTTAAAGGTGCTGATGCTCCAAGTAGGGAGATTGCTAGTAAAGTGGCTGGAATGGCGAACCCGAGCACAAGGAGATGAGAAATGAGGTGCGTTTTAGAAACCTTTCCCCATCACACGGTGTACCATCTTCTGGGTTTCTCATGCATGTTTTCGATGTAGGAAGATGCCCTTGAACCTGGAGATTTGGGACCCATGCGATGGGTAGCAGGCAGTATCACTTTAAAGGGTCTGCGTTTGCTCACCCAACCTCACCGAACCTCTCAGCCCCAAGAGTGTCCACCCTTATGTCTCATCCAGCTGTGGGTCTAGATATGGTCAATCCAGGTTGCATCACAGCCCCTGAACGAATTGTGTAAGAATTTCTCTCTCTTTCCCTGTCTTTGTTTCATGGGTTTTTAAAAGTAATTTATTTTTATAATGGGGTTTAGCTGCTTTTCACGGCTGTGTTTAGGCCGCTTTACACCCACTTGACACACTAACAGAGAGATATCAATACATAGGTTTTAAGATTATTACTAGTCAGATATATTCTTGTGCGGTGAATCGGGCGTGTTGAGTCCAGTTCTCTGAGCAAGGAGTAGGTCTTGTCTATTCCATATTGGGTTTATGGAACGGTATCTGAGCTAATTTGAAACTCTTGTTTTATGTATCACCCCACCTCACCTTTCCCGTTAAGCAGCCATAGTGTGTTTTCTGCATGTGTGACTCTGTTCTGTTTTGTACTTCAGTTCAAGTGTAACGGTTTTTACATTCCCTCTATAAGTGACACCTTATGAGAAGTGTCCTTTTCTGTGTGACTTATTTCACTTAGAATCGTCTTACCTAAATCCACTCATCATGCTGCTACTAGACTTATGACATTGATTTCATGGCTGAGTGATATTCCATTGTACATAAGGACCACAACTTTTTTATCCATTTTTCGCTTTCCTGGGATATTTAAGGTGGAAGGAAGTGGAGGTCCTTGTCAACAGAGCAGCCCTAAACTTTGGGGTGCTTGTGTCTTGCTGATTTTCAATGTTCCCACTTTATCCCCCCATGCGTGGAAGTGCCCTATGCTCTCTAAGCTGTGTTTTTTAGATGTTTCAGGACACACCGTACACTTCTCCAGAGTGGCTGTTGGCAATTTACATCCCGCCCATCAGTGTAGCAAGGCTCCCATTTCTCCATGGCCTGTCCTGCATTTCTGGTTTTGACACTTTTTTCAGCATGGCCCTTTTGACCGATGGGAAGCGAGACTTCTTTGTAGCGCTGATTTGCCTTTCCAGGTTGCTTGGTTGGCCAAAAAGGGCGTATGCGTTTTTTCCTGAATATATTCAGGAAAAAACGCATACGCCCTTTTTGGCCAAGGGCATCATTGTCAACGTTTTGCCACTTTTCATGTGCTTTAAAGGCGCTTCGCATCTTCCTCCTGAAATCTGTTTCCTGCAATTCTGCCTTGATTTCAAATCCTCTTCTTTGACTTCCCTCAATATATTTGTGGACGAGAGTTATCATTTGTAACTCTGCAGGTTTGTGAATTGCAGTGCCCTGAAGCTCCATTTTACAAGTCGCTTTTTTGGGAGCCGGCCGCAAAAGCGCAGGATGGCTTCAGGCCCTGTTCTGGTTCCGGGGGGCAGGCTGAGCCTGTGGTTAATTCTTCTTCCTGATGGGAAAATAGAGTGACCTGTGCCTGTCCCAACACCAAGAGCTAGTCTCTCATTGGTTCCCCGTCTTCCCGTTCATCCTCAGGACAAATTGCAACCTGTACGGAACAGGAGGTTAAAGGTGCTGATGCTCCAAGTAGGGAGATTGCTAGTAAAGTGGCTGGAATGGCGAACCCGAGCACAAGGAGATGAGAAATGAGGTGCGTTTTAGAAACCTTTCCCCATCACACGGTGTACCATCTTCTGGGTTTCTCATGCATGTTTTCGATGTAGGAAGATGCCCTTGAACCTGGAGATTTGGGACCCATGCGATGGGTAGCACGCAGTATCACTTTAAAGGGTCTGCGTTTGCTCACCCAACCTCACCGAACCTCTCAGCCCCAAGAGTGTCCACCCTTATGTCTCATCCAGCTGTGGGTCTAGATATGGTCAATCCAGGTTGCATCACAGCCCCTGAACGAATTGTGTAAGAATTTCTCTCTCTTTCCCTGTCTTTGTTTCATGGGTTTTTAAAAGTAATTTATTTTTATAATGGGGTTTAGCTGCTTTTCACGGCTGTGTTTAGGCCGCTTTACACCCACTTGACACACTAACAGAGAGATATCAATACATAGGTTTTAAGATTATTACTAGTCAGATATATTCTTGTGCGGTGAATCGGGCGTGTTGAGTCCAGTTCTCTGAGCAAGGAGTAGGTCTTGTCTATTCCATATTGGGTTTATGGAACGGTATCTGAGCTAATTTGAAACTCTTGTTTTATGTATCACCCCACCTCACCTTTCCCGTTAAGCAGCCATAGTGTGTTTTCTGCATGTGTGACTCTGTTCTGTTTTGTACTTCAGTTCAAGTGTAACGGTTTTTACATTCCCTCTATAAGTGACACCTTATGAGAAGTGTCCTTTTCTGTGTGACTTATTTCACTTAGAATCGTCTTACCTAAATCCACTCATCATGCTGCTACTAGCCTTATGACATTGATTTCATGGCTGAGTGATATTCCATTGTACATAAGGACCACAACTTTTTTATCCATTTTTCGCTTTCCTGGGATATTTAAGGTGGAAGGAAGTGGAGGTCCTTGTCAACAGAGCAGCCCTAAACTTTGGGGTGCTTGTGTCTTGCTGATTTTCAATGTTCCCACTTTATCCCCCCATGCGTGGAAGTGCCCTATGCTCTCTAAGCTGTGTTTTTTAGATGTTTCAGGACACACCGTACACTTCTCCAGAGTGGCTGTTGGCAATTTACATCCCGCCCATGAGTGTAGCAAGGCTCCCATTTCTCCATGGCCTGTCCTGCATTTCTGGTTTTGACACTTTTTTCAGCATGGCCCTTTTGACCGATGGGAAGCGAGACTTCTTTGTAGCGCTGATTTGCCTTTCCAGGTTGCTTGGTTGGCCAAAAAGGGCGTATGCGTTTTTTCCTGAATATATTCAGGAAAAAACGCATACGCCCTTTTTGGCCAAGGGCATCATTGTCAACGTTTTGCCACTTTTCATGTGCTTTAAAGGCGATTCGCATCTTCCTCCTGAAATCTGTTTCCTGCAATTCTGCCTTGATTTCAAATCCTCTTCTTTGCCTTCCCTCAATATATTTGTGGACGAGAGTTATCATTTGTAACTCTGCAGGTTTGTGAATTGCAGTGCCCTGAAGCTCCATTTTACAAGTCGCTTTTTTGGGAGCCGGCCGCAAAAGCGCAGGATGGCTTCAGGCCCTGTTCTGGTTCCGGGGGGCAGGCTGAGCCTGTGGTTAATTCTTCTTCCTGATGGGAAAATAGAGTGACCTGTGCCTGTCCCAACACCAAGAGCTAGTCTCTCATTGGTTCCCCGTCTTCCCGTTCATCCTCAGGACAAATTGCAACCTGTACGGAACAGGAGGTTAAAGGTGCTGATGCTCCAAGTAGGGAGATTGCTAGTAAAGTGGCTGGAATGGCGAACCCGAGCACAAGGAGATGAGAAATGAGGTGCGTTTTAGAAACCTTTCCCCATCACACGGTGTACCATCTTCTGGGTTTCTCATGCATGTTTTCGATGTAGGAAGATGCCCTTGAACCTGGAGATTTGGGACCCATGCGATGGGTAGCACGCAGTATCACTTTAAAGGGTCTGCGTTTGCTCACCCAACCTCACCGAACCTCTCAGCCCCAAGAGTGTCCACCCTTATGTCTCATCCAGCTGTGGGTCTAGATATGGTCAATCCAGGTTGCATCACAGCCCCTGAACGAATTGTGTAAGAATTTCTCTCTCTTTCCCTGTCTTTGTTTCATGGGTTTTTAAAAGTAATTTATTTTTATAATGGGGTTTAGCTGCTTTTCACGGCTGTGTTTAGGCCGCTTTACACCCACTTGACACACTAACAGAGAGATATCAATACATAGGTTTTAAGATTATTACTAGTCAGATATATTCTTGTGCGGTGAATCGGGCGTGTTGAGTCCAGTTCTCTGAGCAAGGAGTAGGTCTTGTCTATTCCATATTGGGTTTATGGAACGGTATCTGAGCTAATTTGAAACTCTTGTTTTATGTATCACCCCACCTCACCTTTCCCGTTAAGCAGCCATAGTGTGTTTTCTGCATGTGTGACTCTGTTCTGTTTTGTAATTCAGTTCAAGTGTAACGGTTTTTACATTCCCTCTATAAGTGACACCTTATGAGAAGTGTCCTTTTCTGTGTGACTTATTTCACTTAGAATCGTCTTACCTAAATCCACTCATCATGCTGCTACTAGCCTTATGACATTGATTTCATGGCTGAGTGATATTCCATTGTACATAAGGACCACAACTTTTTTATCCATTTTTCGCTTTCCTGGGATATTTAAGGTGGAATGAAGTGGAGGTCCTTGTCAACAGAGCAGCCCTAAACTTTGGGGTGCTTGTGTCTTGCTGATTTTCAATGTTCCCACTTTATCCCCCCATGCGTGGAAGTGCCCTATGCTCTCTAAGCTGTGTTTTTTAGATGTTTCAGGACACACCGTACACTTCTCCAGAGTGGCTGTTGGCAATTTACATCCCGCCCATCAGTGTAGCAAGGCTCCCATTTCTCCATGGCCTGTCCTGCATTTCTGGTTTTGACACTTTTTTCAGCATGGCCCTTTTGACCGATGGGAAGCGAGACTTCTTTGTAGCGCTGATTTGCCTTTCCAGGTTGCTTGGTTGGCCAAAAAGGGCGTATGCGTTTTTTCCTGAATATATTCAGGAAAAAACGCATACGCCCTTTTTGGCCAAGGGCATCATTGTCAACGTTTTGCCGCTTTTCATGTGCTTTAAAGGCGCTTCGCATCTTCCTCCTGAAATCTGTTTCCTGCAATTCTGCCTTGATTTCAAATCCTCTTCTTTGCCTTCCCTCAATATATTTGTGGACGAGAGTTATCATTTGTAACTCTGCAGGTTTGTGAATTGCAGTGCCCTGAAGCTCCATTTTACAAGTCGCTTTTTTGGGAGCCGGCCGCAAAAGCGCAGGATGGCTTCAGGCCCTGTTCTGGTTCCGGGGGGCAGGCTGAGCCTGTGGTTAATTCTTCTTCCTGATGGGAAAATAGAGTGACCTGTGCCTGTCCCAACACCAAGAGCTAGTCTCTCATTGGTTCCCCGTCTTCCCGTTCATCCTCAGGACAAATTGCAACCTGTACGGAACAGGAGGTTAAAGGTGCTGATGCTCCAAGTAGGGAGATTGCTACTAAAGTGGCTGGAATGGCGAACCCGAGCACAAGGAGATGAGAAATGAGGTGCGTTTTAGAAACCTTTCCCCATCACACGGTGTACCATCTTCTGGGTTTCTCATGCATGTTTTCGATGTAGGAAGATGCCCTTGAACCTGGAGATTTGGGACCCATGCGATGGGTAGCAGGCAGTATCACTTTAAAGGGTCTGCCTTTGCTCACCCAACCTCACCGAACCTCTCAGCCCCAAGAGTGTCCACCCTTATGTCTCATCCAGCTGTGGGTCTAGATATGGTCAATCCAGGTTGCATCACAGCCCCTGAACGAATTGTGTAAGAATTTCTCTCTCTTTCCCTGTCTTTGTTTCATGGGTTTTTAAAAGTAATTTATTTTTATAATGGGGTTTAGCTGCTTTTCACGGCTGTGTTTAGGCCGCTTTACACCCACTTGACACACTAACAGAGAGATATCAATACATAGGTTTTAAGATTATTACTAGTCAGATATATTCTTGTGCGGTGAATCGGGCGTGTTGAGTCCAGTTCTCTGAGCAAGGAGTAGGTCTTGTCTATTCCATATTGGGTTTATGGAACGGTATCTGAGCTAATTTGAAACTCTTGTTTTATGTATCACCCCACCTCACCTTTCCCGTTAAGCAGCCATAGTGTGTTTTCTGCATGTGTGACTCTGTTCTGTTTTGTAATTCAGTTCAAGTGTAACGGTTTTTACATTCCCTCTATAAGTGACACCTTATGAGAAGTGTCCTTTTCTGTGTGACTTATTTCACTTAGAATCGTCTTACCTAAATCCACTCATCATGCTGCTACTAGCCTTATGACATTGATTTCATGGCTGAGTGATATTCCATTGTACATAAGGACCACAACTTTTTTATCCATTTTTCGCTTTCCTGGGATATTTAAGGTGGAAGGAAGTGGAGGTCCTTGTCAACAGAGCAGCCCTAACCTTTGGGGTGCTTGTGTCTTGCTGATTTTCAATTTTCCCACTTTATCCCCCCATGCGTGGAAGTGCCCTATGCTCTCTAAGCTGTGTTTTTTAGATGTTTCAGGACACACCGTACACTTCTCCAGAGTGGCTGTTGGCAATTTACATCCCGCCCATCAGTGTAGCAAGGCTCCCATTTCTCCATGGCCTGTCCTGCATTTCTGGTTTTGACACTTTTTTCAGCATGGCCCTTTTGACCGATGGGAAGCGAGACTTCTTTGTAGCGCTGATTTGCCTTTCCAGGTTGCTTGGTTGGCCAAAAAGGGCGTATGCGTTTTCTCCTGAATATATTCAGGAAAAAACGCATACGCCCTTTTTGGCCAAGGGCATCATTGTCAACGTTTTGCCGCTTTTCATGTGCTTTAAAGGCGATTCGCATCTTCCTCCTGAAATCTGTTTCCTGCAATTCTGCCTTGATTTCAAATCCTCTTCTTTGCCTTCCCTCAATATATTTGTGGACGAGAGTTATCATTTATAACTCTGCAGGTTTGTGAATTGCAGTGCCCTGAAGCTCCATTTTACAAGTCGCTTTTTTGGGAGGCGGCCGCAAAAGCGCAGGATGGCTTCAGGCCCTGTTCTGGTTCCGGGGGGCAGGCTGAGCCTGTGGTTAATTCTTCTTCCTGATGGGAAAATAGAGTGACCTGTGCCTGTCCCAACACCAAGAGCTAGTCTCTCATTGGTTCCCCGTCTTCCCGTTCATCCTCAGGACAAATTGCAACCTGTACGGAACAGGAGGTTAAAGGTGCTGATGCTCCAAGTAGGGAGATTGCTAGTAAAGTGACTGGAATGGCGAACCCGAGCACAAGGAGATGAGAAATGAGGTGCGTTTTAGAAACCTTTCCCCATCACACGGTGTACCATCTTCTGGGTTTCTCATGCATGTTTTCGATGTAGGAAGATGCCCTTGAACCTGGAGATTTGGGACCCATGCGATGGGTAGCACGCAGTATCACTTTAAAGGGTCTGCGTTTGCTCACCCAACCTCGCCGAACCTCTCAGCCCCAAGAGTGTCCACCCTTATGTCTCATCCAGCTGTGGGTCTAGATATGGTCAATCCAGGTTGCATCACAGCCCCTGAACGAATTGTGTAAGAATTTCTCTCTCTTTCCCTGTCTTTGTTTCATGGGTTTTTAAAAGTAATTTATTTTTATAATGGGGTTTAGCTGCTTTTCACGGCTGTGTTTAGGCCGCTTTACACCCACTTGACACACTAACAGAGAGATATCAATACATAGGTTTTAAGATTATTACTAGTCAGATATATTCTTGTGCGGTGAATCGGGCGTGTTGAGTCCAGTTCTCTGAGCAAGGAGTAGGTCTTGTCTATTCCATATTGGGTTTATGGAACGGTATCTGAGCTAATTTGAAACTCTTGTTTTATGTATCACCCCACCTCACCTTTCCCGTTAAGCAGCCATAGTGTGTTTTCTGCATGTGTGACTCTGTTCTGTTTTGTAATTCAGTTCAAGTGTAACGGTTTTTACATTCCCTCTATAAGTGACACCTTATGAGAAGTGTCCTTTTCTGTGTGACTTATTTCACTTAGAATCGTCTTACCTAAATCCACTCATCATGCTGCTACTAGCCTTATGACATTGATTTCATGGCTGAGTGATATTCCATTGTACATAAGGACCACAACTTTTTTATCCATTTTTCGCTTTCCTGGGATATTTAAGGTGGAAGGAAGTGGAGGTCCTTGTCAACAGAGCAGCCCTAACCTTTGGGGTGCTTGTGTCTTGCTGATTTTCAATTTTCCCACTTTATCCCCCCATGCGTGGAAGTGCCCTATGCTCTCTAAGCTGTGTTTTTTAGATGTTTCAGGACACACCGTACACTTCTCCAGAGTGGCTGTTGGCAATTTACATCCCGCCCATCAGTGTAGCAAGGCTCCCATTTCTCCATGGCCTGTCCTGCATTTCTGGTTTTGACACTTTTTTCAGCATGGCCCTTTTGACCGATGGGAAGCGAGACTTCTTTGTAGCGCTGATTTGCCTTTCCAGGTTGCTTGGTTGGCCAAAAAGGGCGTATGCGTTTTCTCCTGAATATATTCAGGAAAAAACGCATACGCCCTTTTTGGCCAAGGGCATCATTGTCAACGTTTTGCCGCTTTTCATGTGCTTTAAAGGCGATTCGCATCTTCCTCCTGAAATCTGTTTCCTGCAATTCTGCCTTGATTTCAAATCCTCTTCTTTGCCTTCCCTCAATATATTTGTGGACGAGAGTTATCATTTGTAACTCTGCAGGTTTGTGAATTGCAGTGCCCTGAAGCTCCATTTTACAAGTCGCTTTTTTGGGAGGCGGCCGCAAAAGCGCAGGATGGCTTCAGGCCCTGTTCTGGTTCCGGGGGGCAGGCTGAGCCTGTGGTTAATTCTTCTTCCTGATGGGAAAATAGAGTGACCTGTGCCTGTCCCAACACCAAGAGCTAGTCTCTCATTGGTTCCCCGTCTTCCCGTTCATCCTCAGGACAAATTGCAACCTGTACGGAACAGGAGGTTAAAGGTGCTGATGCTCCAAGTAGGGAGATTGCTAGTAAAGTGACTGGAATGGCGAACCCGAGCACAAGGAGATGAGAAATGAGGTGCGTTTTAGAAACCTTTCCCCATCACACGGTGTACCATCTTCTGGGTTTCTCATGCATGTTTTCGATGTAGGAAGATGCCCTTGAACCTGGAGATTTGGGACCCATGCGATGGGTAGCACGCAGTATTACTTTAAAGGGTCTGCGTTTGCTCACCCAACCTCACCGAACCTCTCAGCCCCAAGAGTGTCCACCCTTATGTCTCATCCAGCTGTGGGTCTAGATATGGTCAATCCAGGTTGCATCACAGCCCCTGAACGAATTGTGTAAGTATTTCTCTCTCTTTCCCTGTCTTTGTTTCATGGGTTTTTAAAAGTAATTTATTTTTATAATGGGGTTTAGCTGCTTTTCACGGCTGTGTTTAGGCCGCTTTACACCCACTTGACACACTAACAGAGAGATATCAATACATAGGTTTTAAGATTATTACTAGTCAGATATATTCTTGTGCGGTGAATCGGGCGTGTTGAGTCCAGTTCTCTGAGCAAGGAGTAGGTCTTGTCTATTCCATATTGGGTTTATGGAACGGTATCTGAGCTAATTTGAAACTCTTGTTTTATGTATCACCCCACCTCACCTTTCCCGTTAAGCAGCCATAGTGTGTTTTCTGCATGTGTGACTCTGTTCTGTTTTGTAATTCAGTTCAAGTGTAACGGTTTTTACATTCCCTCTATAAGTGACACCTTATGAGAAGTGTCCTTTTCTGTGTGACTTATTTCACTTAGAATCGTCTTACCTAAATCCACTCATCATGCTGCTACTAGCCTTATGACATTGATTTCATGGCTGAGTGATATTCCATTGTACATAAGGACCACAACTTTTTTATCCATTTTTCGCTTTCCTGGGATATTTAAGGTGGAAGGAAGTGGAGGTCCTTGTCAACAGAGCAGCCCTAAACTTTGGGGTGCTTGTGTCTTGCTGATTTTCAATTTTCCCACTTTATCCCCCCATGCGTGGAAGTGCCCTATGCTCTCTAAGCTGTGTTTTTTAGATGTTTCAGGACACACCGTACACTTCTCCAGAGTGGCTGTTGGCAATTTACATCCCGCCCATCAGTGTAGCAAGGCTCCCATTTCTCCATGGCCTGTCCTGCATTTCTGGTTTTGACACTTTTTTCAGCATGGCCCTTTTGACCGATGGGAAGCGAGACTTCTTTGTAGCGCTGATTTGCCTTTCCAGGTTGCTTGGTTGGCCAAAAAGGGCGTATGCGTTTTCTCCTGAATATATTCAGGAAAAAACGCATACGCCCTTTTTGGCCAAGGGCATCATTGTCAACGTTTTGCCGCTTTTCATGTGCTTTAAAGGCGATTCGCATCTTCCTCCTGAAATCTGTTTCCTGCAATTCTGCCTTGATTTCAAATCCTCTTCTTTGCCTTCCCTCAATATATTTGTGGACGAGAGTTATCATTTATAACTCTGCAGGTTTGTGAATTGCAGTGCCCTGAAGCTCCATTTTACAAGTCGCTTTTTTGGGAGCCGGCCGCAAAAGCGCAGGATGGCTTCAGGCCCTGTTCTGGTTCCGGGGGGCAGGCTGAGCCTGTGGTTAATTCTTCTTCCTGATGGGAAAATAGAGTGACCTGTGCCTGTCCCAACACCAAGAGCTAGTCTCTCATTGGTTCCCCGTCTTCCCATTCATCCTCAGGACAAATTGCAACCTGTACGGAACAGGAGGTTAAAGGTGCTGATGCTCCAAGTAGGGAGATTGCTAGTAAAGTGGCTGGAATGGCGAACCCGAGCACAAGGAGATGAGAAATGAGGTGCGTTTTAGAAACCTTTCCCCATCACACGGTGTACCATCTTCTGGGTTTCTCATGCATGTTTTCGATGTAGGAAGATGCCCTTGAACCTGGAGATTTGGGACCCATGCTATGGGTAGCAGGCAGTATTACTTTAAAGGGTCTGCGTTTGCTCACCCAACATGGCCGAACCTCTCAGCCCCAAGAGTGTCCACCCTTATGTCTCATCCAGCTGTGGGTCTAGATATGGTCAATCCAGGTTGCATCACAGCCCCTGAACGAATTGTGTAAGAATTTCTCTCTCTTTCCCTGTCTTTGTTTCATGGGTTTTTAAAAGTAATTAATTTTTATAATGGGGTTTAGCTGCTTTTCACGGCTGTGTTTAGGCCGCTTTACACCCACTTGACACACTAACAGAGAGATATCAATACATAGGTTTTAAGATTATTACTAGTCAGATATATTCTTGTGCGGTGAATCGGGCGTGTTGAGTCCAGTTCTCTGAGCAAGGAGTAGGTCTTGTCTATTCCATATTGGGTTTATGGAACGGTATCTGAGCTAATTTGAAACTCTTGTTTTATGTATCACCCCACCTCACCTTTCCCGTTAAGCAGCCATAGTGTGTTTTCTGCATGTGTGACTCTGTTCTGTTTTGTAATTCAGTTCAAGTGTAACGGTTTTTACATTCCCTCTATAAGTGACACCTTATGAGAAGTGTCCTTTTCTGTGTGACTTATTTCACTTAGAATCGTCTTACCTAAATCCACTCATCATGCTGCTACTAGCCTTATGACATTGATTTCATGCCTGAGTGATATTCCATTGTACATAAGGACCACAACTTTTTTATCCATTTTTCGCTTTCCTGGGATATTTAAGGTGGAAGGAAGTGGAGGTCCTTGTCAACAGAGCAGCCCTAACCTTTGGGGTGCTTGTGTCTTGCTGATTTTCAATTTTCCCACTTTATCCCCCCATGCGTGGAAGTGCCCTATGCTCTCTAAGCTGTGTTTTTTAGATGTTTCAGGACACACCGTACACTTCTCCAGAGTGGCTGTTGGCAATTTACATCCCGCCCATCAGTGTAGCAAGGCTCCCATTTCTCCATGGCCTGTCCTGCATTTCTGGTTTTGACACTTTTTTCAGCATGGCCCTTTTGACCGATGGGAAGCGAGACTTCTTTGTAGCGCTGATTTGCCTTTCCAGGTTGCTTGGTTGGCCAAAAAGGGCGTATGCGTTTTCTCCTGAATATATTCAGGAAAAAACGCATACGCCCTTTTTGGCCAAGGGCATCATTGTCAACGTTTTGCCGCTTTTCATGTGCTTTAAAGGCGATTCGCATCTTCCTCCTG
This sequence comes from Balaenoptera physalus, assembly GCF_965194825.1. Lineage (NCBI taxonomy): Eukaryota > Metazoa > Chordata > Mammalia > Artiodactyla > Balaenopteridae > Balaenoptera > Balaenoptera physalus. Next base: position 378,144 of record NW_028126113.1, on the reverse strand, counting down.
AAATCTGTTTCCTGCAATTCTGCCTTGATTTCAAATCCTCTTCTTTGCCTTCCCTCAATATATTTGTGGACGAGAGTTATCATTTATAACTCTGCAGGTTTGTGAATTGCAGTGCCCTGAAGCTCCATTTTACAAGTCGCTTTTTTGGGAGCCGGCCGCAAAAGCGCAGGATGGCTTCAGGCCCTGTTCTGGTTCCGGGGGGCAGGCTGAGCCTGTGGTTAATTCTTCTTCCTGATGGGAAAATAGAGTGACCTGTGCCTGTCCCAACACCAAGAGCTAGTCTCTCATTGGTTCCCCGTCTTCCCGTTCATCCTCAGGACAAATTGCAACCTGTACGGAACAGGAGGTTAAAGGTGCTGATGCTCCAAGTAGGGAGATTGCTAGTAAAGTGACTGGAATGGCGAACCCGAGCACAAGGAGATGAGAAATGAGGTGCGTTTTAGAAACCTTTCCCCATCACACGGTGTACCATCTTCTGGGTTTCTCATGCATGTTTTCGATGTAGGAAGATGCCCTTGAACCTGGAGATTTGGGACCCATGCGATGGGTAGCACGCAGTATTACTTTAAAGGGTCTGCGTTTGCTCACCCAACCTCACCGAACCTCTCAGCCCCAAGAGTGTCCACCCTTATGTCTCATCCAGCTGTGGGTCTAGATATGGTCAATCCAGGTTGCATCACAGCCCCTGAACGAATTGTGTAAGAATTTCTCTCTCTTTCCCTGTCTTTGTTTCATGGGTTTTTAAAAGTAATTTATTTTTATAATGGGGTTTAGCTGCTTTTCACGGCTGTGTTTAGGCCGCTTTACACCCACTTGACACACTAACAGAGAGATATCAATACATAGGTTTTAAGATTATTACTAGTCAGATATATTCTTGTGCGGTGAATCGGGCGTGTTGAGTCCAGTTCTCTGAGCAAGGAGTAGGTCTTGTCTATTCCATATTGGGTTTATGGAACGGTATCTGAGCTAATTTGAAACTCTTGTTTTATGTATCACCCCACCTCACCTTTCCCGTTAAGCAGCCATAGTGTGTTTTCTGCATGTGTGACTCTGTTCTGTTTTGTAATTCAGTTCAAGTGTAACGGTTTTTACATTCCCTCTATAAGTGACACCTTATGAGAAGTGTCCTTTTCTGTGTGACTTATTTCACTTAGAATCGTCTTACCTAAATCCACTCATCATGCTGCTACTAGCCTTATGACATTGATTTCATGGCTGAGTGATATTCCATTGTACATAAGGACCACAACTTTTTTATCCATTTTTCGCTTTCCTGGGATATTTAAGGTGGAAGGAAGTGGAGGTCCTTGTCAACAGAGCAGCCCTAACCTTTGGGGTGCTTGTGTCTTGCTGATTTTCAATTTTCCCACTTTATCCCCCCATGCGTGGAAGTGCCCTATGCTCTCTAAGCTGTGTTTTTTAGATGTTTCAGGACACACCGTACACTTCTCCAGAGTGGCTGTTGGCAATTTACATCCCGCCCATCAGTGTAGCAAGGCTCCCATTTCTCCATGGCCTGTCCTGCATTTCTGGTTTTGACACTTTTTTCAGCATGGCCCTTTTGACCGATGGGAAGCGAGACTTCTTTGTAGCGCTGATTTGCCTTTCCAGGTTGCTTGGTTGGCCAAAAAGGGCGTATGCGTTTTCTCCTGAATATATTCAGGAAAAAACGCATACGCCCTTTTTGGCCAAGGGCATCATTGTCAACGTTTTGCCGCTTTTCATGTGCTTTAAAGGCGATTCGCATCTTCCTCCTGAAATCTGTTTCCTGCAATTCTGCCTTGATTTCAAATCCTCTTCTTTGCCTTCCCTCAATATATTTGTGGACGAGAGTTATCATTTATAACTCTGCAGGTTTGTGAATTGCAGTGCCCTGAAGCTCCATTTTACAAGTCGCTTTTTTGGGAGCCGGCCGCAAAAGCGCAGGATGGCTTCAGGCCCTGTTCTGGTTCCGGGGGGCAGGCTGAGCCTGTGGTTAATTCTTCTTCCTGATGGGAAAATAGAGTGACCTGTGCCTGTCCCAACACCAAGAGCTAGTCTCTCATTGGTTCCCCGTCTTCCCGTTCATCCTCAGGACAAATTGCAACCTGTACGGAAGAGGAGGTTAAAGGTGCTGATGCTCCAAGTAGGGAGATTGCTAGTAAAGTGGCTGGAATGGCGAACCCGAGCACAAGGAGATGAGAAATGAGGTGCGTTTTAGAAACCTTTCCCCATCACACGGTGTACCATCTTCTGGGTTTCTCATGCATGTTTTCGATGTAGGAAGATGCCCTTGAACCTGGAGATTTGGGACCCATGCGATGGGTAGCACGCAGTATTACTTTAAAGGGTCTGCGTTTGCTCACCCAACCTCGCCGAACCTCTCAGCCCCAAGAGTGTCCACCCTTATGTCTCATCCAGCTGTGGGTCTAGATATGGTCAATCCAGGTTGCATCACAGCCCCTGAACGAATTGTGTAAGAATTTCTCTCTCTTTCCCTGTCTTTGTTTCATGGGTTTTTAAAAGTAATTTATTTTTATAATGGGGTTTAGCTGCTTTTCACGGCTGTGTTTAGGCCGCTTTACACCCACTTGACACACTAACAGAGAGATATCAATACATAGGTTTTAAGATTATTACTAGTCAGATATATTCTTGTGCGGTGAATCGGGCGTGTTGAGTCCAGTTCTCTGAGCAAGGAGTAGGTCTTGTCTATTCCATATTGGGTTTATGGAACGGTATCTGAGCTAATTTGAAACTCTTGTTTTATGTATCACCCCACCTCACCTTTCCCGTTAAGCAGCCATAGTGTGTTTTCTGCATGTGTGACTCTGTTCTGTTTTGTAATTCAGTTCAAGTGTAACGGTTTTTACATTCCCTCTATAAGTGACACCTTATGAGAAGTGTCCTTTTCTGTGTGACTTATTTCACTTAGAATCGTCTTACCTAAATCCACTCATCATGCTGCTACTAGCCTTATGACATTGATTTCATGGCTGAGTGATATTCCATTGTACATAAGGACCACAACTTTTTTATCCATTTTTCGCTTTCCTGGGATATTTAAGGTGGAAGGAAGTGGAGGTCCTTGTCAACAGAGCAGCCCTAAACTTTGGGGTGCTTGTGTCTTGCTGATTTTCAATTTTCCCACTTTATCCCCCCATGCGTGGAAGTGCCCTATGCTCTCTAAGCTGTGTTTTTTAGATGTTTCAGGACACACCGTACACTTCTCCAGAGTGGCTGTTGGCAATTTACATCCCGCCCATCAGTGTAGCAAGGCTCCCATTTCTCCATGGCCTGTCCTGCATTTCTGGTTTTGACACTTTTTTCAGCATGGCCCTTTTGACCGATGGGAAGCGAGACTTCTTTGTAGCGCTGATTTGCCTTTCCAGGTTGCTTGGTTGGCCAAAAAGGGCGTATGCGTTTTCTCCTGAATATATTCAGGAAAAAACGCATACGCCCTTTTTGGCCAAGGGCATCATTGTCAACGTTTTGCCGCTTTTCATGTGCTTTAAAGGCGATTCGCATCTTCCTCCTGAAATCTGTTTCCTGCAATTCTGCCTTGATTTCAAATCCTCTTCTTTGCCTTCCCTCAATATATTTGTGGACGAGAGTTATCATTTATAACTCTGCAGGTTTGTGAATTGCAGTGCCCTGAAGCTCCATTTTACAAGTCGCTTATTTGGGAGCCGGCCGCAAAAGCGCAGGATGGCTTCAGGCCCTGTTCTGGTTCCGGGGGGCAGGCTGAGCCTGTGGTTAATTCTTCTTCCTGATGGGAAAATAGAGTGACCTGTGCCTGTCCCAACACCAAGAGCTAGTCTCTCATTGGTTCCCCGTCTTCCCGTTCATCCTCAGGACAAATTGCAACCTGTACGGAACAGGAGGTTAAAGGTGCTGATGCTCCAAGTAGGGAGATTGCTAGTAAAGTGGCTGGAATGGCGAACCCGAGCACAAGGAGATGAGAAATGAGGTGCGTTTTAGAAACCTTTCCCCATCACACGGTGTACCATCTTCTGGGTTTCTCATGCATGTTTTCGATGTAGGAAGATGCCCTTGAACCTGGAGATTTGGGACCCATGCTATGGGTAGCACGCAGTATTACTTTAAAGGGTCTGCGTTTGCTCACCCAACCTCGCCGAACCTCTCAGCCCCAAGAGTGTCCACCCTTATGTCTCATCCAGCTGTGGGTCTAGATATGGTCAATCCAGGTTGCATCACAGCCCCTGAACGAATTGTGTAAGAATTTCTCTCTCTTTCCCTGTCTTTGTTTCATGGGTTTTTAAAAGTAATTTATTTTTATAATGGGGTTTAGCTGCTTTTCACGGCTGTGTTTAGGCCGCTTTACACCCACTTGACACACTAACAGAGAGATATCAATACATAGGTTTTAAGATTATTACTAGTCAGATATATTCTTGTGCGGTGAATCGGGCGTGTTGAGTCCAGTTCTCTGAGCAAGGAGTAGGTCTTGTCTATTCCATATTGGGTTTATGGAACGGTATCTGAGCTAATTTGAAACTCTTGTTTTATGTATCACCCCACCTCACCTTTCCCGTTAAGCAGCCATAGTGTGTTTTCTGCATGTGTGACTCTGTTCTGTTTTGTAATTCAGTTCAAGTGTAACGGTTTTTACATTCCCTCTATAAGTGACACCTTATGAGAAGTGTCCTTTTCTGTGTGACTTATTTCACTTAGAATCGTCTTACCTAAATCCACTCATCATGCTGCTACTAGCCTTATGACATTGATTTCATGCCTGAGTGATATTCCATTGTACATAAGGACCACAACTTTTTTATCCATTTTTCGCTTTCCTGGGATATTTAAGGTGGAAGGAAGTGGAGGTCCTTGTCAACAGAGCAGCCCTAACCTTTGGGGTGCTTGTGTCTTGCTGATTTTCAATTTTCCCACTTTATCCCCCCATGCGTGGAAGTGCCCTATGCTCTCTAAGCTGTGTTTTTTAGATGTTTCAGGACACACCGTACACTTCTCCAGAGTGGCTGTTGGCAATTTACATCCCGCCCATCAGTGTAGCAAGGCTCCCATTTCTCCATGGCCTGTCCTGCATTTCTGGTTTTGACACTTTTTTCAGCATGGCCCTTTTGACCGATGGGAAGCGAGACTTCTTTGTAGCGCTGATTTGCCTTTCCAGGTTGCTTGGTTGGCCAAAAAGGGCGTATGCGTTTTCTCCTGAATATATTCAGGAAAAAACGCATACGCCCTTTTTGGCCAAGGGCATCATTGTCAACGTTTTGCCGCTTTTCATGTGCTTTAAAGGCGATTCGCATCTTCCTCCTGAAATCTGTTTCCTGCAATTCTGCCTTGATTTCAAATCCTCTTCTTTGCCTTCCCTCAATATATTTGTGGACGAGAGTTATCATTTATAACTCTGCAGGTTTGTGAATTGCAGTGCCCTGAAGCTCCATTTTACAAGTCGCTTTTTTGGGAGCCGGCCGCAAAAGCGCAGGATGGCTTCAGGCCCTGTTCTGGTTCCGGGGGGCAGGCTGAGCCTGTGGTTAATTCTTCTTCCTGATGGGAAAATAGAGTGACCTGTGCCTGTCCCAACACCAAGAGCTAGTCTCTCATTGGTTCCCCGTCTTCCCGTTCATCCTCAGGACAAATTGCAACCTGTACGGAACAGGAGGTTAAAGGTGCTGATGCTCCAAGTAGGGAGATTGCTAGTAAAGTGGCTGGAATGGCGAACCCGAGCACAAGGAGATGAGAAATGAGGTGCGTTTTAGAAACCTTTCCCCATCACACGGTGTACCATCTTCTGGGTTTCTCATGCATGTTTTCGATGTAGGAAGATGCCCTTGAACCTGGAGATTTGGGACCCATGCGATGGGTAGCACGCAGTATTACTTTAAAGGGTCTGCGTTTGCTCACCCAACCTCACCGAACCTCTCAGCCCCAAGAGTGTCCACCCTTATGTCTCATCCAGCTGTGGGTCTAGATATGGTCAATCCAGGTTGCATCACAGCCCCTGAACGAATTGTGTAAGAATTTCTCTCTCTTTCCCTGTCTTTGTTTCATGGGTTTTTAAAAGTAATTTATTTTTATAATGGGGTTTAGCTGCTTTTCACGGCTGTGTTTAGGCCGCTTTACACCCACTTGACACACTAACAGAGAGATATCAATACATAGGTTTTAAGATTATTACTAGTCAGATATATTCTTGTGCGGTGAATCGGGCGTGTTGAGTCCAGTTCTCTGAGCAAGGAGTAGGTCTTGTCTATTCCATATTGGGTTTATGGAACGGTATCTGAGCTAATTTGAAACTCTTGTTTTATGTATCACCCCACCTCACCTTTCCCGTTAAGCAGCCATAGTGTGTTTTCTGCATGTGTGACTCTGTTCTGTTTTGTAATTCAGTTCAAGTGTAACGGTTTTTACATTCCCTCTATAAGTGACACCTTATGAGAAGTGTCCTTTTCTGTGTGACTTATTTCACTTAGAATCGTCTTACCTAAATCCACTCATCATGCTGCTACTAGCCTTATGACATTGATTTCATGGCTGAGTGATATTCCATTGTACATAAGGACCACAACTTTTTTATCCATTTTTCGCTTTCCTGGGATATTTAAGGTGGAAGGAAGTGGAGGTCCTTGTCAACAGAGCAGCCCTAACCTTTGGGGTGCTTGTGTCTTGCTGATTTTCAATTTTCCCACTTTATCCCCCCATGCGTGGAAGTGCCCTATGCTCTCTAAGCTGTGTTTTTTAGATGTTTCAGGACACACCGTACACTTCTCCAGAGTGGCTGTTGGCAATTTACATCCCGCCCATCAGTGTAGCAAGGCTCCCATTTCTCCATGGCCTGTCCTGCATTTCTGGTTTTGACACTTTTTTCAGCATGGCCCTTTTGACCGATGGGAAGCGAGACTTCTTTGTAGCGCTGATTTGCCTTTCCAGGTTGCTTGGTTGGCCAAAAAGGGCGTATGCGTTTTCTCCTGAATATATTCAGGAAAAAACGCATACGCCCTTTTTGGCCAAGGGCATCATTGTCAACGTTTTGCCGCTTTTCATGTGCTTTAAAGGCGATTCGCATCTTCCTCCTGAAATCTGTTTCCTGCAATTCTGCCTTGATTTCAAATCCTCTTCTTTGCCTTCCCTCAATATATTTGTGGACGAGAGTTATCATTTATAACTCTGCAGGTTTGTGAATTGCAGTGCCCTGAAGCTCCATTTTACAAGTCGCTTTTTTGGGAGCCGGCCGCAAAAGCGCAGGATGGCTTCAGGCCCTGTTCTGGTTCCGGGGGGCAGGCTGAGCCTGTGGTTAATTCTTCTTCCTGATGGGAAAATAGAGTGACCTGTGCCTGTCCCAACACCAAGAGCTAGTCTCTCATTGGTTCCCCGTCTTCCCGTTCATCCTCAGGACAAATTGCAACCTGTACGGAAGAGGAGGTTAAAGGTGCTGATGCTCCAAGTAGGGAGATTGCTAGTAAAGTGGCTGGAATGGCGAACCCGAGCACAAGGAGATGAGAAATGAGGTGCGTTTTAGAAACCTTTCCCCATCACACGGTGTACCATCTTCTGGGTTTCTCATGCATGTTTTCGATGTAGGAAGATGCCCTTGAACCTGGAGATTTGGGACCCATGCTATGGGTAGCACGCAGTATTACTTTAAAGGGTCTGCGTTTGCTCACCCAACCTCGCCGAACCTCTCAGCCCCAAGAGTGTCCACCCTTATGTCTCATCCAGCTGTGGGTCTAGATATGGTCAATCCAGGTTGCATCACAGCCCCTGAACGAATTGTGTAAGAATTTCTCTCTCTTTCCCTGTCTTTGTTTCATGGGTTTTTAAAAGTAATTTATTTTTATAATGGGGTTTAGCTGCTTTTCACGGCTGTGTTTAGGCCGCTTTACACCCACTTGACACACTAACAGAGAGATATCAATACATAGGTTTTAAGATTATTACTAGTCAGATATATTCTTGTGCGGTGAATCGGGCGTGTTGAGTCCAGTTCTCTGAGCAAGGAGTAGGTCTTGTCTATTCCATATTGGGTTTATGGAACGGTATCTGAGCTAATTTGAAACTCTTGTTTTATGTATCACCCCACCTCACCTTTCCCGTTAAGCAGCCATAGTGTGTTTTCTGCATGTGTGACTCTGTTCTGTTTTGTAATTCAGTTCAAGTGTAACGGTTTTTACATTCCCTCTATAAGTGACACCTTATGAGAAGTGTCCTTTTCTGTGTGACTTATTTCACTTAGAATCGTCTTACCTAAATCCACTCATCATGCTGCTACTAGCCTTATGACATTGATTTCATGGCTGAGTGATATTCCATTGTACATAAGGACCACAACTTTTTTATCCATTTTTCGCTTTCCTGGGATATTTAAGGTGGAAGGAAGTGGAGGTCCTTGTCAACAGAGCAGCCCTAAACTTTGGGGTGCTTGTGTCTTGCTGATTTTCAATTTTCCCACTTTATCCCCCCATGCGTGGAAGTGCCCTATGCTCTCTAAGCTGTGTTTTTTAGATGTTTCAGGACACACCGTACACTTCTCCAGAGTGGCTGTTGGCAATTTACATCCCGCCCATCAGTGTAGCAAGGCTCCCATTTCTCCATGGCCTGTCCTGCATTTCTGGTTTTGACACTTTTTTCAGCATGGCCCTTTTGACCGATGGGAAGCGAGACTTCTTTGTAGCGCTGATTTGCCTTTCCAGGTTGCTTGGTTGGCCAAAAAGGGCGTATGCGTTTTCTCCTGAATATATTCAGGAAAAAACGCATACGCCCTTTTTGGCCAAGGGCATCATTGTCAACGTTTTGCCGCTTTTCATGTGCTTTAAAGGCGATTCGCATCTTCCTCCTGAAATCTGTTTCCTGCAATTCTGCCTTGATTTCAAATCCTCTTCTTTGCCTTCCCTCAATATATTTGTGGACGAGAGTTATCATTTATAACTCTGCAGGTTTGTGAATTGCAGTGCCCTGAAGCTCCATTTTACAATTCGCTTATTTGGGAGCCGGCCGCAAAAGCGCAGGATGGCTTCAGGCCCTGTTCTGGTTCCGGGGGGCAGGCTGAGCCTGTGGTTAATTCTTCTTCCTGATGGGAAAATAGAGTGACCTGTGCCTGTCCCAACACCAAGAGCTAGTCTCTCATTGGTTCCCCGTCTTCCCGTTCATCCTCAGGACAAATTGCAACCTGTACGGAACAGGAGGTTAAAGGTGCTGATGCTCCAAGTAGGGAGATTGCTAGTAAAGTGGCTGGAATGGCGAACCCGAGCACAAGGAGATGAGAAATGAGGTGCGTTTTAGAAACCTTTCCCCATCACACGGTGTACCATCTTCTGGGTTTCTCATGCATGTTTTCGATGTAGGAAGATGCCCTTGAACCTGGAGATTTGGGACCCATGCTATGGGTAGCACGCAGTATTACTTTAAAGGGTCTGCGTTTGCTCACCCAACCTCGCCGAACCTCTCAGCCCCAAGAGTGTCCACCCTTATGTCTCATCCAGCTGTGGGTCTAGATATGGTCAATCCAGGTTGCATCACAGCCCCTGAACGAATTGTGTAAGAATTTCTCTCTCTTTCCCTGTCTTTGTTTCATGGGTTTTTAAAAGTAATTTATTTTTATAATGGGGTTTAGCTGCTTTTCACGGCTGTGTTTAGGCCGCTTTACACCCACTTGACACACTAACAGAGAGATATCAATACATAGGTTTTAAGATTATTACTAGTCAGATATATTCTTGTGCGGTGAATCGGGCGTGTTGAGTCCAGTTCTCTGAGCAAGGAGTAGGTCTTGTCTATTCCATATTGGGTTTATGGAACGGTATCTGAGCTAATTTGAAACTCTTGTTTTATGTATCACCCCACCTCACCTTTCCCGTTAAGCAGCCATAGTGTGTTTTCTGCATGTGTGACTCTGTTCTGTTTTGTAATTCAGTTCAAGTGTAACGGTTTTTACATTCCCTCTATAAGTGACACCTTATGAGAAGTGTCCTTTTCTGTGTGACTTATTTCACTTAGAATCGTCTTACCTAAATCCACTCATCATGCTGCTACTAGCCTTATGACATTGATTTCATGGCTGAGTGATATTCCATTGTACATAAGGACCACAACTTTTTTATCCATTTTTCGCTTTCCTGGGATATTTAAGGTGGAAGGAAGTGGAGGTCCTTGTCAACAGAGCAGCCCTAAACTTTGGGGTGCTTGTGTCTTGCTGATTTTCAATTTTCCCACTTTATCCCCCCATGCGTGGAAGTGCCCTATGCTCTCTAAGCTGTGTTTTTTAGATGTTTCAGGACACACCGTACACTTCTCCAGAGTGGCTGTTGGCAATTTACATCCCGCCCATCAGTGTAGCAAGGCTCCCATTTCTCCATGGCCTGTCCTGCATTTCTGGTTTTGACACTTTTTTCAGCATGGCCCTTTTGACCGATGGGAAGCGAGACTTCTTTGTAGCGCTGATTTGCCTTTCCAGGTTGCTTGGTTGGCCAAAAAGGGCGTATGCGTTTTTTCCTGAATATATTCAGGAAAAAACGCATACGCCCTTTTTGGCCAAGGGCATCATTGTCAACGTTTTGCCGCTTTTCATGTGCTTTAAAGGCGATTCGCATCTTCCTCCTGAAATCTGTTTCCTGCAATTCTGCCTTGATTTCAAATCCTCTTCTTTGCCTTCCCTCAATATATTTGTGGACGAGAGTTATCATTTATAACTCTGCAGGTTTGTGAATTGCAGTGCCCTGAAGCTCCATTTTACAAGTCGCTTTTTTGGGAGCCGGCCGCAAAAGCGCAGGATGGCTTCAGGCCCTGTTCTGGTTCCGGGGGGCAGGCTGAGCCTGTGGTTAATTCTTCTTCCTGATGGGAAAACAGAGTGACCTGTGCCTGTCCCAACACCAAGAGCTAGTCTCTCATTGGTTCCCCGTCTTCCCGTTCATCCTCAGGACAAATTGCAACCTGTACGGAACAGGAGGTTAAAGGTGCTGATGCTCCAAGTAGGGAGATTGCTAGTAAAGTGGCTGGAATGGCGAACCCGAGCACAAGGAGATGAGAAATGAGGTGCGTTTTAGAAACCTTTCCCCATCACACGGTGTACCATCTTCTGGGTTTCTCATGCATGTTTTCGATGTAGGAAGATGCCCTTGAACCTGGAGATTTGGGACCCATGCGATGGGTAGCACGCAGTATTACTTTAAAGGGTCTGCGTTTGCTCACCCAAGCTCACCGAAACTCTCAGCCCCAAGAGTGTCCACCCTTATGTCTCATCCAGCTGTGGGTCTAGATATGGTCAATCCAGGTTGCATCACAGCCCCTGAACGAATTGTGTAAGAATTTCTCTCTCTTTCCCTGTCTTTGTTTCATGGGTTTTTAAAAGTAATTTATTTTTATAATGGGGTTTAGCTGCTTTTCACGGCTGTGTTTAGGCCGCTTTACACCCACTTGACACACTAACAGAGAGATATCAATACATAGGTTTTAAGATTATTACTAGTCAGATATATTCTTGTGCGGTGAATCGGGCGTGTTGAGTCCAGTTCTCTGAGCAAGGAGTAGGTCTTGTCTATTCCATATTGGGTTTATGGAATGGTATCTGAGCTAATTTGAAACTCTTGTTTTATGTATCACCCCACCTCACCTTTCCCGTTAAGCAGCCATAGTGTGTTTTCTGCATGTGTGACTCTGTTCTGTTTTGTAATTCAGTTCAAGTGTAACGGTTTTAACATTCCCTCTATAAGTGACACCTTATGAGAAGTGTCCTTTTCTGTGTGACTTATTTCACTTAGAATCGTCTTACCTAAATCCACTCATCATGCTGCTACTAGCCTTATGACATTGATTTCATGGCTGAGTGATATTCCATTGTACATAAGGACCACAACTTTTTTATCCATTTTTCGCTTTCCTGGGATATTTAAGGTGGAAGGAAGTGGAGGTCCTTGTCAACAGAGCAGCCCTAACCTTTGGGGTGCTTGTGTCTTGCTGATTTTCAATTTTCCCACTTTATCCCCCCATGCGTGGAAGTGCCCTATGCTCTCTAAGCTGTGTTTTTTAGATGTTTCAGGACACACCGTACACTTCTCCAGAGTGGCTGTTGGCAATTTACATCCCGCCCATCAGTGTAGCAAGGCTCCCATTTCTCCATGGCCTGTCCTGCATTTCTGGTTTTGACACCTTTTTCAGCATGTCCCTTTTGACCGATGGGAAGCGAGACTTCTTTGTAGCGCTGATTTGCCTTTCCAGGTTGCTTGGTTGGCCAAAAAGGGCGTATGCGTTTTTTCCTGAATATATTCAGGAAAAAACGCATACGCCCTTTTTGGCCAAGGGCATCATTGTCAACGTTTTGCCGCTTTTCATGTGCTTTAAAGGCGATTCGAATCTACCTCCTGAAATCTGTTTCCTGCAATTCTGCCTTGATTTCAAATCCTCTTCTTTGCCTTCCCTCAATATATTTGTGGACGAGAGTTATCATTTATAATTCTGCAGGTTTGTGAATTGCAGTGCCCTGAAGCTCCATTTTACAAGTCGCTTTTTTGGGAGTCGGCCGCAAAAGCGCAGGATGGCTTCAGGCCCTGTTCTGGTTCCGGGGGGCAGGCTGAGCCTGTGGTTAATTCTTCTTCCTGATGGGAAAATTGAGTGACCTGTGCCTGTCCCAACACCAAGAGCTAGTCTCTCATTGGTTCCCCGTCTTCCCGTTCATCCTCAGGACAAATTGCAACCTGTACGGAACAGGAGGTTAAAGGTGCTGATGCTCCAAGTAGGGAGATTGCTAGTAAAGTGGCTGGAATGGCGAACCCGAGCACAAGGAGATGAGAAATGCGGTGCGTTTTAGAAACCTTTCCCCATCACACGGTGTACCATCTTCTGGGTTTCTCATGCATGTTTTCGATGTAGGAAGATGCCCTTGAACCTGGAGATTTGGGACCCATGCGATGGGTAGCACGCAGTATTACTTTAAAGGGTCTGCGTTTGCTCAACCAACCTCACCAAACCTCTCAGCCCCAAGAGTGTCCACCCTTATGTCTCATCCAGCTGTGGGTCTAGATATGGTCAATGCAGGTTGCATCACAGCCCTTGAACGAATTGTGTAAGAATTTCTCTCTCTTTCCCTGTCTTTGTTTCATGGGTTTTTAAAAGTAATTTATTTTTATAATGGGGTTTAGCTGCTTTTCACGGCTGTGTTTAGGCCGCTTTACACCCACTTGACACACTAACAGAGAGATATCAATACATAGGTTTTAAGATTATTACTAGTCAGATATATTCTTGTGCGGTGAATCGGGCGTGTTGAGTCCAGTTCTCTGAGCAAGGAGTAGGTCTTGTCTATTCCATATTGGGTTTATGGAACGGTATCTGAGCTAATTTGAAACTCTTGTTTTATGTATCACCCCACCTCACCTTTCCCGTTAAGCAGCCATAGTGTGTTTTCTGCATGTGTGACTCTGTTCTGTTTTGTAATTCAGTTCAAGTGTAACGGTTTTTACATTCCCTCTATAAGTGACACCTTATGAGAAGTGTCCTTTTCTGTGTGACTTATTTCACTTAGAATCGTCTTACCTAAATCCACTCATCATGCTGCTACTAGCCTTATGACATTGATTTCATGGCTGAGTGATATTCCATTGTACATAAGGACCACAACTTTTTTATCCATTTTTCGCTTTCCTGGAATATTTAAGGTGGAAGGAAGTGGAGGTCCTTGTCAACCGAGCAGCCCTAACCTTTGGGGTGCTTGTGTCTTGCTGATTTTCAATTTTCCCACTTTATCCCCCCATGCGTGGAAGTGCCCTATGCTCTCTAAGCTGTGTTTTTTAGATGTTTCAGGACACACCGTACACTTCTCCAGAGTGGCTGTTGGCAATTTACATCCCGCCCATCAGTGTAGCAAGGCTCCCATTTCTCCATGGCCTGTCCTGCATTTCTGGTTTTGACACTTTTTTCAGCATGGCCCTTTTGACCGATGGGAAGCGAGACTTCTTTGTAGCGCTGATTTGCCTTTCCAGGTTGCTTGGTTGGCCAAAAAGGGCGTATGCGTTTTCTCCTGAATATATTCAGGAAAAAACGCATACGCCCTTTTTGGCCAAGGGCATCATTGTCAACGTTTTGCCGCTTTTCATGTGCTTTAAAGGCGATTCGCATCTTCCTCCTGAAATCTGTTTCCTGCAATTCTGCCTTGATTTCAAATCCTCTTCTTTGCCTTCCCTCAATATATTTGTGGACGAGAGTTATCATTTATAACTCTGCAGATTTGTGAATTGCAGTGCCCTGAAGCTCCATTTTACAAGTCGCTTTTTTGGGAGCCGGCCGCAAAAGCGCAGGATGGCTTCAGGCCCTGTTCTGGTTCCGGGGGGCAGGCTGAGCCTGTGGTTAATTCTTCTTCCTGATGGGAAAATAGAGTGACCTGTGCCTGTCCCAACACCAAGAGCTAGTCTCTCATTGGTTCCCCGTCTTCCCGTTCATCCTCAGGACAAATTGCAACCTGTACGGAAGAGGAGGTTAAAGGTGCTGATGCTCCAAGTAGGGAGATTGCTAGTAAAGTGGCTGGAATGGCGAACCCGAGCACAAGGAGATGAGAAATGAGGTGCGTTTTAGAAACCTTTCCCCATCACACGGTGTACCATCTTCTGGGTTTCTCATGCATGTTTTCGATGTAGGAAGATGCCCTTGAACCTGGAGATTTGGGACCCATGCTATGGGTAGCACGCAGTATTACTTTAAAGGGTCTGCGTTTGCTCACCCAACCTCGCCGAACCTCTCAGCCCCAAGAGTGTCCACCCTTATGTCTCATCCAGCTGTGGGTCTAGATATGGTCAATCCAGGTTGCATCACAGCCCCTGAACGAATTGTGTAAGAATTTCTCTCTCTTTCCCTGTCTTTGTTTCATGGGTTTTTAAAAGTAATTTATTTTTATAATGGGGTTTAGCTGCTTTTCACGGCTGTGTTTAGGCCGCTTTACACCCACTTGACACACTAACAGAGAGATATCAATACATAGGTTTTAAGATTATTACTAGTCAGATATATTCTTGTGCGGTGAATCGGGCGTGTTGAGTCCAGTTCTCTGAGCAAGGAGTAGGTCTTGTCTATTCCATATTGGGTTTATGGAACGGTATCTGAGCTAATTTGAAACTCTTGTTTTATGTATCACCCCACCTCACCTTTCCCGTTAAGCAGCCATAGTGTGTTTTCTGCATGTGTGACTCTGTTCTGTTTTGTAATTCAGTTCAAGTGTAACGGTTTTTACATTCCCTCTATAAGTGACACCTTATGAGAAGTGTCCTTTTCTGTGTGACTTATTTCACTTAGAATCGTCTTACCTAAATCCACTCATCATGCTGCTACTAGCCTTATGACATTGATTTCATGGCTGAGTGATATTCCATTGTACATAAGGACCACAACTTTTTTATCCATTTTTCGCTTTCCTGGGATATTTAAGGTGGAAGGAAGTGGAGGTCCTTGTCAACAGAGCAGCCCTAAACTTTGGGGTGCTTGTGTCTTGCTGATTTTCAATTTTCCCACTTTATCCCCCCATGCGTGGAAGTGCCCTATGCTCTCTAAGCTGTGTTTTTTAGATGTTTCAGGACACACCGTACACTTCTCCAGAGTGGCTGTTGGCAATTTACATCCCGCCCATCAGTGTAGCAAGGCTCCCATTTCTCCATGGCCTGTCCTGCATTTCTGGTTTTGACACTTTTTTCAGCATGGCCCTTTTGACCGATGGGAAGCGAGACTTCTTTGTAGCGCTGATTTGCCTTTCCAGGTTGCTTGGTTGGCCAAAAAGGGCGTATGCGTTTTTTCCTGAATATATTCAGGAAAAAACGCATACGCCCTTTTTGGCCAAGGGCATCATTGTCAACGTTTTGCCGCTTTTCATGTGCTTTAAAGGCGATTCGAATCTTCCTCCTGAAATCTGTTTCCTGCAATTCTGCCTTGATTTCAAATCCTCTTCTTTGCCTTCCCTCAATATATTTGTGGACGAGAGTTATCATTTATAACTCTGCAGGTTTGTGAATTGCAGTGCCCTGAAGCTCCATTTTACAAGTCGCTTTTTTGGGAGCCGGCCGCAAAAGCGCAGGATGGCTTCAGGCCCTGTTCTGGTTCCGGGGGGCAGGGTGAGCCTGTGGTTAATTCTTCTTCCTGATGGGAAAATAGAGTGACCTGTGCCTGTCCCAACACCAAGAGCTAGTCTCTCATTGGTTCCCCATCTTCCCGTTCAATCTCAGGACAAATTGCAACCTGTACGGAACAGGAGGTTAAAGGTGCTGATGCTCCAAGTAGGGAGATTGCTAGTAAAGTGGCTGGAATGGCGAACCCGAGCACAAGGAGATGAGAAATTAGATGCGTTTTAGAAACCTTTCCCCATCACACGGTGTACCATCTTCTGGGTTTCTCATGCATGTTTTCGATGTAGGAAGATGCCCTTGAACCTGGAGATTTGGGACCCATGCGATGGGTAGCACGCAGTATTACTTTAAAGGGTCTGCGTTTGCTCACCCAACCTCACCGAACCTCTCAGCCCCAAGAGTGTCCACCCTTATGTCTCATCCAGCTGTGGGTCTAGATATGGTCAATCCAGGTTGCATCACAGCCCCTGAACGAATTGTGTAAGAATTTCTCTCTCTTTCCCTGTCTTTGTTTCATGGGTTTTTAAAAGTAATTTATTTTTATAATGGGGTTTAGCTGCTTTTCACGTCTGTGTTTAGGCCGCTTTACACCCACTTGACACACTAACAGAGAGATATCAATACATAGGTTTTAAGATTATTACTAGTCAGATATATTCTTGTGCGGTGAATCGGGCGTGTTGAGTCCAGTTCTCTGAGCAAGGAGTAGGTCTTGTCTATTCCATATTGGGTTTATGGAACGGTATCTGAGCTAATTTGAAACTCTTGTTTTATGTATCACCCCACCTCACCTTTCCCGTTAAGCAGCCATAGTGTGTTTTCTGCATGTGTGACTCTGTTCTGTTTTGTAATTCAGTTCAAGTGTAACGGTTTTTACATTCCCTCTATAAGTGACACCTTATGAGAAGTGTCCTTTTCTGTGTGACTTATTTCACTTAGAATCGTCTTACCTAAATCCACTCATCATGCTGCTACTAGCCTTATGACATTGATTTCATGGCTGAGTGATATTCCATTGTACATAAGGACCACAACTTTTTTATCCATTTTTCGATTTCCTGGGATATTTAAGGTGGAAGGAAGTGGAGGTCCTTGTCAACAGAGCAGCCCTAAACTTTGGGGTGCTTGTGTCTTGCTGATTTTCAATTTTCCCACTTTATCCCCCCATGCGTGGAAGTGCCCTATGCTCTCTAAGCTGTGTTTTTTAGATGTTTCAGGACACACCGTACACTTCTCCAGAGTGGCTGTTGGCAATTTACATCCCGCCCATCAGTGTAGCAAGGCTCCCATTTCTCCATGGCCTGTCCTGCATTTCTGGTTTTGACAACTTTTTCAGCATGTCACTTTTGACCGATGGGAAGCGAGACTTCTTTGTAGCGCTGATTTGCCTTTCCAGGTTGCTTGGTTGGCCAAAAAGGGCGTATGCGTTTTTTCCTGAATATATTCAGGAAAAAACGCATACGCCCTTTTTGGCCAAGGGCATCATTGTCAACGTTTTGCCGCTTTTCATGTGCTTTAAAGGCGATTCGAATCTACCTCCTGAAATCTGTTTCCTGCAATTCTGCCTTGATTTCAAATCCTCTTCTTTGCCTTCCCTCAATATATTTGTGGAGGAGAGTTATCATTTATAACTCTGCAGGTTTGTGAATTGCAGTGCCCTGAAGCTCCATTTTACAAGTCGGTTTTTTGGGAGCCGGCCGCAAAAGCGCAGGATGGCTTCAGGCCCTGTTCTGGTTCCGGGGGGCAGGCTGAGCCTGTGGTTAATTCTTCTTCCTGATGGGAAAACAGAGTGACCTGTGCCTGTCCCAACACCAAGAGCTAGTCTCTCATTGGTTCCCCGTCTTCCCGTTCATCCTCAGGACAAATTGCAACCTGTACGGAACAGGAGGTTAAAGGTGCTGATGCTCCAAGTAGGGAGATTGCTAGTAAAGTGGCTGGAATGGCGAACCCGAGCACAAGGAGATGAGAAATGCGGTGCGTTTTAGAAACCTTTCCCCATCACACGGTGTACCATCTTCTGGGTTTCTCATGCATGTTTTCGATGTAGGAAGATGCCCTTGAACCTGGAGATTTGGGACCCATGCGATGGGTAGCACGCAGTATTACTTTAAAGGGTCTGCGTTTGCTCACCCAAGCTCACCGAAACTCTCAGCCCCAAGAGTGTCCACCCTTATGTCTCATCCAGCTGTGGGTCTAGATATGGTCAATCCAGGTTGCATCACAGCCCCTGAACGAATTGTGTAAGAATTTCTCTCTCTTTCCCTGTCTTTGTTTCATGGGTTTTTAAAAGTAATTTATTTTTATAATGGGGTTTAGCTGCTTTTCACGGCTGTGTTTAGGCCGCTTTACACCCACTTGACACACTAACAGAGAGATATCAATACATAGGTTTTAAGATTATTACTAGTCAGATATATTCTTGTGCGGTGAATCGGGCGTGTTGAGTCCAGTTCTCTGAGCAAGGAGTAGGTCTTGTCTATTCCATATTGGGTTTATGGAATGGTATCTGAGCTAATTTGAAACTCTTGTTTTATGTATCACCCCACCTCACCTTTCCCGTTAAGCAGCCATAGTGTGTTTTCTGCATGTGTGACTCTGTTCTGTTTTGTAATTCAGTTCAAGTGTAACGGTTTTAACATTCCCTCTATAAGTGACACCTTATGAGAAGTGTCCTTTTCTGTGTGACTTATTTCACTTAGAATCGTCTTACCTAAATCCACTCATCATGCTGCTACTAGCCTTATGACATTGATTTCATGGCTGAGTGATATTCCATTGTACATAAGGACCACAACTTTTTTATCCATTTTTCGCTTTCCTGGGATATTTAAGGTGGAAGGAAGTGGAGGTCCTTGTCAACAGAGCAGCCCTAACCTTTGGGGTGCTTGTGTCTTGCTGATTTTCAATTTTCCCACTTTATCCCCCCATGCGTGGAAGTGCCCTATGCTCTCTAAGCTGTGTTTTTTAGATGTTTCAGGACACACCGTACACTTCTCCAGAGTGGCTGTTGGCAATTTACATCCCGCCCATCAGTGTAGCAAGGCTCCCATTTCTCCATGGCCTGTCCTGCATTTCTGGTTTTGACACCTTTTTCAGCATGGCCCTTTTGACCGATGGGAAGCGAGACTTCTTTGTAGCGCTGATTTGCCTTTCCAGGTTGCTTGGTTGGCCAAAAAGGGCGTATGCGTTTTTTCCTGAATATATTCAGGAAAAAACGCATACGCCCTTTTTGGCCAAGGGCATCATTGTCAACGTTTTGCCGCTTTTCATGTGCTTTAAAGGCGATTCGAATCTTCCTCCTGAAATCTGTTTCCTGCAATTCTGCCTTGATTTCAAATCCTCTTCTTTGCCTTCCCTCAATATATTTGTGGACGAGAGTTATCATTTATAACTCTGCAGGTTTGTGAATTGCAGTGCCATGAAGCTCCATTTTACAAGTCGCTTTTTTGGGAGCCGGCCGCAAAAGCGCAGGATGGCTTCAGGCCCTGTTCTGGTTCCGGGGGGCAGGGTGAGCCTGTGGTTAATTCTTCTTCCTGATGGGAAAATAGAGTGACCTGTGCCTGTCCCAACACCAAGAGCTAGTCTCTCATTGGTTCCCCATCTTCCCGTTCAATCTCAGGACAAATTGCAACCTGTACGGAACAGGAGGTTAAAGGTGCTGATGCTCCAAGTAGGGAGATTGCTAGTAAAGTGGCTGGAATGGCGAACCCGAGCACAAGGAGATGAGAAATTAGATGCGTTTTAGAAACCTTTCCCCATCACACGGTGTACCATCTTCTGGGTTTCTCATGCATGTTTTCGATGTAGGAAGATGCCCTTGAACCTGGAGATTTGGGACCCATGCGATGGGTAGCACGCAGTATTACTTTAAAGGGTCTGCGTTTGCTCACCCAACCTCACCAAACCTCTCAGCCCCAAGAGTGTCCACCCTTATGTCTCATCCAGCTGTGGGTCTAGATATGGTCAATCCAGGTTGCATCACAGCCCCTGAACGAATTGTGTAAGAATTTCTCTCTCTTTCCCTGTCTTTGTTTCATGGGTTTTTAAAAGTAATTTATTTTTATAATGGGGTTTAGCTGCTTTTCACGTCTGTGTTTAGGCCGCTTTACACCCACTTGACACACTAACAGAGAGATATCAATACATAGGTTTTAAGATTATTACTAGTCAGATATATTCTTGTGCGGTGAATCGGGCGTGTTGAGTCCAGTTCTCTGAGCAAGGAGTAGGTCTTGTCTATTCCATATTGGGTTTATGGAACGGTATCTGAGCTAATTTGAAACTCTTGTTTTATGTATCACCCCACCTCACCTTTCCCGTTAAGCAGCCATAGTGTGTTTTCTGCATGTGTGACTCTGTTCTGTTTTGTAATTCAGTTCAAGTGTAACGGTTTTTACATTCCCTCTATAAGTGACACCTTATGAGAAGTGTCCTTTTCTGTGTGACTTATTTCACTTAGAATCGTCTTACCTAAATCCACTCATCATGCTGCTACTAGCCTTATGACATTGATTTCATGGCTGAGTGATATTCCATTGTACATAAGGACCACAACTTTTTTATCCATTTTTCGATTTCCTGGGATATTTAAGGTGGAAGGAAGTGGAGGTCCTTGTCAACAGAGCAGCCCTAAACTTTGGGGTGCTTGTGTCTTGCTGATTTTCAATTTTCCCACTTTATCCCCCCATGCGTGGAAGTGCCCTATGCTCTCTAAGCTGTGTTTTTTAGATGTTTCAGGACACACCGTACACTTCTCCAGAGTGGCTGTTGGCAATTTACATCCCGCCCATCAGTGTAGCAAGGCTCCCATTTCTCCATGGCCTGTCCTGCATTTCTGGTTTTGACAACTTTTTCAGCATGTCACTTTTGACCGATGGGAAGCGAGACTTCTTTGTAGCGCTGATTTGCCTTTCCAGGTTGCTTGGTTGGCCAAAAAGGGCGTATGCGTTTTTTCCTGAATATATTCAGGAAAAAACGCATACGCCCTTTTTGGCCAAGGGCATCATTGTCAACGTTTTGCCGCTTTTCATGTGCTTTAAAGGCGATTCGAATCTACCTCCTGAAATCTGTTTCCTGCAATTCTGCCTTGATTTCAAATCCTCTTCTTTGCCTTCCCTCAATATATTTGTGGAGGAGAGTTATCATTTATAACTCTGCAGGTTTGTGAATTGCAGTGCCCTGAAGCTCCATTTTACAAGTCGGTTTTTTGGGAGCCGGCCGCAAAAGCGCAGGATGGCTTCAGGCCCTGTTCTGGTTCCGGGGGGCAGGCTGAGCCTGTGGTTAATTCTTCTTCCTGATGGGAAAACAGAGTGACCTGTGCCTGTCCCAACACCAAGAGCTAGTCTCTCATTGGTTCCCCGTCTTCCCGTTCATCCTCAGGACAAATTGCAACCTGTACGGAACAGGAGGTTAAAGGTGCTGATGCTCCAAGTAGGGAGATTGCTAGTAAAGTGGCTGGAATGGCGAACCCGAGCACAAGGAGATGAGAAATGAGGTGCGTTTTAGAAACCTTTCCCCATCACACGGTGTACCATCTTCTGGGTTTCTCATGCATGTTTTCGATGTAGGAAGATGCCCTTGAACCTGGAGATTTGGGACCCATGCGATGGGTAGCACGCAGTATTACTTTAAAGGGTCTGCGTTTGCTCACCCAAGCTCACCGAAACTCTCAGCCCCAAGAGTGTCCACCCTTATGTCTCATCCAGCTGTGGGTCTAGATATGGTCAATCCAGGTTGCATCACAGCCCCTGAACGAATTGTGTAAGAATTTCTCTCTCTTTCCCTGTCTTTGTTTCATGGGTTTTTAAAAGTAATTTATTTTTATAATGGGGTTTAGCTGCTTTTCACGGCTGTGTTTAGGCCGCTTTACACCCACTTGACACACTAACAGAGAGATATCAATACATAGGTTTTAAGATTATTACTAGTCAGATATATTCTTGTGCGGTGAATCGGGCGTGTTGAGTCCAGTTCTCTGAGCAAGGAGTAGGTCTTGTCTATTCCATATTGGGTTTATGGAATGGTATCTGAGCTAATTTGAAACTCTTGTTTTATGTATCACCCCACCTCACCTTTCCCGTTAAGCAGCCATAGTGTGTTTTCTGCATGTGTGACTCTGTTCTGTTTTGTAATTCAGTTCAAGTGTAACGGTTTTAACATTCCCTCTATAAGTGACACCTTATGAGAAGTGTCCTTTTCTGTGTGACTTATTTCACTTAGAATCGTCTTACCTAAATCCACTCATCATGCTGCTACTAGCCTTATGACATTGATTTCATGGCTGAGTGATATTCCATTGTACATAAGGACCACAACTTTTTTATCCATTTTTCGCTTTCCTGGGATATTTAAGGTGGAAGGAAGTGGAGGTCCTTGTCAACAGAGCAGCCCTAACCTTTGGGGTGCTTGTGTCTTGCTGATTTTCAATTTTCCCACTTTATCCCCCCATGCGTGGAAGTGCCCTATGCTCTCTAAGCTGTGTTTTTTAGATGTTTCAGGACACACCGTACACTTCTCCAGAGTGGCTGTTGGCAATTTACATCCCGCCCATCAGTGTAGCAAGGCTCCCATTTCTCCATGGCCTGTCCTGCATTTCTGGTTTTGACACCTTTTTCAGCATGTCCCTTTTGACCGATGGGAAGCGAGACTTCTTTGTAGCGCTGATTTGCCTTTCCAGGTTGCTTGGTTGGCCAAAAAGGGCGTATGCGTTTTTTCCTGAATATATTCAGGAAAAAACGCATACGCCCTTTTTGGCCAAGGGCATCATTGTCAACGTTTTGCCGCTTTTCATGTGCTTTAAAGGCGATTCGAATCTACCTCCTGAAATCTGTTTCCTGCAATTCTGCCTTGATTTCAAATCCTCTTCTTTGCCTTCCCTCAATATATTTGTGGACGAGAGTTATCATTTATAATTCTGCAGGTTTGTGAATTGCAGTGCCCTGAAGCTCCATTTTACAAGTCGCTTTTTTGGGAGTCGGCCGCAAAAGCGCAGGATGGCTTCAGGCCCTGTTCTGGTTCCGGGGGGCAGGCTGAGCCTGTGGTTAATTCTTCTTCCTGATGGGAAAATTGAGTGACCTGTGCCTGTCCCAACACCAAGAGCTAGTCTCTCATTGGTTCCCCGTCTTCCCGTTCATCCTCAGGACAAATTGCAACCTGTACGGAACAGGAGGTTAAAGGTGCTGATGCTCCAAGTAGGGAGATTGCTAGTAAAGTGGCTGGAATGGCGAACCCGAGCACAAGGAGATGAGAAATGCGGTGCATTTTAGAAACCTTTCCCCATCACACGGTGTACCATCTTCTGGGTTTCTCATGCATGTTTTCGATGTAGGAAGATGCCCTTGAACCTGGAGATTTGGGACCCATGCGATGGGTAGCACGCAGTATTACTTTAAAGGGTCTGCGTTTGCTCAACCAACCTCACCAAACCTCTCAGCCCCAAGAGTGTCCACCCTTATGTCTCATCCAGCTGTGGGTCTAGATATGGTCAATGCAGGTTGCATCACAGCCCTTGAACGAATTGTGTAAGAATTTCTCTCTCTTTCCCTGTCTTTGTTTCATGGGTTTTTAAAAGTAATTTATTTTTATAATGGGGTTTAGCTGCTTTTCACGGCTGTGTTTAGGCCGCTTTACACCCACTTGACACACTAACAGAGAGATATCAATACATAGGTTTTAAGATTATTACTAGTCAGATATATTCTTGTGCGGTGAATCGGGCGTGTTGAGTCCAGTTCTCTGAGCAAGGAGTAGGTCTTGTCTATTCCATATTGGGTTTATGGAACGGTATCTGAGCTAATTTGAAACTCTTGTTTTATGTATCACCCCACCTCACCTTTCCCGTTAAGCAGCCATAGTGTGTTTTCTGCATGTGTGACTCTGTTCTGTTTTGTAATTCAGTTCAAGTGTAACGGTTTTTACATTCCCTCTATAAGTGACACCTTATGAGAAGTGTCCTTTTCTGTGTGACTTATTTCACTTAGAATCGTCTTACCTAAATCCACTCATCATGCTGCTACTAGCCTTATGACATTGATTTCATGGCTGAGTGATATTCCATTGTACATAAGGACCACAACTTTTTTATCCATTTTTCGCTTTCCTGGGATATTTAAGGTGGAAGGAAGTGGAGGTCCTTGTCAACCGAGCAGCCCTAACCTTTGGGGTGCTTGTGTCTTGCTGATTTTCAATTTTCCCACTTTATCCCCCCATGCGTGGAAGTGCCCTATGCTCTCTAAGCTGTGTTTTTTAGATGTTTCAGGACACACCGTACACTTCTCCAGAGTGGCTGTTGGCAATTTACATCCCGCCCATCAGTGTAGCAAGGCTCCCATTTCTCCATGGCCTGTCCTGCATTTCTGGTTTTGACACCTTTCTCAGCATGTCCCTTTTGACCGATGGGAAGCGAGACTTCTTTGTAGCGCTGATTTGCCTTTCCAGGTTGCTTGGTTGGCCAAAAAGGGCGTATGCGTTTTTTCCTGAATATATTCAGGAAAAAACGCATACGCCCTTTTTGGCCAAGGGCATCATTGTCAACGTTTTGCCGCTTTTCATGTGCTTTAAAGGCGATTCGAATCTACCTCCTGAAATCTGTTTCCTGCAATTCTGCCTTGATTTCAAATCCTCTTCTTTGCCTTCCCTCAATATATTTGTGGACGAGAGTTATCATTTATAACTCTGCAGGTTTGTGAATTGCAGTGCCCTGAAGCTCCATTTTACAAGTCGCTTTTTTGGGAGTCGGCCGCAAAAGCGCAGGATGGCTTCAGGCCCTGTTCTGGTTCCGGGGGGCAGGCTGAGCCTGTGGTTAATTCTTCTTCCTGATGGGAAAATTGAGTGACCTGTGCCTGTCCCAACACCAAGAGCTAGTCTCTCATTGGTTCCCCGTCTTCCCGTTCATCCTCAGGACAAATTGCAACCTGTACGGAACAGGAGGTTAAAGGTGCTGATGCTCCAAGTAGGGAGATTGCTAGTAAAGTGGCTGGAATGGCGAACCCGAGCACAAGGAGATGAGAAATGCGGTGCGTTTTAGAAACCTTTCCCCATCACACGGTGTACCATCTTCTGGGTTTCTCATGCATGTTTTCGATGTAGGAAGATGCCCTTGAACCTGGAGATTTGGGACCCATGCGATGGGTAGCACGCAGTATTACTTTAAAGGGTCTGCGTTTGCTCACCCAACCTCACCAAACCTCTCAGCCCCAAGAGTGTCCACCCTTATGTCTCATCCAGCTGTGGGTCTAGATATGGTCAATGCAGGTTGCATCACAGCCCTTGAACGAATTTTGTAAGAATTTCTCTCTCTTTCCCTGTCTTTGTTTCATGGGTTTTTAAAAGTAATTTATTTTTATAATGGGGTTTAGCTGCTTTTCACGGCTGTGTTTATGCCGCCTTACACACACTTGACACACTAACAGAGAGATATCAATACATAGGTTTTAAGATTATTACTAGTCAGATATATTCTTGTGCGGTGAATGGGGCGTGTTGAGTCCAGTTCTCTGAGCAAGGAGTAGGTCTTGTCTATTCCATATTGGGTTTATGGAACGGTATCTGAGCTAATTTGAAACTCTTGTTTTATGTATCACCCCACCTAACCTTTCCCGTTAAGCAGCCATAGTGTGTTTTCTGCATGTGTGACTCTGTTCTGTTTTGTAATTCAGTTCAAGTGTAACGGTTTTTACATTCCCTCTATAAGTGACACCTTATGAGAAGTGTCCTTTTCTGTGTGACTTATTTCACTTAGAATCGTCTTACCTAAATCCACTCATCATGCTGCTACTAGCCTTATGACATTGATTTCATGGCTGAGTGATATTCCATTGTACATAAGGACCACAACTTTTTTATCCATTTTTCGCTTTCCTGGGATATTTAAGGTAGAATGAAGTGGAGGTCCTTGTCAACAGAGCAGCCCTAAACTTTGGGGTGCTTGTCTCTTGCTGATTTTCAATTTTCCCACTTTATCCCCCCATGTGTGGAAGTGCCCTATGCTCTCTAAGCTGTGTTTTTTAGATGTTTCAGGACACACCGTACACTTCTCCAGAGTGGCTGTTGGCAATTTACATCCCGCCCATCAGTGTAGCAAGGCTCCCATTTCTCCATGGCCTGTCCTGCATTTCTGGTTTTGACACTTTTTTCAGCATGTCCCTTTTGACCGATGGGAAGCGAGACTTCTTTGTAGCGCTGATTTGCCTTTCCAGGTTGCTTGGTTGGCCAAAAAGGGCGTATGCGTTTTTTCCTGAATATATTCAGGAAAAAACGTATACGCCCTTTTTGGCCAAGGGCATCATTGTCAACGTTTTGCCGCTTTTCATGTGCTTTAAAGGCGATTCGAATCTACCTCCTGAAATCTGTTTCCTGCAATTCTGCCTTGATTTCAAATCCTCTTCTTTGCCTTCCCTCAATATATTTGTGGACGAGAGTTATCATTTATAACTCTGCAGGTTTGTGAATTGCAGTGCCCTGAAGCTGCATTTTACAAGTCGCTTTTTTGGGAGCCGGCCGCATAAGCGCAGGATGGCTTCAGGCCCTGTTCTGGTTCCGGGGGGCAGGCTGAGCCTGTGGTTAATTCTTCTTCCTGATGGGAAAATAGAGTGACCTCTGACTGTCCCAACACCAAGAGCTAGTCTCTCATTGGTTTCCCGTCTTCCCGTTCATCCTCAGGACAAATTGCAACCTGTACGGAACAGGAGGTTAAAGGTGCTGATGCTCCAAGTAGGGAGATTGCTAGTAAAGTGGCTGGAATGGCGAACCCGAGCACAAGGAGGTGAGAAATGAGGTGCGTTTTAGAAACCTTTCCCCATCACACGGTGTACCATCTTCTGGGTTTCTCATGCATGTTTTCGATGTAGGAAGATGCCCTTGAACCTGGAGATTTGGGACCCATGCGATGGGTAGCACGCAGTATTACTTTAAAGGGTCTGCGTTTGCTCACCCAACCTCACCAAAACTCTCAGCCCCAAGAGTGTCCACCCTTATGTCTCATCCAGCTGTGGGTCTAGATATGGTCAATCCAGGTTGCATCACAGCCCCTGAACGAATTGTGTAAGAATTTCTCTCTCTTTCCCTGTCTTTGTTTCATGGGTTTTTAAAAGTAATTTATTTTTATAATGGGGTTTAGCTGCTTTTCACGGCTGTGTTTAGGCCGCTTTACACCCATTTGACACACTAACAGAGAGATATCAATACATAGGTTTTAAGATTATTACTAGTCAGATATATTCTTGTGCGGTGAATCGGGCGTGTTGAGTCCAGTTCTCTGAGCAAGGAGTAGGTCTTGTCTATTCCATATTGGGTTTATGGAACGGTATCTGAGCTAATTTGAAACTCTTGTTTTATGTATCACCCCACCTCACCTTTCCCGTTAAGCAGCCATAGTGTGTTTTCTGCATGTGTGACTCTGTTCTGTTTTGTAATTCAGTTCAAGTGTAACGGTTTTTACATTCCCTCTATAAGTGACACCTTATGAGAAGTGTCCTTTTCTGTGTGACTTATTTCACTTAGAATCGTCTTACCTAAATCCACTCATCATGCTGCTACTAGCCTTATGACATTGATTTCATGGCTGAGTGATATTCCATTGTACATAAGGACCACAACTTTTTTATCCATTTTTCGCTTTCCTGGGATATTTAAGGTGGAAGGAAGTGGAGGTCCTTGTCAACAGAGCAGCCCTAAACTTTGGGGTGCTTGTGTCTTGCTGATTTTCAATTTTCCCACTTTATCCCCCCATGCGTGGAAGTGCCCTATGCTCTCTAAGCTGTGTTTTTTAGATGTTTCAGGACACACCGTACACTTCTCCAGAGTGGCTGTTGGCAATTTACATCCCGCCCATCAGTGTAGCAAGGCTCCCATTTCTCCATGGCCTGTCCTGCATTTCTGGTTTTGACACTTTTTTCAGCATGGCCCTTTTGACCGATGGGAAGCGAGACTTCTTTGTAGCGCTGATTTGCCTTTCCAGGTTGCTTGGTTGGCCAAAAAGGGCGTATGCGTTTTTTCCTGAATATATTCAGGAAAAAACGCATACGCCCTTTTTGGCCAAGGGCATCATTGTCAACGTTTTGCCGCTTTTCATGTGCTTTAAAGGCGATTCGAATCTTCCTCCTGAAATCTGTTTCCTGCAATTCTGCCTTGATTTCAAATCCTCTTCTTTGCCTTCCCTCAATATATTTGTGGACGAGAGTTATCATTTATAACTCTGCAGGTTTGTGAATTGCAGTGCCCTGAAGCTCCATTTTACAAGTCGCTTTTTTGGGAGCCGGCCGCAAAAGCGCAGGATGGCTTCAGGCCCTGTTCTGGTTCCGGGGGGCAGGGTGAGCCTGTGGTTAATTCTTCTTCCTGATGGGAAAATAGAGTGACCTGTGCCTGTCCCAACACCAAGAGCTAGTCTCTCATTGGTTCCCCGTCTTCCCGTTCAATCTCAGGACAAATTGCAACCTGTACGGAACAGGAGGTTAAAGGTGCTGATGCTCCAAGTAGGGAGATTGCTAGTAAAGTGGCTGGAATGGCGAACCCTAGCACAAGGAGATGAGAAATTAGATGCGTTTTAGAAACCTTTCGCCATCACACGGTGTACCATCTTCTGGGTTTCTCATGCATGTTTTCGATGTAGGAAGATGCCCTTGAACCTGGAGATTTGGGACCCATGCGATGGGTAGCACGCAGTATTACTTTAAAGGGTCTGCGTTTGCTCACCCAACCTCACCGAACCTCTCAGCCCCAAGAGTGTCCACCCTTATGTCTCATCCAGCTGTGGGTCTAGATATGGTCAATCCAGGTTGCATCACAGCCCCTGAACGAATTGTGTAAGAATTTCTCTCTCTTTCCCTGTCTTTGTTTCATGGGTTTTTAAAAGTAATTTATTTTTATAATGGGGTTTAGCTGCTTTTCACGTCTGTGTTTAGGCCGCTTTACACCCACTTGACACACTAACAGAGAGATATCAATACATAGGTTTTAAGATTATTACTAGTCAGATATATTCTTGTGCGGTGAATCGGGCGTGTTGAGTCCAGTTCTCTGAGCAAGGAGTAGGTCTTGTCTATTCCATATTGGGTTTATGGAACGGTATCTGAGCTAATTTGAAACTCTTGTTTTATGTATCACCCCACCTCACCTTTCCCGTTAAGCAGCCATAGTGTGTTTTCTGCATGTGTGACTCTGTTCTGTTTTGTAATTCAGTTCAAATGTAACGGTTTTTACATTCCCTCTATAAGTGACACCTTATGAGAAGTGTCCTTTTCTGTGTGACTTATTTCACTTAGAATCGTCTTACCTAAATCCACTCATCATGCTGCTACTAGCCTTATGACATTGATTTCATGGCTGAGTGATATTCCATTGTACATAAGGACCACAACTTTTTTATCCATTTTTCGCTTTCCTGGGATATTTAAGGTGGAAGGAAGTGGAGGTCCTTGTCAACAGAGCAGCCCTAAACTTTGGGGTGCTTGTGTCTTGCTGATTTTCAATTTTCCCACTTTATCCCCCCATGCGTGGAAGTGCCCTATGCTCTCTAAGCTGTGTTTTTTAGATGTTTCAGGACACACCGTACACTTCTCCAGAGTGGCTGTTGGCAATTTACATCCCGCCCATCAGTGTAGCAAGGCTCCCATTTCTCCATGGCCTGTCCTGCATTTCTGGTTTTGACACTTTTTTCAGCATGTCCCTTTTGACCGATGGGAAGCGAGACTTCTTTGTAGCGCTGATTTGCCTTTCCAGGTTGCTTGGTTGGCCAAAAAGGGCGTATGCGTTTTTTCCTGAATATATTCAGGAAAAAACGTATACGCCCTTTTTGGCCAAGGGCATCATTGTCAACGTTTTGCCGCTTTTCATGTGCTTTAAAGGCGATTCGAATCTACCTCCTGAAATCTGTTTCCTGCAATTCTGCCTTGATTTCAAATCCTCTTCTTTGCCTTCCCTCAATATATTTGTGGACGAGAGTTATCATTTATAACTCTGCAGGTTTGTGAATTGCAGTGCCCTGAAGCTGCATTTTACAAGTCGCTTTTTTGGGAGCCGGCCGCAAAAGCGCAGGATGGCTTCAGGCCCTGTTCTGGTTCCGGGGGGCAGGCTGAGCCTGTGGTTAATTCTTCTTCCTGATGGGAAAATAGAGTGACCTCTGACTGTCCCAACACCAAGAGCTAGTCTCTCATTGGTTTCCCGTCTTCCCGTTCATCCTCAGGACAAATTGCAACCTGTACGGAACAGGAGGTTAAAGGTGCTGATGCTCCAAGTAGGGAGATTGCTAGTAAAGTGGCTGGAATGGCGAACCCGAGCACAAGGAGGTGAGAAATGAGGTGCGTTTTAGAAACCTTTCCCCATCACACGGTGTACCATCTTCTGGGTTTCTCATGCATGTTTTCGATGTAGGAAGATGCCCTTGAACCTGGAGATTTGGGACCCATGCGATGCGTAGCACGCAGTATTACTTTAAAGGGTCTGCGTTTGCTCACCCAACCTCACCAAAACTCTCAGCCCCAAGAGTGTCCACCCTTATGTCTCATCCAGCTGTGGGTCTAGATATGGTCAATCCAGGTTGCATCACAGCCCCTGAACGAATTGTGTAAGAATTTCTCTCTCTTTCCCTGTCTTTGTTTCATGGGTTTTTAAAAGTAATTTATTTTTATAATGGGGTTTAGCTGCTTTTCACGGCTGTGTTTAGGCCGCTTTACACCCACTTGACACACTAACAGAGAGATATCAATACATAGGTTTTAAGATTATTACTAGTCAGATATATTCTTGTGCGGTGAATCGGGCGTGTTGAGTCCAGTTCTCTGAGCAAGGAGTAGGTCTTGTCTATTCCATATTGGGTTTATGGAACGGTATCTGAGCTAATTTGAAACTCTTGTTTTATGTATCACCCCACCTCACCTTTCCCGTTAAGCAGCCATAGTGTGTTTTCTGCATGTGTGACTCTGTTCTGTTTTGTAATTCAGTTCAAGTGTAACGGTTTTTACATTCCCTCTATAAGTGACACCTTATGAGAAGTGTCCTTTTCTGTGTGACTTATTTCACTTAGAATCGTCTTACCTAAATCCACTCATCATGCTGCTACTAGCCTTATGACATTGATTTCATGGCTGAGTGATATTCCATTGTACATAAGGACCACAACTTTTTTATCCATTTTTCGCTTTCCTGGGATATTTAAGGTGGAAGGAAGTGGAGGTCCTTGTCAACCGAGCAGCCCTAACCTTTGGGGTGCTTGTGTCTTGCTGATTTTCAATTTTCCCACTTTATCCCCCCATGCGTGGAAGTGCCCTATGCTCTCTAAGCTGTGTTTTTTAGATGTTTCAGGACACACCGTACACTTCTCCAGAGTGGCTGTTGGCAATTTACATCCCGCCCATCAGTGTAGCAAGGCTCCCATTTCTCCATGGCCTGTCCTGCATTTCTGGTTTTGACACCTTTCTCCGCATGTCCCTTTTGACCGATGGGAAGCGAGACTTCTTTGTAGCGCTGATTTGCCTTTCCAGGTTGCTTGGTTGGCCAAAAAGGGCGTATGCGTTTTTTCCTGAATATATTCAGGAAAAAACGCATACGCCCTTTTTGGCCAAGGGCATCATTGTCAACGTTTTGCCGCTTTTCATGTGCTTTAAAGGCGATTCGAATCTACCTCCTGAAATCTGTTTCCTGCAATTCTGCCTTGATTTCAAATCCTCTTCTTTGCCTTCCCTCAATATATTTGTGGACGAGAGTTATCATTTATAACTCTGCAGGTTTGTGAATTGCAGTGCCCTGAAGCTCCATTTTACAAGTCGCTTTTTTGGGAGTCGGCCGCAAAAGCGCAGGATGGCTTCAGGCCCTGTTCTGGTTCCGGGGGGCAGGCTGAGCCTGTGGTTAATTCTTCTTCCTGATGGGAAAATTGAGTGACCTGTGCCTGTCCCAACACCAAGAGCTAGTCTCTCATTGGTTCCCCGTCTTCCCGTTCATCCTCAGGACAAATTGCAACCTGTACGGAACAGGAGGTTAAAGGTGCTGATGCTCCAAGTAGGGAGATTGCTAGTAAAGTGGCTGGAATGGCGAACCCGAGCACAAGGAGATGAGAAATGCGGTGCGTTTTAGAAACCTTTCCCCATCACACGGTGTACCATCTTCTGGGTTTCTCATGCATGTTTTCGATGTAGGAAGATGCCCTTGAACCTGGAGATTTGGGACCCATGCGATGGGTAGCACGCAGTATTACTTTAAAGGGTCTGCGTTTGCTCACCCAACCTCACCAAACCTCTCAGCCCCAAGAGTGTCCACCCTTATGTCTCATCCAGCTGTGGGTCTAGATATGGTCAATGCAGGTTGCATCACAGCCCTTGAACGAATTGTGTAAGAATTTCTCTCTCTTTCCCTGTCTTTGTTTCATGGGTTTTTAAAAGTAATTTATTTTTATAATGGGGTTTAGCTGCTTTTCACGGCTGTGTTTATGCCGCCTTACACACACTTGACACACTAACAGAGAGATATCAATACATAGGTTTTAAGATTATTACTAGTCAGATATATTCTTGTGCGGTGAATGGGGCGTGTTGAGTCCAGTTCTCTGAGCAAGGAGTAGGTCTTGTCTATTCCATATTGGGTTTATGGAACGGTATCTGAGCTAATTTGAAACTCTTGTTTTATGTATCACCCCACCTAACCTTTCCCGTTAAGCAGCCATAGTGTGTTTTCTGCATGTGTGACTCTGTTCTGTTTTGTAATTCAGTTCAAGTGTAACGGTTTTTACATTCCCTCTATAAGTGACACCTTATGAGAAGTGTCCTTTTCTGTGTGACTTATTTCACTTAGAATCGTCTTACCTAAATCCACTCATCATGCTGCTACTAGCCTTATGACATTGATTTCATGGCTGAGTGATATTCCATTGTACATAAGGACCACAACTTTTTTATCCATTTTTCGCTTTCCTGGGATATTTAAGGTAGAATGAAGTGGAGGTCCTTGTCAACAGAGCAGCCCTAAACTTTGGGGTGCTTGTCTCTTGCTGATTTTCAATTTTCCCACTTTATCCCCCCATGTGTGGAAGTGCCCTATGCTCTCTAAGCTGTGTTTTTTAGATGTTTCAGGACACACCGTACACTTCTCCAGAGTGGCTGTTGGCAATTTACATCCCGCCCATCAGTGTAGCAAGGCTCCCATTTCTCCATGGCCTGTCCTGCATTTCTGGTTTTGACACTTTTTTCAGCATGTCCCTTTTGACCGATGGGAAGCGAGACTTCTTTGTAGCGCTGATTTGCCTTTCCAGGTTGCTTGGTTGGCCAAAAAGGGCGTATGCGTTTTTTCCTGAATATATTCAGGAAAAAACGTATACGCCCTTTTTGGCCAAGGGCATCATTGTCAACGTTTTGCCGCTTTTCATGTGCTTTAAAGGCGATTCGAATCTACCTCCTGAAATCTGTTTCCTGCAATTCTGCCTTGATTTCAAATCCTCTTCTTTGCCTTCCCTCAATATATTTGTGGACGAGAGTTATCATTTATAACTCTGCAGGTTTGTGAATTGCAGTGCCCTGAAGCTGCATTTTACAAGTCGCTTTTTTGGGAGCCGGCCGCAAAAGCGCAGGATGGCTTCAGGCCCTGTTCTGGTTCCGGGGGGCAGGCTGAGCCTGTGGTTAATTCTTCTTCCTGATGGGAAAATAGAGTGACCTCTGACTGTCCCAACACCAAGAGCTAGTCTCTCATTGGTTTCCCGTCTTCCCGTTCATCCTCAGGACAAATTGCAACCTGTACGGAACAGGAGGTTAAAGGTGCTGATGCTCCAAGTAGGGAGATTGCTAGTAAAGTGGCTGGAATGGCGAACCCGAGCACAAGGAGGTGAGAAATGAGGTGCGTTTTAGAAACCTTTCCCCATCACACGGTGTACCATCTTCTGGGTTTCTCATGCATGTTTTCGATGTAGGAAGATGCCCTTGAACCTGGAGATTTGGGACCCATGCGATGCGTAGCACGCAGTATTACTTTAAAGGGTCTGCGTTTGCTCACCCAACCTCACCAAAACTCTCAGCCCCAAGAGTGTCCACCCTTATGTCTCATCCAGCTGTGGGTCTAGATATGGTCAATCCAGGTTGCATCACAGCCCCTGAACGAATTGTGTAAGAATTTCTCTCTCTTTCCCTGTCTTTGTTTCATGGGTTTTTAAAAGTAATTTATTTTTATAATGGGGTTTAGCTGCTTTTCACGGCTGTGTTTAGGCCGCTTTACACCCACTTGACACACTAACAGAGAGATATCAATACATAGGTTTTAAGATTATTACTAGTCAGATATATTCTTGTGCGGTGAATCGGGCGTGTTGAGTCCAGTTCTCTGAGCAAGGAGTAGGTCTTGTCTATTCCATATTGGGTTTATGGAACGGTATCTGAGCTAATTTGAATCTCTTGTTTTATGTATCACCCCACCTCACCTTTCCCGTTAAGCAGCCATAGTGTGTTTTCTGCATGTGTGACTCTGTTCTGTTTTGTAATTCAGTTCAAGTGTAACGGTTTTTACATTCCCTCTATAAGTGACACCTTATGAGAAGTGTCCTTTTCTGTGTGACTTATTTCACTTAGAATCGTCTTACCTAAATCCACTCATCATGCTGCTACTAGCCTTATGACATTGATTTCATGGCTGAGTGATATTCCATTGTACATAAGGACCACAACTTTTTTATCCATTTTTCGCTTTCCTGGGATATTTAAGGTAGAATGAAGTGGAGGTCCTTGTCAACCGAGCAGCCCTAACCTTTGGGGTGCTTGTGTCTTGCTGATTTTCAATTTTCCCACTTTATCCCCCCATGCGTGGAAGTGCCCTATGCTCTCTAAGCTGTGTTTTTTAGATGTTTCAGGACACACCGTACACTTCTCCAGAGTGGCTGTTGGCAATTTACATCCCGCCCATCAGTGTAGCAAGGCTCCCATTTCTCCATGGCCTGTCCTGCATTTCTGGTTTTGACACCTTTCTCCGCATGTCCCTTTTGACCGATGGGAAGCGAGACTTCTTTGTAGCGCTGATTTGCCTTTCCAGGTTGCTTGGTTGGCCAAAAAGGGCGTATGCGTTTTTTCCTGAATATATTCAGGAAAAAACGCATACGCCCTTTTTGGCCAAGGGCATCATTGTCAACGTTTTGCCGCTTTTCATGTGCTTTAAAGGCGATTCGAATCTACCTCCTGAAATCTGTTTCCTGCAATTCTGCCTTGATTTCAAATCCTCTTCTTTGCCTTCCCTCAATATATTTGTGGACGAGAGTTATCATTTATAACTCTGCAGGTTTGTGAATTGCAGTGCCCTGAAGCTCCATTTTACAAGTCGCTTTTTTGGGAGTCGGCCGCAAAAGCGCAGGATGGCTTCAGGCCCTGTTCTGGTTCCGGGGGGCAGGCTGAGCCTGTGGTTAATTCTTCTTCCTGATGGGAAAATTGAGTGACCTGTGCCTGTCCCAACACCAAGAGCTAGTCTCTCATTGGTTCCCCGTCTTCCCGTTCATCCTCAGGACAAATTGCAACCTGTACGGAACAGGAGGTTAAAGGTGCTGATGCTCCAAGTAGGGAGATTGCTAGTAAAGTGGCTGGAATGGCGAACCCGAGCACAAGGAGATGAGAAATGCGGTGCGTTTTAGAAACCTTTCCCCATCACACGGTGTACCATCTTCTGGGTTTCTCATGCATGTTTTCGATGTAGGAAGATGCCCTTGAACCTGGAGATTTGGGACCCATGCGATGGGTAGCACGCAGTATTACTTTAAAGGGTCTGCGTTTGCTCACCCAACCTCACCAAACCTCTCAGCCCCAAGAGTGTCCACCCTTATGTCTCATCCAGCTGTGGGTCTAGATATGGTCAATGCAGGTTGCATCACAGCCCTTGAACGAATTGTGTAAGAATTTCTCTCTCTTTCCCTGTCTTTGTTTCATGGGTTTTTAAAAGTAATTTATTTTTATAATGGGGTTTAGCTGCTTTTCACGGCTGTGTTTATGCCGCCTTACACACACTTGACACACTAACAGAGAGATATCAATACATAGGTTTTAAGATTATTACTAGTCAGATATATTCTTGTGCGGTGAATGGGGCGTGTTGAGTCCAGTTCTCTGAGCAAGGAGTAGGTCTTGTCTATTCCATATTGGGTTTATGGAACGGTATCTGAGCTAATTTGAAACTCTTGTTTTATGTATCACCCCACCTAACCTTTCCCGTTAAGCAGCCATAGTGTGTTTTCTGCATGTGTGACTCTGTTCTGTTTTGTAATTCAGTTCAAGTGTAACGGTTTTTACATTCCCTCTATAAGTGACACCTTATGAGAAGTGTCCTTTTCTGTGTGACTTATTTCACTTAGAATCGTCTTACCTAAATCCACTCATCATGCTGCTACTAGCCTTATGACATTGATTTCATGGCTGAGTGATATTCCATTGTACATAAGGACCACAACTTTTTTATCCATTTTTCGCTTTCCTGGGATATTTAAGGTAGAATGAAGTGGAGGTCCTTGTCAACAGAGCAGCCCTAAACTTTGGGGTGCTTGTCTCTTGCTGATTTTCAATTTTCCCACTTTATCCCCCCATGTGTGGAAGTGCCCTATGCTCTCTAAGCTGTGTTTTTTAGATGTTTCAGGACACACCGTACACTTCTCCAGAGTGGCTGTTGGCAATTTACATCCCGCCCATCAGTGTAGCAAGGCTCCCATTTCTCCATGGCCTGTCCTGCATTTCTGGTTTTGACACTTTTTTCAGCATGTCCCTTTTGACCGATGGGAAGCGAGACTTCTTTGTAGCGCTGATTTGCCTTTCCAGGTTGCTTGGTTGGCCAAAAAGGGCGTATGCGTTTTTTCCTGAATATATTCAGGAAAAAACGTATACGCCCTTTTTGGCCAAGGGCATCATTGTCAACGTTTTGCCGCTTTTCATGTGCTTTAAAGGCGATTCGAATCTACCTCCTGAAATCTGTTTCCTGCAATTCTGCCTTGATTTCAAATCCTCTTCTTTGCCTTCCCTCAATATATTTGTGGACGAGAGTTATCATTTATAACTCTGCAGGTTTGTGAATTGCAGTGCCCTGAAGCTGCATTTTACAAGTCGCTTTTTTGGGAGCCGGCCGCAAAAGCGCAGGATGGCTTCAGGCCCTGTTCTGGTTCCGGGGGGCAGGCTGAGCCTGTGGTTAATTCTTCTTCCTGATGGGAAAATAGAGTGACCTCTGACTGTCCCAACACCAAGAGCTAGTCTCTCATTGGTTTCCCGTCTTCCCGTTCATCCTCAGGACAAATTGCAACCTGTACGGAACAGGAGGTTAAAGGTGCTGATGCTCCAAGTAGGGAGATTGCTAGTAAAGTGGCTGGAATGGCGAACCCGAGCACAAGGAGGTGAGAAATGAGGTGCGTTTTAGAAACCTTTCCCCATCACACGGTGTACCATCTTCTGGGTTTCTCATGCATGTTTTCGATGTAGGAAGATGCCCTTGAACCTGGAGATTTGGGACCCATGCGATGCGTAGCACGCAGTATTACTTTAAAGGGTCTGCGTTTGCTCACCCAACCTCACCAAAACTCTCAGCCCCAAGAGTGTCCACCCTTATGTCTCATCCAGCTGTGGGTCTAGATATGGTCAATCCAGGTTGCATCACAGCCCCTGAACGAATTGTGTAAGAATTTCTCTCTCTTTCCCTGTCTTTGTTTCATGGGTTTTTAAAAGTAATTTATTTTTATAATGGGGTTTAGCTGCTTTTCACGGCTGTGTTTAGGCCGCTTTACACCCACTTGACACACTAACAGAGAGATATCAATACATAGGTTTTAAGATTATTACTAGTCAGATATATTCTTGTGCGGTGAATCGGGCGTGTTGAGTCCAGTTCTCTGAGCAAGGAGTAGGTCTTGTCTATTCCATATTGGGTTTATGGAACGGTATCTGAGCTAATTTGAATCTCTTGTTTTATGTATCACCCCACCTCACCTTTCCCGTTAAGCAGCCATAGTGTGTTTTCTGCATGTGTGACTCTGTTCTGTTTTGTAATTCAGTTCAAGTGTAACGGTTTTTACATTCCCTCTATAAGTGACACCTTATGAGAAGTGTCCTTTTCTGTGTGACTTATTTCACTTAGAATCGTCTTACCTAAATCCACTCATCATGCTGCTACTAGCCTTATGACATTGATTTCATGGCTGAGTGATATTCCATTGTACATAAGGACCACAACTTTTTTATCCATTTTTCGCTTTCCTGGGATATTTAAGGTAGAATGAAGTGGAGGTCCTTGTCAACAGAGCAGCCCTAAACTTTGGGGTGCTTGTCTCTTGCTGATTTTCAATTTTCCCACTTTATCCCCCCATGTGTGGAAGTGCCCTATGCTCTCTAAGCTGTGTTTTTTAGATGTTTCAGGACACACCGTACACTTCTCCAGAGTGGCTGTTGGCAATTTACATCCCGCCCATCAGTGTAGCAAGGCTCCCATTTCTCCATGGCCTGTCCTGCATTTCTGGTTTTGACACTTTTTTCAGCATGTCCCTTTTGACCGATGGGAAGCGAGACTTCTTTGTAGCGCTGATTTGCCTTTCCAGGTTGCTTGGTTGGCCAAAAAGGGCGTATGCGTTTTTTCCTGAATATATTCAGGAAAAAACGTATACGCCCTTTTTGGCCAAGGGCATCATTGTCAACGTTTTGCCGCTTTTCATGTGCTTTAAAGGCGATTCGAATCTACCTCCTGAAATCTGTTTCCTGCAATTCTGCCTTGATTTCAAATCCTCTTCTTTGCCTTCCCTCAATATATTTGTGGACGAGAGTTATCATTTATAACTCTGCAGGTTTGTGAATTGCAGTGCCCTGAAGCTGCATTTTACAAGTCGCTTTTTTGGGAGCCGGCCGCAAAAGCGCAGGATGGCTTCAGGCCCTGTTCTGGTTCCGGGGGGCAGGCTGAGCCTGTGGTTAATTCTTCTTCCTGATGGGAAAATAGAGTGACCTCTGACTGTCCCAACACCAAGAGCTAGTCTCTCATTGGTTTCCCGTCTTCCCGTTCATCCTCAGGACAAATTGCAACCTGTACGGAACAGGAGGTTAAAGGTGCTGATGCTCCAAGTAGGGAGATTGCTAGTAAAGTGGCTGGAATGGCGAACCCGAGCACAAGGAGGTGAGAAATGAGGTGCGTTTTAGAAACCTTTCCCCATCACACGGTGTACCATCTTCTGGGTTTCTCATGCATGTTTTCGATGTAGGAAGATGCCCTTGAACCTGGAGATTTGGGACCCATGCGATGCGTAGCACGCAGTATTACTTTAAAGGGTCTGCGTTTGCTCACCCAACCTCACCAAAACTCTCAGCCCCAAGAGTGTCCACCCTTATGTCTCATCCAGCTGTGGGTCTAGATATGGTCAATCCAGGTTGCATCACAGCCCCTGAACGAATTGTGTAAGAATTTCTCTCTCTTTCCCTGTCTTTGTTTCATGGGTTTTTAAAAGTAATTTATTTTTATAATGGGGTTTAGCTGCTTTTCACGGCTGTGTTTAGGCCGCTTTACACCCACTTGACACACTAACAGAGAGATATCAATACATAGGTTTTAAGATTATTACTAGTCAGATATATTCTTGTGCGGTGAATCGGGCGTGTTGAGTCCAGTTCTCTGAGCAAGGAGTAGGTCTTGTCTATTCCATATTGGGTTTATGGAACGGTATCTGAGCTAATTTGAATCTCTTGTTTTATGTATCACCCCACCTCACCTTTCCCGTTAAGCAGCCATAGTGTGTTTTCTGCATGTGTGACTCTGTTCTGTTTTGTAATTCAGTTCAAGTGTAACGGTTTTTACATTCCCTCTATAAGTGACACCTTATGAGAAGTGTCCTTTTCTGTGTGACTTATTTCACTTAGAATCGTCTTACCTAAATCCACTCATCATGCTGCTACTAGCCTTATGACATTGATTTCATGGCTGAGTGATATTCCATTGTACATAAGGACCACAACTTTTTTATCCATTTTTCGCTTTCCTGGGATATTTAAGGTGGAAGGAAGTGGAGGTCCTTGTCAACCGAGCAGCCCTAACCTTTGGGGTGCTTGTGTCTTGCTGATTTTCAATTTTCCCACTTTATCCCCCCATGCGTGGAAGTGCCCTATGCTCTCTAAGCTGTGTTTTTTAGATGTTTCAGGACACACCGTACACTTCTCCAGAGTGGCTGTTGGCAATTTACATCCCGCCCATCAGTGTAGCAAGGCTCCCATTTCTCCATGGCCTGTCCTGCATTTCTGGTTTTGACACCTTTCTCAGCATGTCCCTTTTGACCGATGGGAAGCGAGACTTCTTTGTAGCGCTGATTTGCCTTTCCAGGTTGCTTGGTTGGCCAAAAAGGGCGTATGCGTTTTTTCCTGAATATATTCAGGAAAAAACGCATACGCCCTTTTTGGCCAAGGGCATCATTGTCAACGTTTTGCCGCTTTTCATGTGCTTTAAAGGCGATTCGAATCTACCTCCTGAAATCTGTTTCCTGCAATTCTGCCTTGATTTCAAATCCTCTTCTTTGCCTTCCCTCAATATATTTGTGGACGAGAGTTATCATTTATAACTCTGCAGGTTTGTGAATTGCAGTGCCCTGAAGCTCCATTTTA
Source organism: Balaenoptera physalus (assembly GCF_965194825.1). Classification (NCBI taxonomy): domain Eukaryota; kingdom Metazoa; phylum Chordata; class Mammalia; order Artiodactyla; family Balaenopteridae; genus Balaenoptera; species Balaenoptera physalus. The sequence goes on along the minus strand of NW_028126113.1, from coordinate 337,532 downwards.
CAAGTCGCTTTTTTGGGAGTCGGCCGCAAAAGCGCAGGATGGCTTCAGGCCCTGTTCTGGTTCCGGGGGGCAGGCTGAGCCTGTGGTTAATTCTTCTTCCTGATGGGAAAATTGAGTGACCTGTGCCTGTCCCAACACCAAGAGCTAGTCTCTCATTGGTTCCCCGTCTTCCCGTTCATCCTCAGGACAAATTGCAACCTGTACGGAACAGGAGGTTAAAGGTGCTGATGCTCCAAGTAGAGAGATTGCTAGTAAAGTGGCTGGAATGGCGAACCCGAGCACAAGGAGATGAGAAATGCGGTGCGTTTTAGAAACCTTTCCCCATCACACGGTGTACCATCTTCTGGGTTTCTCATGCATGTTTTCGATGTAGGAAGATGCCCTTGAACCTGGAGATTTGGGACCCATGCGATGGGTAGCACGCAGTATTACTTTAAAGGGTCTGCGTTTGCTCACCCAACCTCACCAAACCTCTCAGCCCCAAGAGTGTCCACCCTTATGTCTCATCCAGCTGTGGGTCTAGATATGGTCAATGCAGGTTGCATCACAGCCCTTGAACGAATTGTGTAAGAATTTCTCTCTCTTTCCCTGTCTTTGTTTCATGGGTTTTTAAAAGTAATTTATTTTTATAATGGGGTTTAGCTGCTTTTCACGGCTGTGTTTATGCCGCCTTACACACACTTGACACACTAACAGAGAGATATCAATACATAGGTTTTAAGATTATTACTAGTCAGATATATTCTTGTGCGGTGAATCGGGCGTGTTGAGTCCAGTTCTCTGAGCAAGGAGTAGGTCTTGTCTATTCCATATTGGGTTTATGGAACGGTATCTGAGCTAATTTGAAACTCTTGTTTTATGTATCACCCCACCTCACCTTTCCCGTTAAGCAGCCATAGTGTGTTTTCTGCATGTGTGACTCTGTTCTGTTTTGTAATTCAGTTCAAGTGTAACGGTTTTTACATTCCCTCTATAAGTGACACCTTATGAGAAGTGTCCTTTTCTGTGTGACTTATTTCACTTAGAATCGTCTTACCTAAATCCACTCATCATGCTGCTACTAGCCTTATGACATTGATTTCATGGCTGAGTGATATTCCATTGTACATAAGGACCACAACATTTTTATCCATTTTTCGCTTTCCTGGGATATTTAAGGTGGAAGGAAGTGGAGGTCCTTGTCAACAGAGCAGCCCTAAACTTTGGGGTGCTTGTGTCTTGCTGATTTTCAATTTTCCCACTTTATCCCCCCATGCGTGGAAGTGCCCTATGCTCTCTAAGCTGTGTTTTTTAGATGTTTCAGGACACACCGTACACTTCTCCAGAGTGGCTGTTGGCAATTTACATCCCGCCCATCAGTGTAGCAAGGCTCCCATTTCTCCATGGCCTGTCCTGCATTTCTGGTTTTGACACCTTTTTCAGCATGTCCCTTTTGACCGATGGGAAGCGAGACTTCTTTGGAGCGCTGATTTGCCTTTCCAGGTTGCTTGGTTGGCTAAAAAGGGCGTATGCGTTTTTTCCTGAATATATTCAGGAAAAAACGCATACGCCCTTTTTGGCCAAGGGCATCATTGTCAACGTTTTGCCGCTTTTCATGTGCTTTAAAGGCGATTCGAATCTACCTCCTGAAATCTGTTTCCTGCAATTCTGCCTTGATTTCAAATCCTCTTCTTTGCCTTCCCTCAATATATTTGTGGACGAGAGTTATCATTTATAACTCTGCAGGTTTGTGAATTGCAGTGCCCTGAAGCTCCATTTTACAAGTCGCTTTTTTGGGAGCCGGCCGCAAAAGCGCAGGATGGCTTCAGGCCCTGTTCTGGTTCCGGGGGGCAGGCTGAGCCTGTGGTTAATTCTTCTTCCTGATGGGAAAATAGAGTGACCTGTGCCTGTCCCAACACCAAGAGCTAGTCTCTCATTGGTTCCCCGTCTTCCCGTTCATCCTCAGGACAAATTGCAACCTGTACGGAACAGGAGGTTAAAGGTGCTGATGCTCCAAGTAGGGAGATTGCTAGTAAAGTGGCTGGAATGGCGAACACGAGCACAAGGAGATGAGAAATGAGGTGCATTTTAGAAACCTTTCCCCATCACACGGTGTACCATATTCTGGGTTTCTCATGCATGTTTTCGATGTAGGAAGATGCCCTTGAACCTGGAGATTTGGGACCCATGCGATGGGTAGCACGCAGTATTACTTTAAAGGGTCTGCGTTTGCTCACCCAACCTCACCAAACCTCTCAGCCCCAAGAGTGTCCACCCTTATGTCTCATCCAGCTGTGGGTCTAGATATGGTCAATGCAGGTTGCATCACAGCCCCTGAACGAATTGTGTAAGAATTTCTCTCTCTTTCCCTCTCTTTGTTTCATGGGTTTTTAAAAGTAATTTATTTTTATAATGGGGTTTAGCTGCTTTTCACGGCTGTGTTTATGCCGCCTTACACACACTTGACACACTAACAGAGAGATATCAATACATAGGTTTTTAGATTATTACTAGTCAGATATATTCTTGTGCGGTGAATCGGGCGTGTTGAGTCCAGTTCTCTGAGCAAGGAGTAGGTCTTGTCTATTCCATATTGGGTTTATGGAACGGTATCTGAGCTAATTTGAAACTCTTGTTTTATGTATCACCCCACCTCACCTTTCCCGTTAAGCAGCCATAGTGTGTTTTCTGCATGTGTGACTCTGTTCTGTTTTGTAATTCAGTTCAAGTGTAACGGTTTTTACATTCCCTCTATAAGTGACACCTTATGAGAAGTGTCCTTTTCTGTGTGACTTATTTCACTTAGAATCGTCTTACCTAAATCCACTCATCATGCTGCTACTAGCCTTATGACATTGATTTCATGGCTGAGTGATATTCCATTGTACATAAGGACCACAACTTTTTTATCCATTTTTCGCTTTCCTGGGATATTTAAGGTGGAATGAAGTGGAGGTCCTTGTCAACAGAGCAGCCCTAAACTTTGGGGTGCTTGTGTCTTGCTGATTTTCAATTTTCCCACTTTATCCCCCCATGTGTGGAAGTGCCCTAGGCTCTCTAAGCTGTGTTTTTAAGATGTTTCAGGACACACCGTACACTTCTCCAGAGTGGCTGTTGGCAATTTACATCCCGCCCATCAGTGTAGCAAGGCTCCCATTTCTCCATGGGCTGTCCTGCATTTCTGGTTTTGACACTTTTTTCAGCATGTCCCTTTTGACCGATGGGAAGCGAGACTTCTTTGTAGCGCTGATTTGCCTTTCCAGGTTGCTTGGTTGGCCAAAAAGGGCGTATGCGTTTTTTCCTGAATATATTCAGGAAAAAACTTATACGCCCTTTTTGGCCAAGGTCATCATTGTCAACGTTTTGCCGCTTTTCATGTGCTTTAAAGGCGATTCGAATCTACCTCCTGAAATCTGTTTCCTGCAATTCTGCCTTGATTTCAAATCCTCTTCTTTGCCTTCCCTCAATATATTTGTGGACGAGAGTTATCATTTATAACTCTGCAGGTTTGTGAATTGCAGTGCCCTGAAGCTGCATTTTACAAGTCGCTTTTTTGGGAGCCGGCCGCAAAAGCGCAGGATGGCTTCAGGCCCTGTTCTGGTTCCGGGGGGCAGGCTGAGCCTGTGGTTAATTCTTCTTCCTGATGGGAAAATAGAGTGACCTGTGACTGTCCCAACACCAAGAGCTAGTCTCTCATTGGTTCCCCGTCTTCCCGTTCATCCTCAGGACAAATTGCAACCTGTACGGAACAGGAGGTTAAAGGTGCTGATGCTCCAAGTAGGGAGATTGCTAGTAAAGTGGCTGGAATGGCGAACACGAGCACAAGGAGGTGAGAAATGAGGTGCGTTTTAGAAACCTTTCCCCATCACACGGTGTACCATCTTCTGGGTTTCTCATGCATGTTTTCGATGTAGGAAGATGCCCTTGAACCTGGAGATTTGGGACCCATGCGATGGGTAGCACGCAGTATTACTTTAAAGGGTCTGCGTTTGCTCACCCAACCTCACCAAACCTCTCAGCCCCAAGAGTGTCCACCCTTATGTCTCATCCAGCTGTGGGTCTAGATATGGTCAATCCAGGTTGCATCACAGCCCCTGAACGAATTGTGTAAGAATTTCTCTCTCTTTCCCTGTCTTTGTTTCATGGGTTTTTAAAAGTAATTTATTTTTATAATGGGGTTTAGCTGCTTTTCACGGCTGTGTTTAGGCCGCTTTACACCCACTTGACACACTAACAGAGAGATATCAATACATAGGTTTTAAGATTATTACTAGTCAGATATATTCTTGTGCGGTGAATCGGGCGTGTTGAGTCCAGTTCTCTGAGCAAGGAGTAGGTCTTGTCTATTCCATATTGGGTTTATAGAACGGTATCTGAGCTAATTTGAAACTCTTGTTTTATGTATCACCCCACCTCACCTTTCCCGTTAAGCAGCCATAGTGTGTTTTCTGCATGTGTGACTCTGTTCTGTTTTGTAATTCAGTTCAAGTGTAACGGTTTTTACATTCCCTCTATAAGTGACACCTTAGGAGAAGTGTCCTTTTCTGTGTGACTTATTTCACTTAGAATCGTCTTACCTAAATCCACTCATCATGCTGCTACTAGCCTTATGACATTGATTTCATGGCTGAGTGATATTCCATTGTACATAAGGACCACAACTTTTTTATCCATTTTTCGCTTTCCTGGGATATTTAAGGTAGAATGAAGTGGAGGTCCTTGTCAACAGAGCAGCCCTAAACTTTGGGGTGCTTGTGTCTTGCTGATTTTCAATTTTCCCACTTTATCCCCCCATGTGTGGAAGTGCCCTATGCTCTCTAAGCTGTGTTTTTTAGATGTTTCAGGACACACCGTACACTTCTCCAGAGTGGCTGTTGGCAATTTACATCCCGCCCATCAGTGTAGCAAGGCTCCCATTTCTCCATGGCCTGTCCTGCATTTCTGGTTTTGACACTTTTTTCATCATGTCCCTTTTGACCGATGGGAAGCGAGACTTCTTTGTAGCGCTGATTTGCCTTTCCAGGTTGCTTGGTTGGCCAAAAAGGGCGTATGCGTTTTTTCCTGAATATATTCAGGAAAAAACGTATACGCCCTTTTTGGCCAAGGGCATCATTGTCAACGTTTTGCCGCTTTTCATGTGCTTTAAAGGCGATTCGAATCTACCTCCTGAAATCTGTTTCCTGCAATTCTGCCTTGATTTCAAATCCTCTTCTTTGCCTTCCCTCAATATATTTGTGGACGAGAGTTATCATTTATAACTCTGCAGGTTTGTGAATTGCAGTGCCCTGAAGCTGCATTTTACAAGTCGCTTTTTTGGGAGCCGGCCGCATAAGCGCAGGATGGCTTCAGGCCCTGTTCTGGTTCCGGGGGGCAGGCTGAGCCTGTGGTTAATTCTTCTTCCTGATGGGAAAATAGAGTGACCTCTGACTGTCCCAACACCAAGAGCTAGTCTCTCATTGGTTTCCCGTCTTCCCGTTCATCCTCAGGACAAATTGCAACCTGTACGGAACAGGAGGTTAAAGGTGCTGATGCTCCAAGTAGGGAGATTGCTAGTAAAGTGACTGGAATGGCGAACCCGAGCACAAGGAGGTGAGAAATGAGGTGCGTTTTAGAAACCTTTCCCCATCACACGGTGTACCATCTTCTGGGTTTCTCATGCATGTTTTCGATGTAGGAAGATGCCCTTGAACCTGGAGATTTGGGACCCATGCGATGGGTAGCACGCAGTATTACTTTAAAGGGTCTGCGTTTGCTCACCCAACCTCACCAAAACTCTCAGCCCCAAGAGTGTCCACCCTTATGTCTCATCCAGCTGTGGGTCTAGATATGGTCAATCCAGGTTGCATCACAGCCCCTGAACGAATTGTGTAAGAATTTCTCTCTCTTTCCCTGTCTTTGTTTCATGGGTTTTTAAAAGTAATTTATTTTTATAATGGGGTTTAGCTGCTTTTCACGGCTGTGTTTAGGCCGCTTTACACCCACTTGACACACTAACAGAGAGATATCAATACATAGGTTTTAAGATTATTACTAGTCAGATATATTCTTGTGCGGTGAATCGGGCGTGTTGAGTCCAGTTCTCTGAGCAAGGAGTAGGTCTTGTCTATTCCATATTGGGTTTATGGAACGGTATCTGAGCTAATTTGAAACTCTTGTTTTATGTATCACCCCACCTCACCTTTCCCGTTAAGCAGCCATAGTGTGTTTTCTGCATGTGTGACTCTGTTCTGTTTTGTAATTCAGTTCAAGTGTAACGGTTTTTACATTCCCTCTATAAGTGACACCTTATGAGAAGTGTCCTTTTCTGTGTGACTTATTTCACTTAGAATCGTCTTACCTAAATCCACTCATCATGCTGCTACTAGCCTTATGACATTGATTTCATGGCTGAGTGATATTCCATTGTACATAAGGACCACAACATTTTTATCCATTTTTCGCTTTCCTGGGATATTTAAGGTGGAAGGAAGTGGAGGTCCTTGTCAACAGAGCAGCCCTAAACTTTGGGGTGCTTGTGTCTTGCTGATTTTCAATTTTCCCACTTTATCCCCCCATGCGTGGAAGTGCCCTATGCTCTCTAAGCTGTGTTTTTTAGATGTTTCAGGACACACCGTACACTTCTCCAGAGTGGCTGTTGGCAATTTACATCCCGCCCATCAGTGTAGCAAGGCTCCCATTTCTCCATGGCCTGTCCTGCATTTCTGGTTTTGACAACTTTTTCAGCATGTCCCTTTTGACCGATGGGAAGCGAGACTTCTTTGGAGCGCTGATTTGCCTTTCCAGGTTGCTTGGTTGGCTAAAAAGGGCGTATGCGTTTTTTCCTGAATATATTCAGGAAAAAACGCATACGCCCTTTTTGGCCAAGGGCATCATTGTCAACGTTTTGCCGCTTTTCATGTGCTTTAAAGGCGATTCGAATCTACCTCCTGAAATCTGTTTCCTGCAATTCTGCCTTGATTTCAAATCCTCTTCTTTGCCTTCCCTCAATATATTTGTGGACGAGAGTTATCATTTATAACTCTGCAGGTTTGTGAATTGCAGTGCCCTGAAGCTCCATTTTACAAGTCGCTTTTTTGGGAGCCGGCCGCAAAAGCGCAGGATGGCTTCAGGCCCTGTTCTGGTTCCGGGGGGCAGGCTGAGCCTGTGGTTAATTCTTCTTCCTGATGGGAAAATAGAGTGACCTGTGCCTGTCCCAACACCAAGAGCTAGTCTCTCATTGGTTCCCCGTCTTCCCGTTCATCCTCAGGACAAATTGCAACCTGTACGGAACAGGAGGTTAAAGGTGCTGATGCTCCAAGTAGGGAGATTGCTAGTAAAGTGGCTGGAATGGGGAACACGAGCACAAGGAGATGAGAAATTAGGTGCATTTTAGAAACCTTTCCCCATCACACGGTGTACCATATTCTGGGTTTCTCATGCATGTTTTCGATGTAGGAAGATGCCCTTGAACCTGGAGATTTGGGACCCATGCGATGGGTAGCACGCAGTATTACTTTAAAGGGTCTGCGTTTGCTCACCCAACCTCACCAAACCTCTCAGCCCCAAGAGTGTCCACCCTTATGTCTCATCCAGCTGTGGGTCTAGATATGGTCAATGCAGGTTGCATCACAGCCCCTGAACGAATTGTGTAAGAATTTCTCTCTCTTTCCCTGTCTTTGTTTCATGGGTTTTTAAAAGTAATTTATTTTTATAATGGGGTTTAGCTGCTTTTCACGGCTGTGTTTATGCCGCCTTACACACACTTGACACACTAACAGAGAGATATCAATACATAGGTTTTTAGATTATTACTAGTCAGATATATTCTTGTGCGGTGAATCGGGCGTGTTGAGTCCAGTTCTCTGAGCAAGGAGTAGGTCTTGTCTATTCCATATTGGGTTTATGGAACGGTATCTGAGCTAATTTGAAACTCTTGTTTTATGTATCACCCCACCTCACCTTTCCCGTTAAGCAGCCATAGTGTGTTTTCTGCATGTGTGACTCTGTTCTGTTTTGTAATTCAGTTCAAGTGTAACGGTTTTTACATTCCCTCTATAAGTGACACCTTATGAGAAGTGTCCTTTTCTGTGTGACTTATTTCACTTAGAATCGTCTTACCTAAATCCACTCATCATGCTGCTACTAGCCTTATGACATTGATTTCATGGCTGAGTGATATTCCATTGTACATAAGGACCACAACTTTTTTATCCATTTTTCGCTTTCCTGGGATATTTAAGGTGGAATGAAGTGGAGGTCCTTGTCAACAGAGCAGCCCTAAACTTTGGGGTGCTTGTGTCTTGCTGATTTTCAATTTTCCCACTTTATCCCCCCATGTGTGGAAGTGCCCTAGGCTCTCTAAGCTGTGTTTTTTAGATGTTTCAGGACACACCGTACACTTCTCCAGAGTGGCTGTTGGCAATTTACATCCCGCCCATCAGTGTAGCAAGGCTCCCATTTCTCCATGGGCTGTCCTGCATTTCTGGTTTTGACACTTTTTTCAGCATGTCCCTTTTGACCGATGGGAAGCGAGACTTCTTTGTAGCGCTGATTTGCCTTTCCAGGTTGCTTGGTTGGCCAAAAAGGGCGTATGCGTTTTTTCCTGAATATATTCAGGAAAAAACTTATACGCCCTTTTTGGCCAAGGTCATCATTGTCAACGTTTTGCCGCTTTTCATGTGCTTTAAAGGCGATTCGAATCTACCTCCTGAAATCTGTTTCCTGCAATTCTGCCTTGATTTCAAATCCTCTTCTTTGCCTTCCCTCAATATATTTGTGGACGAGAGTTATCATTTATAACTCTGCAGGTTTGTGAATTGCAGTGCCCTGAAGCTGCATTTTACAAGTCGCTTTTTTGGGAGCCGGCCGCAAAAGCGCAGGATGGCTTCAGGCCCTGTTCTGGTTCCGGGGGGCAGGCTGAGCCTGTGGTTAATTCTTCTTCCTGATGGGAAAATAGAGTGACCTGTGACTGTCCCAACACCAAGAGCTAGTCTCTCATTGGTTCCCCGTCTTCCCGTTCATCCTCAGGACAAATTGCAACCTGTACGGAACAGGAGGTTAAAGGTGCTGATGCTCCAAGTAGGGAGATTGCTAGTAAAGTGGCTGGAATGGCGAACACGAGCACAAGGAGGTGAGAAATGAGGTGCGTTTTAGAAACCTTTCCCCATCACACGGTGTACCATCTTCTGGGTTTCTCATGCATGTTTTCGATGTAGGAAGATGCCCTTGAACCTGGAGATTTGGGACCCATGCGATGGGTAGCACGCAGTATTACTTTAAAGGGTCTGCGTTTGCTCACCCAACCTCACCAAACCTCTCAGCCCCAAGAGTGTCCACCCTTATGTCTCATCCAGCTGTGGGTCTAGATATGGTCAATCCAGGTTGCATCACAGCCCCTGAACGAATTGTGTAAGAATTTCTCTCTCTTTCCCTGTCTTTGTTTCATGGGTTTTTAAAAGTAATTTATTTTTATAATGGGGTTTAGCTGCTTTTCACGGCTGTGTTTAGGCCGCTTTACACCCACTTGACACACTAACAGAGAGATATCAATACATAGGTTTTAAGATTATTACTAGTCAGATATATTCTTGTGCGGTGAATCGGGCGTGTTGAGTCCAGTTCTCTGAGCAAGGAGTAGGTCTTGTCTATTCCATATTGGGTTTATGGAACGGTATCTGAGCTAATTTGAAACTCTTGTTTTATGTATCACCCCACCTCACCTTTCCCGTTAAGCAGCCATAGTGTGTTTTCTGCATGTGTGACTCTGTTCTGTTTTGTAATTCAGTTCAAGTGTAACGGTTTTTACATTCCCTCTATAAGTGACACCTTAGGAGAAGTGTCCTTTTCTGTGTGACTTATTTCACTTAGAATCGTCTTACCTAAATCCACTCATCATGCTGCTACTAGCCTTATGACATTGATTTCATGGCTGAGTGATATTCCATTGTACATAAGGACCACAACTTTTTTATCCATTTTTCGCTTTCCTGGGATATTTAAGGTGGAAGGAAGTGGAGGTCCTTGTCAACAGAGCAGCCCTAAACTTTGGGGTGCTTGTGTCTTGCTGATTTTCAATTTTCCCACTTTATCCCCCCATGCGTGGAAGTGCCCTATGCTCTCTAAGCTGTGTTTTTTAGATGTTTCAGGACACACCGTACACTTCTCCAGAGTGGCTGTTGGCAATTTACATCCCGCCCATCAGTGTAGCAAGGCTCCCATTTCTCCATGGCCTGTCCTGCATTTCTGGTTTTGACACCTTTTTCAGCATGTCCCTTTTGACCGATGGGAAGCGAGACTTCTTTGTAGCGCTGATTTGCCTTTCCAGGTTGCTTGGTTGGCCAAAAAGGGCGTATTCGTTTTTTCCTGAATATATTCAGGAAAAAACGCATACGCCCTTTTTGGCCAAGGGCATCATTGTCAACGTTTTGCCGCTTTTCATGTGCTTTAAAGGCGATTCGAATCTACCTCCTGAAATCTGTTTCCTGCAATTCTGCCTTGATTTCAAATCCTCTTCTTTGCCTTCCCTCAATATATTTGTGGACGAGAGTTATCATTTATAACTCTGCAGGTTTGTGAATTGCAGTGCCCTGAAGCTCCATTTTACAAGTCGCTTTTTTGGGAGCCGGCCGCAAAAGCGCAGGATGGCTTCAGGCCCTGTTCTGGTTCCGGGGGGCAGGCTGAGCCTGTGGTTAATTCTTCTTCCTGATGGGAAAATTGAGTGACCTGTGCCTGTCCCAACACCAAGAGCTAGTCTCTCATTGGTTCCCCGTCTTCCCGTTCATCCTCAGGACAAATTGCAACCTGTACGGAACAGGAGGTTAAAGGTGCTGATGCTCCAAGTAGGGAGATTGCTAGTAAAGTGGCTGGAATGGCGAACCCGAGCACAAGGAGATGAGAAATGCGGTGCGTTTTAGAAACCTTTCCCCATCACACGGTGTACCATCTTCTGGGTTTCTCATGCATGTTTTCGATGTAGGAAGATGCCCTTGAACCTGGAGATTTGGGACCCATGCGATGGGTAGCACGCAGTATTACTTTAAAGGGTCTGCGTTTGCTCACCCAACCTCACCAAACCTCCCAGCCCCAAGAGTGTCCACCCTTATGTCTCATCCAGCTGTGGGTCTAGATATGGTCAATGCAGGTTGCATCACAGCCCTTGAACGAATTTTGTAAGAATTTCTCTCTCTTTCCCTGTCTTTGTTTCATGGGTTTTTAAAAGTAATTTATTTTTATAATGGGGTTTAGCTGCTTTTCACGGCTGTGTTTATGCCGCCTTACACACACTTGACACACTAACAGAGAGATATCAATACATAGGTTTTAAGATTATTACTAGTCAGATATATTCTTGTGCGGTGAATCGGGCGTGTTGAGTCCAGTTCTCTGAGCAAGGAGTAGGTCTTGTCTATTCCATATTGGGTTTATGGAACGGTATCTGAGCTAATTTGAAACTCTTGTTTTATGTATCACCCCACCTCACCTTTCCCGTTAAGCAGCCATAGTGTGTTTTCTGCATGTGTGACTCTGTTCTGTTTTGTAATTCAGTTCAAGTGTAACGGTTTTTACATTCCCTCTATAAGTGACACCTTATGAGAAGTGTCCTTTTCTGTGTGACTTATTTCACTTAGAATCGTCTTACCTAAATCCACTCATCATGCTGCTACTAGCCTTATGACATTGATTTCATGGCTGAGTGATATTCCATTGTACATAAGGACCACAACTTTTTTATCCATTTTTCGGTTTCCTGGGATATTTAAGGTAGAATGAAGTGGAGGTCCTTGTCAACAGAGCAGCCCTAAACTTTGGGGTGCTTGTGTCTTGCTGATTTTCAATTTTCCCACTTTATCCCCCCATGTGTGGAAGTGCCCTATGCTCTCTAAGCTGTGTTTTTTAGATGTTTCAGGACACACCGTACACTTCTCCAGAGTGGCTGTTGGCAATTTACATCCCGCCCATCAGTGTAGCAAGGCTCCCATTTCTCCATGGCCTGTCCTGCATTTCTGGTTTTGACACTTTTTTCAGCATGTCCCTTTTGACCGATGGGAAGCGAGACTTCTTTGTAGCGCTGATTTGCCTTTCCAGGTTGCTTGGTTGGCCAAAAAGGGCGTATGCGTTTTTTCCTGAATATATTCAGGAAAAAACGTATACGCCCTTTTTGGCCAAGGGCATCATTGTCAACGTTTTGCCGCTTTTCATGTGCTTTAAAGGCGATTCGAATCTACCTCCTGAAATCTGTTTCCTGCAATTCTGCCTTGATTTCAAATCCTCTTCTTTGCCTTCCCTCAATATATTTGTGGACGAGAGTTATCATTTATAACTCTGCAGGTTTGTGAATTGCAGTGCCCTGAAGCTGCATTTTACAAGTCGCTTTTTTGGGAGCCGGCCGCATAAGCGCAGGATGGCTTCAGGCCCTGTTCTGGTTCCGGGGGGCAGGCTGAGCCTGTGGTTAATTCTTCTTCCTGATGGGAAAATAGAGTGACCTCTGACTGTCCCAACACCAAGAGCTAGTCTCTCATTGGTTTCCCGTCTTCCCGTTCATCCTCAGGACAAATTGCAACCTGTACGGAACAGGAGGTTAAAGGTGCTGATGCTCCAAGTAGGGAGATTGCTAGTAAAGTGACTGGAATGGCGAACCCGAGCACAAGGAGGTGAGAAATGAGGTGCGTTTTAGAAACCTTTCCCCATCACACGGTGTACCATCTTCTGGGTTTCTCATGCATGTTTTCGATGTAGGAAGATGCCCTTGAACCTGGAGATTTGGGACCCATGCGATGGGTAGCACGCAGTATTACTTTAAAGGGTCTGCGTTTGCTCACCCAACCTCACCAAAACTCTCAGCCCCAAGAGTGTCCACCCTTATGTCTCATCCAGCTGTGGGTCTAGATATGGTCAATCCAGGTTGCATCACAGCCCCTGAACGAATTGTGTAAGAATTTCTCTCTCTTTCCCTGTCTTTGTTTCATGGGTTTTTAAAAGTAATTTATTTTTATAATGGGGTTTAGCTGCTTTTCACGGCTGTGTTTAGGCCGCTTTACACCCACTTGACACACTAACAGAGAGATATCAATACATAGGTTTTAAGATTATTACTAGTCAGATATATTCTTGTGCGGTGAATCGGGCGTGTTGAGTCCAGTTCTCTGAGCAAGGAGTAGGTCTTGTCTATTCCATATTGGGTTTATGGAACGGTATCTGAGCTAATTTGAAACTCTTGTTTTATGTATCACCCCACCTCACCTTTCCCGTTAAGCAGCCATAGTGTGTTTTCTGCATGTGTGACTCTGTTCTGTTTTGTAATTCAGTTCAAGTGTAACGGTTTTTACATTCCCTCTATAAGTGACACCTTATGAGAAGTGTCCTTTTCTGTGTGACTTATTTCACTTAGAATCGTCTTACCTAAATCCACTCATCATGCTGCTACTAGCCTTATGACATTGATTTCATGGCTGAGTGATATTCCATTGTACATAAGGACCACAACTTTTTTATCCATTTTTCGCTTTCCTGGGATATTTAAGGTGGAATGAAGTGGAGGTCCTTGTCAACAGAGCAGCCCTAAACTTTGGGGTGCTTGTGTCTTGCTGATTTTCAATTTTCCCACTTTATCCCCCCATGTGTGGAAGTGCCCTAGGCTCTCTAAGCTGTGTTTTTTAGATGTTTCAGGACACACCGTACACTTCTCCAGAGTGGCTGTTGGCAATTTACATCCCGCCCATCAGTGTAGCAAGGCTCCCATTTCTCCATGGGCTGTCCTGCATTTCTGGTTTTGACACTTTTTTCAGCATGTCCCTTTTGACCGATGGGAAGCGAGACTTCTTTGTAGCGCTGATTTGCCTTTCCAGGTTGCTTGGTTGGCCAAAAAGGGCGTATGCGTTTTTTCCTGAATATATTCAGGAAAAAACGCATACGCCCTTTTTGGCCAAGGGCATCATTGTCAACGTTTTGCCGCTTTTCATGTGCTTTAAAGGCGATTCGAATCTACCTCCTGAAATCTGTTTCCTGCAATTCTGCCTTGATTTCAAATCCTCTTCTTTGCCTTCCCTCAATATATTTGTGGACGAGAGTTATCATTTATAACTCTGCAGGTTTGTGAATTGCAGTGCCCTGAAGCTGCATTTTACAAGTCGCTTTTTTGGGAGCCGGCCGCAAAAGCGCAGGATGGCTTCAGGCCCTGTTCTGGTTCCGGGGGGCAGGCTGAGCCTGTGGTTAATTCTTCTTCCTGATGGGAAAATAGAGTGACCTGTGACTGTCCCAACACCAAGAGCTAGTCTCTCATTGGTTCCCCGTCTTCCCGTTCATCCTCAGGACAAATTGCAACCTGTACGGAACAGGAGGTTAAAGGTGCTGATGCTCCAAGTAGGGAGATTGCTAGTAAAGTGGCTGGAATGGCGAACACGAGTACAAGGAGGTGAGAAATGAGGTGCGTTTTAGAAACCTTTCCCCATCACACGGTGTACCATCTTCTGGGTTTCTCATGCATGTTTTCGATGTAGGAAGATGCCCTTGAACCTGGAGATTTGGGACCCATGCGATGGGTAGCACGCAGTATTACTTTAAAGGGTCTGCGTTTGCTCACCCAACCTCACCAAACCTCTCAGCCCCAAGAGTGTCCACCCTTATGTCTCATCCAGCTGTGGGTCTAGATATGGTCAATCCAGGTTGCATCACAGCCCCTGAACGAATTGTGTAAGAATTTCTCTCTCTTTCCCTGTCTTTGTTTCATGGGTTTTTAAAAGTAATTTATTTTTATAATGGGGTTTAGCTGCTTTTCACGGCTGTGTTTAGGCCGCTTTACACCCACTTGACACACTAACAGAGAGATATCAATACATAGGTTTTAAGATTATTACTAGGCAGATATATTCTTGTGCGGTGAATCGGGCGTGTTGAGTCCAGTTCTCTGAGCAAGGAGTAGGTCTTGTCTATTCCATATTGGGTTTATGGAACGGTATCTGAGCTAATTTGAAACTCTTGTTTTATGTATCACCCCACCTCACCTTTCCCGTTAAGCAGCCATAGTGTGTTTTCTGCATGTGTGACTCTGTTCTGTTTTGTAATTCAGTTCAAGTGTAACGGTTTTTACATTCCCTCTATAAGTGACACCTTAGGAGAAGTGTCCTTTTCTGTGTGACTTATTTCACTTAGAATCGTCTTACCTAAATCCACTCATCATGCTGCTACTAGCCTTATGACATTGATTTCATGGCTGAGTGATATTCCATTGTACATAAGGACCACAACTTTTTTATCCATTTTTCGCTTTCCTGGGATATTTAAGGTAGAATGAAGTGGAGGTCCTTGTCAACAGAGCAGCCCTAAACTTTGGGGTGCTTGTGTCTTGCTGATTTTCAATTTTCCCACTTTATCCCCCCATGTGTGGAAGTGCCCTATGCTCTCTAAGCTGTGTTTTTTAGATGTTTCAGGACACACCGTACACTTCTCCAGAGTGGCTGTTGGCAATTTACATCCCGCCCATCAGTGTAGCAAAGCTCCCATTTCTCCATGGCCTGTCCTGCATTTCTGGTTTTGACACTTTTTTCAGCATGTCCCTTTTGACCGATGGGAAGCGAGACTTCTTTGTAGCGCTGATTTGCCTTTCCAGGTTGCTTGGTTGGCCAAAAAGGGCGTATGCGTTTTTTCCTGAATATATTCAGGAAAAAACGTATACGCCCTTTTTGGCCAAGGGCATCATTGTCAACGTTTTGCCGCTTTTCATGTGCTTTAAAGGCGATTCGAATCTACCTCCTGAAATCTGTTTCCTGCAATTCTGCCTTGATTTCAAATCCTCTTCTTTGCCTTCCCTCAATATATTTGTGGACGAGAGTTATCATTTATAACTCTGCAGGTTTGTGAATTGCAGTGCCCTGAAGCTGCATTTTACAAGTCGCTTTTTTGGGAGCCGGCCGCAAAAGCGCAGGATGGCTTCAGGCCCTGTTCTGGTTCCGGGGGGCAGGCTGAGCCTGTGGTTAATTCTTCTTCCTGATGGGAAAATAGAGTGACCTGTGACTGTCCCAACACCAAGAGCTAGTCTCTCATTGGTTCCCCGTCTTCCCGTTCATCCTCAGGACAAATTGCAACCTGTACGGAACAGGAGGTTAAAGGTGCTGATGCTCCAAGTAGGGAGATTGCTAGTAAAGTGGCTGGAATGGCGAACACGAGTACAAGGAGGTGAGAAATGAGGTGCGTTTTAGAAACCTTTCCCCATCACACGGTGTACCATCTTCTGGGTTTCTCATGCATGTTTTCGATGTAGGAAGATGCCCTTGAACCTGGAGATTTGGGACCCATGCGATGGGTAGCACGCAGTATTACTTTAAAGGGTCTGCGTTTGCTCACCCAACCTCACCAAACCTCTCAGCCCCAAGAGTGTCCACCCTTATGTCTCATCCAGCTGTGGGTCTAGATATGGTCAATCCAGGTTGCATCACAGCCCCTGAACGAATTGTGTAAGAATTTCTCTCTCTTTCCCTGTCTTTGTTTCATGGGTTTTTAAAAGTAATTTATTTTTATAATGGGGTTTAGCTGCTTTTCACGGCTGTGTTTAGGCCGCTTTACACCCACTTGACACACTAACAGAGAGATATCAATACATAGGTTTTAAGATTATTACTAGGCAGATATATTCTTGTGCGGTGAATCGGGCGTGTTGAGTCCAGTTCTCTGAGCAAGGAGTAGGTCTTGTCTATTCCATATTGGGTTTATGGAACGGTATCTGAGCTAATTTGAAACTCTTGTTTTATGTATCACCCCACCTCACCTTTCCCGTTAAGCAGCCATAGTGTGTTTTCTGCATGTGTGACTCTGTTCTGTTTTGTAATTCAGTTCAAGTGTAACGGTTTTTACATTCCCTCTATAAGTGACACCTTAGGAGAAGTGTCCTTTTCTGTGTGACTTATTTCACTTAGAATCGTCTTACCTAAATCCACTCATCATGCTGCTACTAGCCTTATGACATTGATTTCATGGCTGAGTGATATTCCATTGTACATAAGGACCACAACTTTTTTATCCATTTTTCGCTTTCCTGGGATATTTAAGGTAGAATGAAGTGGAGGTCCTTGTCAACAGAGCAGCCCTAAACTTTGGGGTGCTTGTGTCTTGCTGATTTTCAATTTTCCCACTTTATCCCCCCATGTGTGGAAGTGCCCTATGCTCTCTAAGCTGTGTTTTTTAGATGTTTCAGGACACACCGTACACTTCTCCAGAGTGGCTGTTGGCAATTTACATCCCGCCCATCAGTGTAGCAAAGCTCCCATTTCTCCATGGCCTGTCCTGCATTTCTGGTTTTGACACTTTTTTCAGCATGTCCCTTTTGACCGATGGGAAGCGAGACTTCTTTGTAGCGCTGATTTGCCTTTCCAGGTTGCTTGGTTGGCCAAAAAGGGCGTATGCGTTTTTTCCTGAATATATTCAGGAAAAAACGTATACGCCCTTTTTGGCCAAGGGCATCATTGTCAACGTTTTGCCGCTTTTCATGTGCTTTAAAGGCGATTCGAATCTACCTCCTGAAATCTGTTTCCTGCAATTCTGCCTTGATTTCAAATCCTCTTCTTTGCCTTCCCTCAATATATTTGTGGACGAGAGTTATCATTTATAACTCTGCAGGTTTGTGAATTGCAGTGCCCTGAAGCTGCATTTTACAAGTCGCTTTTTTGGGAGCCGGCCGCATAAGCGCAGGATGGCTTCAGGCCCTGTTCTGGTTCCGGGGGGCAGGCTGAGCCTGTGGTTAATTCTTCTTCCTGATGGGAAAATAGAGTGACCTCTGACTGTCCCAACACCAAGAGCTAGTCTCTCATTGGTTTCCCGTCTTCCCGTTCATCCTCAGGACAAATTGCAACCTGTACGGAACAGGAGGTTAAAGGTGCTGATGCTCCAAGTAGGGAGATTGCTAGTAAAATGACTGGAATGGCGAACCCGAGCACAAGGAGGTGAGAAATGAGGTGCGTTTTAGAAACCTTTCCCCATCACACGGTGTACCATCTTCTGGGTTTCTCTTGCATGTTTTCGATGTAGGAAGATGCCCTTGAACCTGGAGATTTGGGACCCATGCGATGGGTAGCACGCAGTATTACTTTAAAGGGTCTGCGTTTGCTCACCCAACCTCACCAAAACTCTCAGCCCCAAGAGTGTCCACCCTTATGTCTCATCCAGCTGTGGGTCTAGATATGGTCAATCCAGGTTGCATCACAGCCCCTGAACGAATTGTGTAAGAATTTCTCTCTCTTTCCCTGTCTTTGTTTCATGGGTTTTTAAAAGTAATTTATTTTTATAATGGGGTTTAGCTGCTTTTCACGGCTGTGTTTAGGCCGCTTTACACCCACTTGACACACTAACAGAGAGATATCAATACATAGGTTTTTAGATTATTACTAGTCAGATATATTCTTGTGCGGTGAATCGGGCGTGTTGAGTCCAGTTCTCTGAGCAAGGAGTAGGTCTTGTCTATTCCATATTGGGTTTATGGAACGGTATCTGAGCTAATTTGAAACTCTTGTTTTATGTATCACCCCACCTCACCTTTCCCGTTAAGCAGCCATAGTGTGTTTTCTGCATGTGTGACTCTGTTCTGTTTTGTAATTCAGTTCAAGTGTAACGGTTTTTACATTCCCTCTATAAGTGACACCTTAGGAGAAGTGTCCTTTTCTGTGTGACTTATTTCACTTAGAATCGTCTTACCTAAATCCACTCATCATGCTGCTACTAGCCTTATGACATTGATTTCATGGCTGAGTGATATTCCATTGTACATAAGGACCACAACTTTTTTATCCATTTTTCGCTTTCCTGGGATATTTAAGGTGGAAGGAAGTGGAGGTCCTTGTCAACAGAGCAGCCCTAAACTTTGGGGTGCTTGTGTCTTGCTGATTTTCAATTTTCCCACTTTATCCCCCCATGCGTGGAAGTGCCCTATGCTCTCTAAGCTGTGTTTTTTAGATGTTTCAGGACACACCGTACACTTCTCCAGAGTGGCTGTTGGCAATTTACATCCCGCCCATCAGTGTAGCAAGGCTCCCATTTCTCCATGGCCTGTCCTGCATTTCTGGTTTTGACAACTTTTTCAGCATGTCCCTTTTGACCGATGGGAAGCGAGACTTCTTTGTAGCGCTGATTTGACTTTCCAGGTTGCTTGGTTGGCCAAAAAGGGCGTATGCGTTTTTTCCTGAATATATTCAGGAAAAAACGCATACGCCCTTTTTGGCCAAGGGCATCATTGTCAACGTTTTGCCGCTTTTCATGTGCTTTAAAGGCGATTCGAATCTACCTCCTGAAATCTGTTTCCTGCAATTCTGCCTTGATTTCAAATCCTCTTCTTTGCCTTCCCTCAATATATTTGTGGACGAGAGTTATCATTTATAACTCTGCAGGTTTGTGAATTGCAGTGCCCTGAAGCTGCATTTTACAAGTCGCTTTTTTGGGAGCCGGCCGCAAAAGCGCAGGATGGCTTCAGGCCCTGTTCTGGTTCCGGGGGGCAGGCTGAGCCTGTGGTTAATTCTTCTTCCTGATGGGAAAATAGAGTGACCTGTGACTGTCCCAACACCAAGAGCTAGTCTCTCATTGCTTTCCCGTCTTCCCGTTCATCCTCAGGACAAATTGCAACCTGTACGGAACTGGAGGTTAAAGGTGCTGATGCTCCAAGTAGGGAGATTGCTAGTAAAGTGGCTGGAATGGCGAACCCGAGCACAAGGAGGTGAGAAATGAGGTGCGTTTTAGAAACCTTTCCCCATCACACGGTGTACCATCTTCTGGGTTTCTCATGCATGTTTTCGATGTAGGAAGATGCCCTTGAACCTGGAGATTTGGGACCCATGCGATGGGTAGCACGCAGTATTACTTTAAAGGGTCTGCGTTTGCTCACCCAACCTCACCAAAACTCTCAGCCCCAAGAGTGTCCACCCTTATGTCTCATCCAGCTGTGGGTCTAGATATGGTCAATCCAGGTTGCATCACAGCCCCTGAACGAATTGTGTAAGAATTTCTCTCTCTTTCCCTGTCTTTGTTTCATGGGTTTTTAAAAGTAATTTATTTTTATAATGGGGTTTAGCTGCTTTTCACGGCTGTGTTTATGCCGCCTTACACACACTTGACACACTAACAGAGAGATATCAATACATAGGTTTTAAGATTATTACTAGTCAGATATATTCTTGTGCGGTGAATCGGGCGTGTTGAGTCCAGTTCTCTGAGCAAGGAGTAGGTCTTGTCTATTCCATATTGGGTTTATGGAACGGTATCTGAGCTCATTTGAAACTCTTGTTTTATGTATCACCCCACCTCACCTTTCCCGTTAAGCAGCCATAGTGTGTTTTCTGCATGTGTGACTCTGTTCTGTTTTGTAATTCAGTTCAAGTGTAACGGTTTTTACATTCCCTCTATAAGTGACACCTTATGAGAAGTGTCCTTTTCTGTGTGACTTATTTCACTTAGAATCGTCTTACCTAAATCCACTCATCATGCTGCTACTAGCCTTATGACATTGATTTCATGGCTGAGTGATATTCCATTGTACATAAGGACCACAACTTTTTTATCCATTTTTCGCTTTCCTGGGATATTTAAGGTAGAATGAAGTGGAGGTCCTTGTCAACAGAGCAGCCCTAAACTTTGGGGTGCTTGTGTCTTGCTGATTTTCAATTTTCCCTCTTTATCCCCCCATGCGTGGAAGTGCCCTATGCTCTCTAAGCTGTGTTTTTTAGATGTTTCAGGACACACCGTACACTTCTCCAGAGTGGCTGTTGGCAATTTACATCCCGCCCATCAGTGTAGCAAGGCTCCCATTTCTCCATGGCCTCTCCTGCATTTCTGGTTTTGACACTTTTTTCAGCATGTCCCTTTTGACCGATGGGAAGCGCGACTTCTTTGTAGCGCTGATTTGCCTTTCCAGGTTGCTTGGTTGGCCAAAAAGGGCGTATGCGTTTTTTCCTGAATATATTCAGGAAAAAACGTATACGCCCTTTTTGGCCAAGGGCATCATTGTCAACGTTTTGCCGCCTTTCATGTGCTTTAAAGGCGATTCGAATCTACCTCCTGAAATCTGTTTCCTGCAATTCTGCCTTGATTTCAAATCCTCTTCTTTGCCTTCCCTCAATATATTTGTGGACGAGAGTTATCATTTATAACTCTGCAGGTTTGTGAATTGCAGTGCCCTGAAGCTCCATTTTACAAGTCGCTTTTTTGGGAGCCGGCCGCAAAAGCGCAGGATGGCTTCAGGCCCTGTTCTGGTTCCGGGGGGCAGGCTGAGCCTGTGGTTAATTCTTCTTCCTGATGGGAAAATAGAGTGACCTCTGACTGTCCCAACACCAAGAGCTAGTCTCTCATTGGTTTCCCGTCTTCCCGTTCATCCTCAGGACAAATTGCAACCTGTACGGAACAGGAGGTTAAAGGTGCTGATGCTCCAAGTAGGGAGATTGCTAGTAAAGTGGCTGGAATGGCGAACCCGAGCACAAGGAGGTGAGAAATGAGGTGCGTTTTAGAAACCTTTCCCCATCACACGGTGTACCATCTTCTGGGTTTCTCATGCATGTTTTCGATGTAGGAAGATGCCCTTGAACCTGGAGATTTGGGACCCATGCGATGGGTAGCACGCAGTATTACTTTAAAGGGTCTGCGTTTGCTCACCCAACCTCACCAAAACTCTCAGCCCCAAGAGTGTCCACCCTTATGTCTCATCCAGCTGTGGGTCTAGATATGGTCAATCCAGGTTGCATCACAGCCCCTGAACGAATTGTGTAAGAATTTCTCTCTCTTTCCCTGTCTTTGTTTCATGGGTTTTTAAAAGTAATTTATTTTTATAATGGGGTTTAGCTGCTTTTCACGGCTGTGTTTAGGCCGCTTTACACCCACTTGACACACTAACAGAGAGATATCAATACATAGGTTTTAAGATTATTCCTAGTCAGATATATTCTTGTGCGGTGAATCGGGCGTGTTGAGTCCAGTTCTCTGAGCAAGGAGTAGGTCTTGTCTATTCCATATTGGGTTTATGGAACGGTATCTGAGCTAATTTGAAACTCTTGTTTTATGTATCACCCCACCTCACCTTTCCCGTTAAGCAGCCATAGTGTGTTTTCTGCATGTGTGACTCTGTTCTGTTTTGTAATTCAGTTCAAGTGTAACGGTTTTTACATTCCCTCTATAAGTGACACCTTATGAGAAGTGTCCTTTTCTGTGTGACTTATTTCACTTAGAATCGTCTTACCTAAATCCACTCATCATGCTGCTACTAGCCCTATGACATTGATTTCATGGCTGAGTGATATTCCATTGTACATAAGGACCACAACATTTTTATCCATTTTTCGCTTTCCTGGGATATTTAAGGTGGAAGGAAGTGGAGGTCCTTGTCAACAGAGCAGCCCTAAACTTTGGGGTGCTTGTGTCTTGCTGATTTTCAATTTTCCCACTTTATCCCCCCATGCGTGGAAGTGCCCTATGCTCTCTAAGCTGTGTTTTTTAGATGTTTCAGGACACACCGTACACTTCTCCAGAGTGGCTGTTGGCAATTTACATCCCGCCCATCAGTGTAGCAAGGCTCCCATTTCTCCATGGCCTGTCCTGCATTTCTGGTTTTGACACCTTTTTCAGCATGTCCCTTTTGACCGATGGGAAGCGAGACTTCTTTGGAGCGCTGATTTGCCTTTCCAGGTTGCTTGGTTGGCTAAAAAGGGCGTATGCGTTTTTTCCTGAATATATTCAGGAAAAAACGCATACGCCCTTTTTGGCCAAGGGCATCATTGTCAACGTTTTGCCGCTTTTCATGTGCTTTAAAGGCGATTCGAATCTACCTCCTGAAATCTGTTTCCTGCAATTCTGCCTTGATTTCAAATCCTCTTCTTTGCCTTCCCTCAATATATTTGTGGACGAGAGTTATCATTTATAACTCTGCAGGTTTGTGAATTGCAGTGCCCTGAAGCTCCATTTTACAAGTCGCTTTTTTGGGAGCCGGCCGCAAAAGCGCAGGATGGCTTCAGGCCCTGTTCTGGTTCCGGGGGGCAGGCTGAGCCTGTGGTTAATTCTTCTTCCTGATGGGAAAATAGAGTGACCTGTGCCTGTCCCAACACCAAGAGCTAGTCTCTCATTGGTTCCCCGTCTTCCCGTTCATCCTCAGGACAAATTGCAACCTGTACGGAACAGGAGGTTAAAGGTGCTGATGCTCCAAGTAGGGAGATTGCTAGTAAAGTGGCTGGAATGGCGAACACGAGCACAAGGAGATGAGAAATGAGGTGCATTTTAGAAACCTTTCCCCATCACACGGTGTACCATATTCTGGGTTTCTCATGCATGTTTTCGATGTAGGAAGATGCCCTTGAACCTGGAGATTTGGGACCCATGCGATGGGTAGCACGCAGTATTACTTTAAAGGGTCTGCGTTTGCTCACCCAACCTCACCAAACCTCTCAGCCCCAAGAGTGTCCACCCTTATGTCTCATCCAGCTGTGGGTCTAGATATGGTCAATGCAGGTTGCATCACAGCCCCTGAACGAATTGTGTAAGAATTTCTCTCTCTTTCCCTGTCTTTGTTTCATGGGTTTTTAAAAGTAATTTATTTTTATAATGGGGTTTAGCTGCTTTTCACGGCTGTGTTTATGCCGCCTTACACACACTTGACACACTAACAGAGAGATATCAATACATAGGTTTTTAGATTATTACTAGTCAGATATATTCTTGTGCGGTGAATCGGGCGTGTTGAGTCCAGTTCTCTGAGCAAGGAGTAGGTCTTTTCTATTCCATATTGGGTTTATGGAACGGTATCTGAGCTAATTTGAAACTCTTGTTTTATGTATCACCCCACCTCACCTTTCCCGTTAAGCAGCCATAGTGTGTTTTCTGCATGTGTGACTCTGTTCTGTTTTGTAATTCAGTTC
Organism: Balaenoptera physalus; assembly: GCF_965194825.1. Lineage (NCBI taxonomy): Eukaryota > Metazoa > Chordata > Mammalia > Artiodactyla > Balaenopteridae > Balaenoptera > Balaenoptera physalus. Next base: position 313,707 of record NW_028126113.1, on the reverse strand, counting down.
AAGTGTAACGGTTTTTACATTCCCTCTATAAGTGACACCTTATGAGAAGTGTCCTTTTCTGTGTGACTTATTTCACTTAGAATCGTCTTACCTAAATCCACTCATCATGCTGCTACTAGCCTTATGACATTGATTTCATGGCTGAGTGATATTCCATTGTACATAAGGACCACAACTTTTTTATCCATTTTTCGCTTTCCTGGGATATTTAAGGTGGAATGAAGTGGAGGTCCTTGTCAACAGAGCAGCCCTAAACTTTGGGGTGCTTGTGTCTTGCTGATTTTCAATTTTCCCACTTTATCCCCCCATGTGTGGAAGTGCCCTATGCTCTCTAAGCTGTGTTTTTTAGATGTTTCAGGACACACCGTACACTTCTCCAGAGTGGCTGTTGGCAATTTACATCCCGCCCATCAGTGTAGCAAGGCTCCCATTTCTCCATGGGCTGTCCTGCATTTCTGGTTTTGACACTTTTTTCAGCATGTCCCTTTTGACCGATGGGAAGCGAGACTTCTTTGTAGCGCTGATTTGCCTTTCCAGGTTGCTTGGTTGGCCAAAAAGGGCGTATGCGTTTTTTCCTGAATATATTCAGGAAAAAACTTATACGCCCTTTTTGGCCAAGGTCATCATTGTCAACGTTTTGCCGCTTTTCATGTGCTTTAAAGGCGATTCGAATCTACCTCCTGAAATCTGTTTCCTGCAATTCTGCCTTGATTTCAAATCCTCTTCTTTGCCTTCCCTCAATATATTTTTGGACGAGAGTTATCATTTATAACTCTGCAGGTTTGTGAATTGCAGTGCCCTGAAGCTGCATTTTACAAGTCGCTTTTTTGGGAGCCGGCCGCAAAAGCGCAGGATGGCTTCAGGCCCTGTTCTGGTTCCGGGGGGCAGGCTGAGCCTGTGGTTAATTCTTCTTCCTGATGGGAAAATAGAGTGACCTGTGACTGTCCCAACACCAAGAGCTAGTCTCTCATTGGTTTCCCGTCTTCCCGTTCATCCTCAGGACAAATTGCAACCTGTACGGAACAGGAGGTTAAAGGTGCTGATGCTCCAAGTAGGGAGATTGCTAGTAAAGTGGCTGGAATGGCGAACACGAGCACAAGGAGGTGAGAAATGAGGTGCGTTTTAGAAACCTTTCCCCATCACACGGTGTACCATCTTCTGGGTTTCTCATGCATGTTTTCGATGTAGGAAGATGCCCTTGAACCTGGAGATTTGGGACACATGCGATGGGTAGCACGCAGTATTACTTTAAAGGGTCTGCGTTTGCTCACCCAACCTCACCAAACCTCTCAGCCCCAAGAGTGTCCACCCTTATGTCTCATCCAGCTGTGGGTCTAGATATGGTCAATCCAGGTTGCATCACAGCCCCTGAACGAATTGTGTAAGAATTTCTCTCTCTTTCCCTGTCTTTGTTTCATGGGTTTTTAAAAGTAATTTATTTTTATAATGGGGTTTAGCTGCTTTTCACGGCTGTGTTTAGGCCGCTTTACACCCACTTGACACACTAACAGAGAGATATCAATACATAGGTTTTAAGATTATTACTAGTCAGATATATTCTTGTGCGGTGAATCGGGCGTGTTGAGTCCAGTTCTCTGAGCAAGGAGTAGGTCTTGTCTATTCCATATTGGGTTTATGGAACGGTATCTGAGCTCATTTGAAACTCTTCTTTTATGTATCACCCCACCTCACCTTTCCCGTTAAGCAGCCATAGTGTGTTTTCTGCATGTGTGACTCTGTTCTGTTTTGTAATTCAGTTCAAGTGTAACGGTTTTTACATTCCCTCTATAAGTGACACCTTATGAGAAGTGTCCTTTTCTGTGTGACTTATTTCACTTAGAATCGTCTTACCTAAATCCACTCATCATGCTGCTACTAGCCTTATGACATTGATTTCATGGCTGAGTGATATTCCATTGTACATAAGGACCACAACTTTTTTATCCATTTTTCGCTTTCCTGGGATATTTAAGGTGGAAGGAAGTGGAGGTCCTTGTCAACAGAGCAGCCCTAAACTTTGGGGTGCTTGTGTCTTGCTGATTTTCAATGTTCCCACTTTATCCCCCCATGCGTGGAAGTGCCCTATGCTCTCTAAGCTGTGTTTTTTAGATGTTTCAGGACACACCGTACACTTCTCCAGAGTGGCTGTTGGCAATTTACATCCCGCCCATCAGTGTAGCAAGGCTCCCATTTCTCCATGGCCTGTCCTGCATTTCTGGTTTTGACACTTTTTTCAGCATGGCCCTTTTGACCGATGGGAAGCGAGACTTCTTTGGAGCGCTGATTTGCCTTTCCAGGTTGCTTGGTTGGCCAAAAAGGGCGTATGCGTTTTTTCCTGAATATATTCAGGAAAAAACGTATACGCCCTTTTTGGCCAAGGGCATCATTGTCAACGTTTTGCCGCTTTTCATGTGCTTTAAAGGCGATTCGAATCTACCTCCTGAAATCTGTTTCCTGCAATTCTGCCTTGATTTCAAATCCTCTTCTTTGCCTTCCCTCAATATATTTGTGGACGAGAGTTATCATTTATAACTCTGCAGGTTTGTGAATTGCAGTGCCCTGAAGCTGCATTTTACAAGTCGCTTTTTTGGGAGCCGGCCGCAAAAGCGCAGGATGGCTTCAGGCCCTGTTCTGGTTCCGGGGGGCAGGCTGAGCCTGTGGTTAATTCTTCTTCCTGATGGGAAAATAGAGTGACCTGTGACTGTCCCAACACCAAGAGCTAGTCTCTCATTGCTTTCCCGTCTTCCCGTTCATCCTCAGGACAAATTGCAACCTGTACGGAACTGGAGGTTAAAGGTGCTGATGCTCCAAGTAGGGAGATTGCTAGTAAAGTGGCTGGAATGGCGAACCCGAGCACAAGGAGGTGAGAAATGAGGTGCGTTTTAGAAACCTTTCCCCATCACACGGTGTACCATCTTCTGGGTTTCTCATGCATGTTTTCGATGTAGGAAGATGCCCTTGAACCTGGAGATTTGGGACCCATGCGATGGGTAGCACGCAGTATTACTTTAAAGGGTCTGCGTTTGCTCACCCAACCTCACCAAAACTCTCAGCCCCAAGAGTGTCCACCCTTATGTCTCATCCAGCTGTGGGTCCAAATATGGTCAATCCAGGTTGCATCACAGCCCCTGAACGAATTGTGTAAGAATTTCTCTCTCTTTCCCTGTCTTTGTTTCATGGGTTTTTAAAAGTAATTTATTTTTATAATGGGGTTTAGCTGCTTTTCACGGCTGTGTTTAGGCCGCTTTACACCCACTTGACACACTAACAGAGAGATATCAATACATAGGTTTTAAGATTATTCCTAGTCAGATATATTCTTGTGCGGTGAATCGGGCGTGTTGAGTCCAGTTCTCTGAGCAAGGAGTAGGTCTTGTCTATTCCATATTGGGTTTATGGAACGGTATCTGAGCTAATTTGAAACTCTTGTTTTATGTATCACCCCACCTCACCTTTCCCGTTAAGCAGCCATTGTGTGTTTTCTGCATGTGTGACTCTGTTCTGTTTTGTAATTCAGTTCAAGTGTAACGGTTTTTACATTCCCTCTATAAGTGACACCTTATGAGAAGTGTCCTTTTCTGTGTGACTTATTTCACTTAGAATCGTCTTACCTAAATCCACTCATCATGCTGCTACTAGCCTTATGACATTGATTTCATGGCTGAGTGATATTCCATTGTACATAAGGACCACAACTTTTTTATCCATTTTTCGCTTTCCTGGGATATTTAAGGTGGAAGGAAGTGGAGGTCCTTGTCAACAGAGCAGCCCTAAACTTTGGGGTGCTTGTGTCTTGCTGATTTTCAATTTTCCCACTTTATCCCCCCATGCGTGGAAGTGCCCTATGCTCTCTAAGCTGTGTTTTTTAGATGTTTCAGGAAACACCGTACACTTCTCCAGAGTGGCTGTTGGCAATTTACATCCCGCCCATCAGTGTAGCAAGGCTCCCATTTCTCCATGGCCTGTCCTGCATTTCTGGTTTTGACACTTTTTTCAGCATGGCCCTTTTGACCGATGGGAAGCGAGACTTCTTTGTAGCGCTGATTTGCCTTTCCAGGTTGCTTGGTTGGCCAAAAAGGGCGTATGCGTTTTTTCCTGAATATATTCAGGAAAAAACGCATACGCCCTTTTTGGCCAAGGGCATCATTGTCAACGTTTTGCCGCTTTTCATGTGCTTTAAAGGCGATTCGAATCTACCTCCTGAAATCTGTTTCCTGCAATTCTGCCTTGATTTCAAATCCTCTTCTTTGCCTTCCCTCAATATATTTGTGGACGAGAGTTATCATTTATAACTCTGCAGGTTTGTGAATTGCAGTGCCCTGAAGCTCCATTTTACAAGTCGCTTTTTTGGGAGCCGGCCGCAAAAGCGCAGGATGGCTTCAGGCCCTGTTCTGGTTCCGGGGGGCAGGCTGAGCCTGTGGTTAATTCTTCTTCCTGATGGGAAAATAGAGTGACCTGTGCCTGTCCCAACACCAAGAGCTAGTCTCTCATTGGTTCCCCGTCTTCCGGTTCATCCTCAGGACAAATTGCAACCTGTACGGAACAGGAGGTTAAAGGTGCTGATGCTCCAAGTAGGGAGATTGCTAGTAAAGTGGCTGGAATGGCGAACACGAGCACAAGGAGATGAGAAATGAGGTGCATTTTAGAAACCTTTCCCCATCACACGGTGTACCATATTCTGGGTTTCTCATGCATGTTTTCGATGTAGGAAGATGCCCTTGAACCTGGAGATTTGGGACCCATGCGATGGGTAGCACGCAGTATTACTTTAAAGGGTCTGCGTTTGCTCACCCAACCTCACCAAACCTCTCAGCCCCAAGAGTGTCCACCCTTATGTCTCATCCAGCTGTGGGTCTAGATATGGTCAATGCAGGTTGCATCACAGCCCCTGAACGAATTGTGTAAGAATTTCTCTCTCTTTCCCTGTCTTTGTTTCATGGGTTTTTAAAAGTAATTTATTTTTATAATGGGGTTTAGCTGCTTTTCACGGCTGTGTTTAGGCCGCTTTACACCCACTTGACACACTAACAGAGAGATATCAATACATAGGTTTTAAGATTATTACTAGTCAGATATATTCTTGTGCGGTGAATCGGGCGTGTTGAGTCCAGTTCTCTGAGCAAGGAGTAGGTCTTGTCTATTCCATATTGGGTTTATGGAACGGTATCTGAGCTCATTTGAAACTCTTCTTTTATGTATCACCCCACCTCACCTTTCCCGTTAAGCAGCCATAGTGTGTTTTCTGCATGTGTGACTCTGTTCTGTTTTGTAATTCAGTTCAAGTGTAACGGTTTTTACATTCCCTCTATAAGTGACACCTTATGAGAAGTGTCCTTTTCTGTGTGACTTATTTCACTTAGAATCGTCTTACCTAAATCCACTCATCATGCTGCTACTAGCCTTATGACATTGATTTCATGGCTGAGTGATATTCCATTGTACATAAGGACCACAACTTTTTTATCCATTTTTCGCTTTCCTGGGATATTTAAGGTGGAAGGAAGTGGAGGTCCTTGTCAACAGAGCAGCCCTAAACTTTGGGGTGCTTGTGTCTTGCTGATTTTCAATGTTCCCACTTTATCCCCCCATGCGTGGAAGTGCCCTATGCTCTCTAAGCTGTGTTTTTTAGATGTTTCAGGACACACCGTACACTTCTCCAGAGTGGCTGTTGGCAATTTACATCCCGCCCATCAGTGTAGCAAGGCTCCCATTTCTCCATGGCCTGTCCTGCATTTCTGGTTTTGACACTTTTTTCAGCATGGCCCTTTTGACCGATGGGAAGCGAGACTTCTTTGGAGCGCTGATTTGCCTTTCCAGGTTGCTTGGTTGGCCAAAAAGGGCGTATGCGTTTTTTCCTGAATATATTCAGGAAAAAACGTATACGCCCTTTTTGGCCAAGGGCATCATTGTCAACGTTTTGCCGCTTTTCATGTGCTTTAAAGGCGATTCGAATCTACCTCCTGAAATCTGTTTCCTGCAATTCTGCCTTGATTTCAAATCCTCTTCTTTGCCTTCCCTCAATATATTTGTGGACGAGAGTTATCATTTATAACTCTGCAGGTTTGTGAATTGCAGTGCCCTGAAGCTGCATTTTACAAGTCGCTTTTTTGGGAGCCGGCCGCAAAAGCGCAGGATGGCTTCAGGCCCTGTTCTGGTTCCGGGGGGCAGGCTGAGCCTGTGGTTAATTCTTCTTCCTGATGGGAAAATAGAGTGAACTGTGACTGTCCCAACACCAAGAGCTAGTCTCTCATTGCTTTCCCGTCTTCCCGTTCATCCTCAGGACAAATTGCAACCTGTACGGAACTGGAGGTTAAAGGTGCTGATGCTCCAAGTAGGGAGATTGCTAGTAAAGTGGCTGGAATGGCGAACCCGAGCACAAGGAGGTGAGAAATGAGGTGCGTTTTAGAAACCTTTCCCCATCACACGGTGTACCATCTTCTGGGTTTCTCATGCATGTTTTCGATGTAGGAAGATGCCCTTGAACCTGGAGATTTGGGACCCATGCGATGGGTAGCACGCAGTATTACTTTAAAGGGTCTGCGTTTGCTCACCCAACCTCACCAAAACTCTCAGCCCCAAGAGTGTCCACCCTTATGTCTCATCCAGCTGTGGGTCCAAATATGGTCAATCCAGGTTGCATCACAGCCCCTGAACGAATTGTGTAAGAATTTCTCTCTCTTTCCCTGTCTTTGTTTCATGGGTTTTTAAAAGTAATTTATTTTTATAATGGGGTTTAGCTGCTTTTCACGGCTGTGTTTAGGCCGCTTTACACCCACTTGACACACTAACAGAGAGATATCAATACATAGGTTTTAAGATTATTCCTAGTCAGATATATTCTTGTGCGGTGAATCGGGCGTGTTGAGTCCAGTTCTCTGAGCAAGGAGTAGGTCTTGTCTATTCCATATTGGGTTTATGGAACGGTATCTGAGCTAATTTGAAACTCTTGTTTTATGTATCACCCCACCTCACCTTTCCCGTTAAGCAGCCATTGTGTGTTTTCTGCATGTGTGACTCTGTTCTGTTTTGTAATTCAGTTCAAGTGTAACGGTTTTTACATTCCCTCTATAAGTGACACCTTATGAGAAGTGTCCTTTTCTGTGTGACTTATTTCACTTAGAATCGTCTTACCTAAATCCACTCATCATGCTGCTACTAGCCTTATGACATTGATTTCATGGCTGAGTGATATTCCATTGTACATAAGGACCACAACTTTTTTATCCATTTTTCGCTTTCCTGGGATATTTAAGGTGGAAGGAAGTGGAGGTCCTTGTCAACAGAGCAGCCCTAAACTTTGGGGTGCTTGTGTCTTGCTGATTTTCAATTTTCCCACTTTATCCCCCCATGCGTGGAAGTGCCCTATGCTCTCTAAGCTGTGTTTTTTAGATGTTTCAGGAAACACCGTACACTTCTCCAGAGTGGCTGTTGGCAATTTACATCCCGCCCATCAGTGTAGCAAGGCTCCCATTTCTCCATGGCCTGTCCTGCATTTCTGGTTTTGACAGTTTTTTCAGCATGGCCCTTTTGACCGATGGGAAGCGAGACTTCTTTGTAGCGCTGATTTGCCTTTCCAGGTTGCTTGGTTGGCCAAAAAGGGCGTATGCGTTTTTTCCTGAATATATTCAGGAAAAAACGTATACGCCCTTTTTGGCCAAGGGCATCATTGTCAACGTTTTGCCGCTTTTCATGTGCTTTAAAGGCGATTCGAATCTACCTCCTGAAATCTGTTTCCTGCAATTCTGCCTTGATTTCAAATCCTCTTCTTTGCCTTCCCTCAATATATTTGTGGACGAGAGTTATCATTTATAACTCTGCAGGTTTGTGAATTGCAGTGCCCTGAAGCTCCATTTTACAAGTCGCTTTTTTGGGAGCCGGCCGCAAAAGCGCAGGATGGCTTCAGGCCCTGTTCTGGTTCCGGGGGGCAGGCTGAGCCTGTGGTTAATTCTTCTTCCTGATGGGAAAATAGAGTGACCTGTACCTGTCCCAACACCAAGAGCTAGTCTCTCATTGGTTCCCCGTCTTCCGGTTCATCCTCAGGACAAATTGCAACCTGTACGGAACAGGAGGTTAAAGGTGCTGATGCTCCAAGTAGGGAGATTGCTAGTAAAGTGGCTGGAATGGCGAACACGAGCACAAGGAGATGAGAAATGAGGTGCATTTTAGAAACCTTTCCCCATCACACGGTGTACCATATTCTGGGTTTCTCATGCATGTTTTCGATGTAGGAAGATGCCCTTGAACCTGGAGATTTGGGACCCATGCGATGGGTAGCACGCAGTATTACTTTAAAGGGTCTGCGTTTGCTCACCCAACCTCACCAAACCTCTCAGCCCCAAGAGTGTCCACCCTTATGTCTCATCCAGCTGTGGGTCTAGATATGGTCAATGCAGGTTGCATCACAGCCCCTGAACGAATTGTGTAAGAATTTCTCTCTCTTTCCCTGTCTTTGTTTCATGGGTTTTTAAAAGTAATTTATTTTTATAATGGGGTTTAGCTGCTTTTCACGGCTGTGTTTAGGCCGCTTTACACCCACTTGACACACTAACAGAGAGATATCAATACATAGGTTTTAAGATTATTACTAGTCAGATATATTCTTGTGCGGTGAATCGGGCGTGTTGAGTCCAGTTCTCTGAGCAAGGAGTAGGTCTTGTCTATTCCATATTGGGTTTATGGAACGGTATCTGAGCTCATTTGAAACTCTTCTTTTATGTATCACCCCACCTCACCTTTCCCGTTAAGCAGCCATAGTGTGTTTTCTGCATGTGTGACTCTGTTCTGTTTTGTAATTCAGTTCAAGTGTAACGGTTTTTACATTCCCTCTATAAGTGACACCTTATGAGAAGTGTCCTTTTCTGTGTGACTTATTTCACTTAGAATCGTCTTACCTAAATCCACTCATCATGCTGCTACTAGCCTTATGACATTGATTTCATGGCTGAGTGATATTCCATTGTACATAAGGACCACAACTTTTTTATCCATTTTTCGCTTTCCTGGGATATTTAAGGTGGAAGGAAGTGGAGGTCCTTGTCAACAGAGCAGCCCTAAACTTTGGGGTGCTTGTGTCTTGCTGATTTTCAATGTTCCCACTTTATCCCCCCATGCGTGGAAGTGCCCTATGCTCTCTAAGCTGTGTTTTTTAGATGTTTCAGGACACACCGTACACTTCTCCAGAGTGGCTGTTGGCAATTTACATCCCGCCCATCAGTGTAGCAAGGCTCCCATTTCTCCATGGCCTGTCCTGCATTTCTGGTTTTGACACTTTTTTCAGCATGGCCCTTTTGACCGATGGGAAGCGAGACTTCTTTGGAGCGCTGATTTGCCTTTCCAGGTTGCTTGGTTGGCCAAAAAGGGCGTATGCGTTTTTTCCTGAATATATTCAGGAAAAAACGTATACGCCCTTTTTGGCCAAGGGCATCATTGTCAACGTTTTGCCGCTTTTCATGTGCTTTAAAGGCGATTCGAATCTACCTCCTGAAATCTGTTTCCTGCAATTCTGCCTTGATTTCAAATCCTCTTCTTTGCCTTCCCTCAATATATTTGTGGACGAGAGTTATCATTTATAACTCTGCAGGTTTGTGAATTGCAGTGCCCTGAAGCTGCATTTTACAAGTCGCTTTTTTGGGAGCCGGCCGCAAAAGCGCAGGATGGCTTCAGGCCCTCTTCTGGTTCCGGGGGGCAGGCTGAGCCTGTGGTTAATTCTTCTTCCTGATGGGAAAATAGAGTGACCTGTGACTGTCCCAACACCAAGAGCTAGTCTCTCATTGCTTTCCCGTCTTCCCGTTCATCCTCAGGACAAATTGCAACCTGTACGGAACTGGAGGTTAAAGGTGCTGATGCTCCAAGTAGGGAGATTGCTAGTAAAGTGGCTGGAATGGCGAACCCGAGCACAAGGAGGTGAGAAATGAGGTGCGTTTTAGAAACCTTTCCCCATCACACGGTGTACCATCTTCTGGGTTTCTCATGCATGTTTTCGATGTAGGAAGATGCCCTTGAACCTGGAGATTTGGGACCCTTGCGATGGGTAGCACGCAGTATTACTTTAAAGGGTCTGCGTTTGCTCACCCAACCTCACCAAAACTCTCAGCCCCAAGAGTGTCCACCCTTATGTCTCATCCAGCTGTGGGTCCAAATATGGTCAATCCAGGTTGCATCACAGCCCCTGAACGAATTGTGTAAGAATTTCTCTCTCTTTCCCTGTCTTTGTTTCATGGGTTTTTAAAAGTAATTTATTTTTATAATGGGGTTTAGCTGCTTTTCACGGCTGTGTTTAGGCCGCTTTACACCCACTTGACACACTAACAGAGAGATATCAATACATAGGTTTTAAGATTATTCCTAGTCAGATATATTCTTGTGCGGTGAATCGGGCGTGTTGAGTCCAGTTCTCTGAGCAAGGAGTAGGTCTTATCTATTCCATATTGGGTTTATGGAACGGTATCTGAGCTAATTTGAAACTCTTGTTTTATGTATCACCCCACCTCACCTTTCCCGTTAAGCAGCCATTGTGTGTTTTCTGCATGTGTGACTCTGTTCTGTTTTGTAATTCAGTTCAAGTGTAACGGTTTTTACATTCCCTCTATAAGTGACACCTTATGAGAAGTGTCCTTTTCTGTGTGACTTATTTCACTTAGAATCGTCTTACCTAAATCCACTCATCATGCTGCTACTAGCCTTATGACATTGATTTCATGGCTGAGTGATATTCCATTGTACATAAGGACCACAACTTTTTTATCCATTTTTCGCTTTCCTGGGATATTTAAGGTGGAAGGAAGTGGAGGTCCTTGTCAACAGAGCAGCCCTAAACTTTGGGGTGCTTGTGTCTTGCTGATTTTCAATTTTCCCACTTTATCCCCCCATGCGTGGAAGTGCCCTATGCTCTCTAAGCTGTGTTTTTTAGATGTTTCAGGAAACACCGTACACTTCTCCAGAGTGGCTGTTGGCAATTTACATCCCGCCCATCAGTGTAGCAAGGCTCCCATTTCTCCATGGCCTGTCCTGCATTTCTGGTTTTGACACTTTTTTCAGCATGTCCCTTTTGACCGATGGGAAGCGAGACTTCTTTGTAGCGCTGATTTGCCTTTCCAGGTTGCTTGGTTGGCCAAAAAGGGCGTATGCGTTTTTTCCTGAATATATTCAGGAAAAAACGTATACGCCCTTTTTGGCCAAGGTCATCATTGTCAACGTTTTGCCGCTTTTCATGTGCTTTAAAGGCGATTCGAATCTACCTCCTGAAATCTGTTTCCTGCAATTCTGCCTTGATTTCAAATCCTCTTCTTTGCCTTCCCTCAATATATTTGTGGACGAGAGTTATCATTTATAACTCTGCAGGTTTGTGAATTGCAGTGCCCTGAAGCTGCATTTTACAAGTCGCTTTTTTGGGAGCCGGCCGCAAAAGCGCAGGATGGCTTCAGGCCCTGTTCTGGTTCCGGGGGGCAGGCTGAGCCTGTGGTTAATTCTTCTTCCTGATGGGAAAATAGAGTGACCTGTGACTGTCCCAACACCAAGAGCTAGTCTCTCATTGGTTTCCCGTCTTCCCGTTCATCCTCAGGACAAATTGCAACCTGTACGGAACAGGAGGTTAAAGGTGCTGATGCTCCAAGTAGGGAGATTGCTAGTAAAGTGGCTGGAATGGCGAACACGAGCACAAGGAGGTGAGAAATGAGGTGCGTTTTAGAAACCTTTCCCCATCACACGGTGTACCATCTTCTGGGTTTCTCATGCATGTTTTCGATGTAGGAAGATGCCCTTGAACCTGGAGATTTGGGACCCATGCGATGGGTAGCACGCAGTATTACTTTAAAGGGTCTGCGTTTGCTCACCCAACCTCACCAAACCTCTCAGCCCCAAGAGTGTCCACCCTTATGTCTCATCCAGCTGTGGGTCTAGATATGGTCAATCCAGGTTGCATCACAGCCCCTGAACGAATTGTGTAAGAATTTCTCTCTCTTTCCCTGTCTTTGTTTCATGGGTTTTTAAAAGTAATTTATTTTTATAATGGGGTTTAGCTGCTTTTCACGGCTGTGTTTATGCCGCCTTACACACACTTGACACACTAACAGAGAGATATCAATACATAGGTTTTAAGATTATTACTAGTCAGATATATTCTTGTGCGGTGAATCGGGCGTGTTGAGTCCAGTTCTCTGAGCAAGGAGTAGGTCTTATCTATTCCATATTGGGTTTATGGAACGGTATCTGAGCTAATTTGAAACTCTTGTTTTATGTATCACCCCACCTCACCTTTCCCATTAAGCAGCCATAGTGTGTTTTCTGCATGTGTGACTCTGTTCTGTTTTGTAATTCAGTTCAAGTGTAACGGTTTTTACATTCTCTCTATAAGTGACACCTTATGAGAAGTGTCCTTTTCTGTGTGACTTATTTCACTTAGAATCGTCTTACCTAAATCCACTCATCATGCTGCTACTAGCCTTATGACATTGATTTCATGGCTGAGTGATATTCCATTGTACATAAGGACCACAACTTTTTTATCCATTTTTCGCTTTCCTGGGTTATTTAAGGTGGAATGAAGTGGAGGTCCTTGTCAACAGAGCAGCCCTAAACTTTGGGGTGCTTGTGTCTTGCTGATTTTCAATTTTCCCACTTTATCCCCCCATGTGTGGAAGTGCCCTATGCTCTCTAAGCTGTGTTTTTTAGATGTTTCAGGACACACCGTACACTTCTCCAGAGTGGCTGTTGGCAATTTACATCCCGCCCATCAGTGTAGCAAGGCTCCCATTTCTCCATGGCCTGTCCTGCATTTCTGGTTTTGACAGTTTTTTCAGCATGTCCCTTTTGACCGATGGGAAGTGAGACTTCTTTGTAGCGCTGATTTGCATTTCCAGGTTGCTTGGTTGGCCAAAAAGGGCGTATGCGTTTTTTCCTGAATATATTCAGGAAAAAACGCATACGCCCTTTTTGGCCAAGGGCATCATTGTCAACGTTTTGCCGCTTTTCATGTGCTTTAAAGGCGATTCGAATCTACCTCCTGAAATCTGTTTCCTGCAATTCTGCCTTGATTTCAAATCCTCTTCTTTTCCTTCCCTCAATATATTTGTGGACGAGAGTTATCATTTATAACTCTGCAGGTTTGTGAATTGCAGTGCCCTGAAGCTCCATTTTACAAGTCGCATTTTTGGGAGCCGGCCGCAAAAGCGCAGGATGGCTTCAGGCCCTGTTCTGGTTCCGGGGGGCAGGCAGAGCCTGTGGTTAATTCTTCTTCCTGATGGGAAAATAGAGTGACCTGTGCCTGTCCCAACACCAAGAGCTAGTCTCTCATTGGTTCCCCGTCTTCCGGTTCATCCTCAGGACAAATTGCAACCTGTACGGAACAGGAGGTTAAAGGTGCTGATGCTCCAAGTAGGGAGATTGCTAGTAAAGTGGCTGGAATGGCGAACCCGAGCACAAGGAGGTGAGAAATGAGGTGCGTTTTAGAAACCTTTCCCCATCACACGGTGTACCATCTTCTGGGTTTCTCATGCATGTTTTCGATGTAGGAAGATACCCTTGAACCTGGAGATTTGGGACCCATGCGATGGGTAGCACGCAGTATTACTTTAAAGGGTCTGCGTTTGCTCACCCAACCTCACCAAACCTCTCAGCCCCAAGAGTGTCCACCCTTATGTCTCATCCAGCTGTGGGTCTAGATATGGTCAATCCAGGTTGCATCACAGCCCCTGAACGAATTGTGTAAGAATTTCTCTCTCTTTCCCTGTCTTTGTTTCATGGGTTTTTAAAAGTAATTTATTTTTATAATGGGGTTTAGCTGCTTTTCACGGCTGTGTTTAGGCCGCTTTACACCCACTTGACACACTAACAGAGAGATATCAATACATAGGTTTTAAGATTATTACTAGTCAGATATATTCTTGTGCGGTGAATCGGGCGTGTTGAGTCCAGTTCTCTGAGCAAGGAGTAGGTCTTGTCTATTCCATATTGGGTTTATGGAACGGTATCTGAGCTAATTTGAAACTCTTGTTTTATGTATCACCCCACCTCACCTTTCCCGTTAAGCAGCCATAGTGTGTTTTCTGCATGTGTGACTCTGTTCTGTTTTGTAATTCAGTTCAAGTGTAACGGTTTTTACATTCCCTCTATAAGTGACACCTTATGAGAAGTGTCCTTTTCTGTGTGACTTATTTCACTTAGAATCGTCTTACCTAAATCCACTCATCATGCTGCTACTAGCCTTATGACATTGATTTCATGGCTGAGTGATATTCCATTGTACATAAGGACCACAACTTTTTTATCCATTTTTCGCTTTCCTGGGATATTTAAGGTGGAAGGAAGTGGAGGTCCTTGTCAACAGAGCAGCCCTAAACTTTGGGGTGCTTGTGTCTTGCTGATTTTCAATTTTCCCACTTTATCCCCCCATGCGTGGAAGTGCCCTATGCTCTCTAAGCTGTGTTTTTTAGATGTTTCAGGAAACACCGTACACTTCTCCAGAGTGGCTGTTGGCAATTTACATCCCGCCCATCAGTGTAGCAAGGCTCCCATTTCTCCATGGCCTGTCCTGCATTTCTGGTTTTGACACTTTTTTCAGCATGGCCCTTTTGACCGATGGGAAACGAGACTTCTTTGTAGCGCTGATTTGCCTTTCCAGGTTGCTTGGTTGGCCAAAAAGGGCGTATGCGTTTTTTCCTGAATATATTCAGGAAAAAACGTATACGCCCTTTTTGGCCAAGGGCATCATTGTCAACGTTTTGCCGCTTTTCATGTGCTTTAAAGGCGATTCGAATCTACCTCCTGAAATCTGTTTCCTGCAATTCTGCCTTGATTTCAAATCCTCTTCTTTGCCTTCCCTCAATATATTTGTGGACGAGAGTTATCATTTATAACTCTGCAGGTTTGTGAATTGCAGTGCCCTGAAGCTCCATTTTACAAGTCGCTTTTTTGGGAGCCGGCCGCAAAAGCGCAGGATGGCTTCAGGCCCTGTTCTGGTTCCGGGGGGCAGGCTGAGCCTGTGGTTAATTCTTCTTCCTGATGGGAAAATAGAGTGACCTGTGCCTGTCCCAACACCAAGAGCTAGTCTCTCATTGGTTCCCCATCTTCCGGTTCATCCTCAGGACAAATTGCAACCTGTACGGAACAGGAGGTTAAAGGTGCTGATGCTCCAAGTAGGGAGATTGCTAGTAAAGTGGCTGGAATGGCGAACACGAGCACAAGGAGATGAGAAATGAGGTGCATTTTAGAAACCTTTCCCCATCACACGGTGTACCATATTCTGGGTTTCTCATGCATGTTTTCGATGTAGGAAGATGCCCTTGAACCTGGAGATTTGGGACCCATGCGATGGGTAGCACGCAGTATTACTTTAAAGGGTCTGCGTTTGCTCACCCAACCTCACCAAACCTCTCAGCCCCAAGAGTGTCCACCCTTATGTCTCATCCAGCTGTGGGTCTAGATATGGTCAATGCAGGTTGCATCACAGCCCCTGAACGAATTGTGTAAGAATTTCTCTCTCTTTCCCTGTCTTTGTTTCATGGGTTTTTAAAAGTAATTTATTTTTATAATGGGGTTTAGCTGCTTTTCACGGCTGTGTTTATGCCGCCTTACACACACTTGACACACTAACAGAGAGATATCAATACATAGGTTTTAAGATTATTACTAGTCAGATATATTCTTGTGCGGTGAATCGGGCGTGTTGAGTCCAGTTCTCTGAGCAAGGAGTAGGTCTTGTCTATTCCATATTGGGTTTATGGAACGGTATCTGAGCTAATTTGAAACTCTTGTTTTATGTATCACCCCACCTCACCTTTCCCATTAAGCAGCCATAGTGTGTTTTCTGCATGTGTGACTCTGTTCTGTTTTGTAATTCAGTTCAAGTGTAACGGTTTTTACATTCTCTCTATAAGTGACACCTTATGAGAAGTGTCCTTTTCTGTGTGACTTATTTCACTTAGAATCGTCTTACCTAAATCCACTCATCATGCTGCTACTAGCCTTATGACATTGATTTCATGGCTGAGTGATATTCCATTGTACATAAGGACCACAACTTTTTTATCCATTTTTCGCTTTCCTGGGATATTTAAGGTGGAATGAAGTGGAGGTCCTTGTCAACAGAGCAGCCCTAAACTTTGGGGTGCTTGTGTCTTGCTGATTTTCAATTTTCCCACTTTATCCCCCCATGTGTGGAAGTGCCCTATGCTCTCTAAGCTGTGTTTTTTAGATGTTTCAGGACACACCGTACACTTCTCCAGAGTGGCTGTTGGCAATTTACATCTCGCCCATCAGTGTAGCAAGGCTCCCATTTCTCCATGGCCTGTCCTGCATTTCTGGTTTTGACACTTTTTTCAGCATGTCCCTTTTGACCGATGGGAAGCGAGACTTCTTTGTAGCGCTGATTTGCCTTTCCAGGTTGCTTGGTTGGCCAAAAAGGGCGTATGCGTTTTTTCCTGAATATATTCAGGAAAAAACGTATACGCCCTTTTTGGCCAAGGTCATCATTGTCAACGTTTTGCCGCTTTTCATGTGCTTTAAAGGCGATTCGAATCTACCTCCTGAAATCTGTTTCCTGCAATTCTGCCTTGATTTCAAATCCTCTTCTTTGCCTTCCCTCAATATATTTGTGGACGAGAGTTATCATTTATAACTCTGCAGGTTTGTGAATTGCAGTGCCCTGAAGCTGCATTTTACAAGTCGCTTTTTTGGGAGCCGGCCGCAAAAGCGCAGGATGGCTTCAGGCCCTGTTCTGGTTCCGGGGGGCAGGCTGAGCCTGTGGTTAATTCTTCTTCCTGATGGGAAAATAGAGTGACCTGTGACTGTCCCAACACCAAGAGCTAGTCTCTCATTGGTTTCCCGTCTTCCCGTTCATCCTCAGGACAAATTGCAACCTGTACGGAACAGGAGGTTAAAGGTGCTGATGCTCCAAGTAGGGAGATTGCTAGTAAAGTGGCTGGAATGGCGAACACGAGCACAAGGAGGTGAGAAATGAGGTGCGTTTTAGAAACCTTTCCCCATCACACGGTGTACCATCTTCTGGGTTTCTCATGCATGTTTTCGATGTAGGAAGATGCCCTTGAACCTGGAGATTTGGGACCCATGCGATGGGTAGCACGCAGTATTACTTTAAAGGGTCTGCGTTTGCTCACCCAACCTCACCAAACCTCTCAGCCCCAAGAGTGTCCACCCTTATGTCTCATCCAGCTGTGGGTCTAGATATGGTCAATGCAGGTTGCATCACAGCCCCTGAACGAATTGTGTAAGAATTTCTCTCTCTTTCCCTGTCTTTGTTTCATGGGTTTTTAAAAGTAATTTATTTTTATAATGGGGTTTAGCTGCTTTTCACGGCTGTGTTTATGCCGCCTTACACACACTTGACACACTAACAGAGAGATATCAATACATAGGTTTTAAGATTATTACTAGTCAGATATATTCTTGTGCGGTGAATCGGGCGTGTTGAGTCCAGTTCTCTGAGCAAGGAGTAGGTCTTGTCTATTCCATATTGGGTTTATGGAACGGTATCTGAGCTAATTTGAAACTCTTGTTTTATGTATCACCCCACCTCACCTTTCCCATTAAGCAGCCATAGTGTGTTTTCTGCATGTGTGACTCTGTTCTGTTTTGTAATTCAGTTCAAGTGTAACGGTTTTTACATTCTCTCTATAAGTGACACCTTATGAGAAGTGTCCTTTTCTGTGTGACTTATTTCACTTAGAATCGTCTTACCTAAATCCACTCATCATGCTGCTACTAGCCTTATGACATTGATTTCATGGCTGAGTGATATTCCATTGTACATAAGGACCACAACTTTTTTATCCATTTTTCGCTTTCCTGGGATATTTAAGGTGGAATGAAGTGGAGGTCCTTGTCAACAGAGCAGCCCTAAACTTTGGGGTGCTTGTGTCTTGCTGATTTTCAATTTTCCCACTTTATCCCCCCATGTGTGGAAGTGCCCTATGCTCTCTAAGCTGTGTTTTTTAGATGTTTCAGGACACACCGTACACTTCTCCAGAGTGGCTGTTGGCAATTTACATCTCGCCCATCAGTGTAGCAAGGCTCCCATTTCTCCATGGCCTGTCCTGCATTTCTGGTTTTGACACTTTTTTCAGCATGTCCCTTTTGACCGATGGGAAGCGAGACTTCTTTGTAGCGCTGATTTGCCTTTCCAGGTTGCTTGGTTGGCCAAAAAGGGCGTATGCGTTTTTTCCTGAATATATTCAGGAAAAAACGTATACGCCCTTTTTGGCCAAGGTCATCATTGTCAACGTTTTGCCGCTTTTCATGTGCTTTAAAGGCGATTCGAATCTACCTCCTGAAATCTGTTTCCTGCAATTCTGCCTTGATTTCAAATCCTCTTCTTTGCCTTCCCTCAATATATTTGTGGACGAGAGTTATCATTTATAACTCTGCAGGTTTGTGAATTGCAGTGCCCTGAAGCTGCATTTTACAAGTCGCTTTTTTGGGAGCCGGCTGCAAAAGCGCAGGATGGCTTCAGGCCCTGTTCTGGTTCCGGGGGGCAGGCTGAGCCTGTGGTTAATTCTTCTTCCTGATGGGAAAATAGAGTGACCTGTGACTGTCCCAACACCAAGAGCTAGTCTCTCATTGGTTTCCCGTCTTCCCGTTCATCCTCAGGACAAATTGCAACCTGTACGGAACAGGAGGTTAAAGGTGCTGATGCTCCAAGTAGGGAGATTGCTAGTAAAGTGGCTGGAATGGCGAACACGAGCACAAGGAGGTGAGAAATGAGGTGCGTTTTAGAAACCTTTCCCCATCACACGGTGTACCATCTTCTGGGTTTCTCATGCATGTTTTCGATGTAGGAAGATGCCCTTGAACCTGGAGATTTGGGACCCATGCGATGGGTAGCACGCAGTATTACTTTAAAGGGTCTGCGTTTGCTCACCCAACCTCACCAAACCTCTCAGCCCCAAGAGTGTCCACCCTTATGTCTCATCCAGCTGTGGGTCTAGATATGGTCAATCCAGGTTGCATCACAGCCCCTGAACGAATTGTGTAAGAATTTCTCTCTCTTTCCCTGTCTTTGTTTCATGGGTTTTTAAAAGTAATTTATTTTTATAATGGGGTTTAGCTGCTTTTCACGGCTGTGTTTATGCCGCCTTACACACACTTGACACACTAACAGAGAGATATCAATACATAGGTTTTAAGATTATTACTAGTCAGATATATTCTTGTGCGGTGAATCGGGCGTGTTGAGTCCAGTTCTCTGAGCAAGGAGTAGGTCTTGTCTATTCCATATTGGGTTTATGGAACGGTATCTGAGCTAATTTGAAACTCTTGTTTTATGTATCACCCCACCTCACCTTTCCCGTTAAGCAGCCATAGTGTGTTTTCTGCATGTGTGACTCTGTTCTGTTTTGTAATTCAGTTCAAGTGTAACGGTTTTTACATTCCCTCTATAAGTGACACCTTATGAGAAGTGTCCTTTTCTGTGTGACTTATTTCACTTAGAATCGTCTTACCTAAATCCACTCATCATGCTGCTACTAGCCTTATGACATTGATTTCATGGCTGAGTGATATTCCATTGTACATAAGGACCACAACTTTTTTATCCATTTTTCGCTTTCCTGGGATATTTAAGGTGGAAGGAAGTGGAGGTCCTTGTCAACAGAGCAGCCCTAAACTTTGGGGTGCTTGTGTCTTGCTGATTTTCAATTTTCCCACTTTATCCCCCCATGCGTGGAAGTGCCCTATGCTCTCTAAGCTGTGTTTTTTAGATGTTTCAGGAAACACCGTACACTTCTCCAGAGTGGCTGTTGGCAATTTACATCCCGCCCATCAGTGTAGCAAGGCTCCCATTTCTCCATGGCCTGTCCTGCATTTCTGGTTTTGACACTTTTTTCAGCATGGCCCTTTTGACCGATGGGAAACGAGACTTCTTTGTAGCGCTGATTTGCCTTTCCAGGTTGCTTGGTTGGCCAAAAAGGGCGTATGCGTTTTTTCCTGAATATATTCAGGAAAAAACGTATACGCCCTTTTTGGCCAAGGGCATCATTGTCAACGTTTTGCCGCTTTTCATGTGCTTTAAAGGCGATTCGAATCTACCTCCTGAAATCTGTTTCCTGCAATTCTGCCTTGATTTCAAATCCTCTTCTTTGCCTTCCCTCAATATATTTGTGGACGAGAGTTATCATTTATAACTCTGCAGGTTTGTGAATTGCAGTGCCCTGAAGCTCCATTTTACAAGTCGCTTTTTTGGGAGCCGGCCGCAAAAGCGCAGGATGGCTTCAGGCCCTGTTCTGGTTCCGGGGGGCAGGCTGAGCCTGTGGTTAATTCTTCTTCCTGATGGGAAAATAGAGTGACCTGTGCCTGTCCCAACACCAAGAGCTAGTCTCTCATTGGTTCCCCATCTTCCGGTTCATCCTCAGGACAAATTGCAACCTGTACGGAACAGGAGGTTAAAGGTGCTGATGCTCCAAGTAGGGAGATTGCTAGTAAAGTGGCTGGAATGGCGAACACGAGCACAAGGAGATGAGAAATGAGGTGCATTTTAGAAACCTTTCCCCATCACACGGTGTACCATATTCTGGGTTTCTCATGCATGTTTTCGATGTAGGAAGATGCCCTTGAACCTGGAGATTTGGGACCCATGCGATGGGTAGCACGCAGTATTACTTTAAAGGGTCTGCGTTTGCTCACCCAACCTCACCAAACCTCTCAGCCCCAAGAGTGTCCACCCTTATGTCTCATCCAGCTGTGGGTCTAGATATGGTCAATGCAGGTTGCATCACAGCCCCTGAACGAATTGTGTAAGAATTTCTCTCTCTTTCCCTGTCTTTGTTTCATGGGTTTTTAAAAGTAATTTATTTTTATAATGGGGTTTAGCTGCTTTTCACGGCTGTGTTTATGCCGCCTTACACACACTTGACACACTAACAGAGAGATATCAATACATAGGTTTTAAGATTATTACTAGTCAGATATATTCTTGTGCGGTGAATCGGGCGTGTTGAGTCCAGTTCTCTGAGCAAGGAGTAGGTCTTGTCTATTCCATATTGGGTTTATGGAACGGTATCTGAGCTAATTTGAAACTCTTGTTTTATGTATCACCCCACCTCACCTTTCCCATTAAGCAGCCATAGTGTGTTTTCTGCATGTGTGACTCTGTTCTGTTTTGTAATTCAGTTCAAGTGTAACGGTTTTTACATTCTCTCTATAAGTGACACCTTATGAGAAGTGTCCTTTTCTGTGTGACTTATTTCACTTAGAATCGTCTTACCTAAATCCACTCATCATGCTGCTACTAGCCTTATGACATTGATTTCATGGCTGAGTGATATTCCATTGTACATAAGGACCACAACTTTTTTATCCATTTTTCGCTTTCCTGGGATATTTAAGGTGGAATGAAGTGGAGGTCCTTGTCAACAGAGCAGCCCTAAACTTTGGGGTGCTTGTGTCTTGCTGATTTTCAATTTTCCCACTTTATCCCCCCATGTGTGGAAGTGCCCTATGCTCTCTAAGCTGTGTTTTTTAGATGTTTCAGGACACACCGTACACTTCTCCAGAGTGGCTGTTGGCAATTTACATCTCGCCCATCAGTGTAGCAAGGCTCCCATTTCTCCATGGCCTGTCCTGCATTTCTGGTTTTGACACTTTTTTCAGCATGTCCCTTTTGACCGATGGGAAGCGAGACTTCTTTGTAGCGCTGATTTGCCTTTCCAGGTTGCTTGGTTGGCCAAAAAGGGCGTATGCGTTTTTTCCTGAATATATTCAGGAAAAAACGTATACGCCCTTTTTGGCCAAGGTCATCATTGTCAACGTTTTGCCGCTTTTCATGTGCTTTAAAGGCGATTCGAATCTACCTCCTGAAATCTGTTTCCTGCAATTCTGCCTTGATTTCAAATCCTCTTCTTTGCCTTCCCTCAATATATTTGTGGACGAGAGTTATCATTTATAACTCTGCAGGTTTGTGAATTGCAGTGCCCTGAAGCTGCATTTTACAAGTCGCTTTTTTGGGAGCCGGCCGCAAAAGCGCAGGATGGCTTCAGGCCCTGTTCTGGTTCCGGGGGGCAGGCTGAGCCTGTGGTTAATTCTTCTTCCTGATGGGAAAATAGAGTGACCTGTGACTGTCCCAACACCAAGAGCTAGTCTCTCATTGGTTTCCCGTCTTCCCGTTCATCCTCAGGACAAATTGCAACCTGTACGGAACAGGAGGTTAAAGGTGCTGATGCTCCAAGTAGGGAGATTGCTAGTAAAGTGGCTGGAATGGCGAACACGAGCACAAGGAGGTGAGAAATGAGGTGCGTTTTAGAAACCTTTCCCCATCACACGGTGTACCATCTTCTGGGTTTCTCATGCATGTTTTCGATGTAGGAAGATGCCCTTGAACCTGGAGATTTGGGACCCATGCGATGGGTAGCACGCAGTATTACTTTAAAGGGTCTGCGTTTGCTCACCCAACCTCACCAAACCTCTCAGCCCCAAGAGTGTCCACCCTTATGTCTCATCCAGCTGTGGGTCTAGATATGGTCAATGCAGGTTGCATCACAGCCCCTGAACGAATTGTGTAAGAATTTCTCTCTCTTTCCCTGTCTTTGTTTCATGGGTTTTTAAAAGTAATTTATTTTTATAATGGGGTTTAGCTGCTTTTCACGGCTGTGTTTATGCCGCCTTACACACACTTGACACACTAACAGAGAGATATCAATACATAGGTTTTAAGATTATTACTAGTCAGATATATTCTTGTGCGGTGAATCGGGCGTGTTGAGTCCAGTTCTCTGAGCAAGGAGTAGGTCTTGTCTATTCCATATTGGGTTTATGGAACGGTATCTGAGCTAATTTGAAACTCTTGTTTTATGTATCACCCCACCTCACCTTTCCCATTAAGCAGCCATAGTGTGTTTTCTGCATGTGTGACTCTGTTCTGTTTTGTAATTCAGTTCAAGTGTAACGGTTTTTACATTCTCTCTATAAGTGACACCTTATGAGAAGTGTCCTTTTCTGTGTGACTTATTTCACTTAGAATCGTCTTACCTAAATCCACTCATCATGCTGCTACTAGCCTTATGACATTGATTTCATGGCTGAGTGATATTCCATTGTACATAAGGACCACAACTTTTTTATCCATTTTTCGCTTTCCTGGGATATTTAAGGTGGAATGAAGTGGAGGTCCTTGTCAACAGAGCAGCCCTAAACTTTGGGGTGCTTGTGTCTTGCTGATTTTCAATTTTCCCACTTTATCCCCCCATGTGTGGA
The DNA here is from genome assembly GCF_965194825.1 of Balaenoptera physalus. Lineage (NCBI taxonomy): Eukaryota > Metazoa > Chordata > Mammalia > Artiodactyla > Balaenopteridae > Balaenoptera > Balaenoptera physalus. The sequence goes on along the minus strand of NW_028126113.1, from coordinate 290,511 downwards.
AGTGCCCTATGCTCTCTAAGCTGTGTTTTTTAGATGTTTCAGGACACACCGTACACTTCTCCAGAGTGGCTGTTGGCAATTTACATCTCGCCCATCAGTGTAGCAAGGCTCCCATTTCTCCATGGCCTGTCCTGCATTTCTGGTTTTGACACTTTTTTCAGCATGTCCCTTTTGACCGATGGGAAGCGAGACTTCTTTGTAGCGCTGATTTGCCTTTCCAGGTTGCTTGGTTGGCCAAAAAGGCGTATGCGTTTTTTCCTGAATATATTCAGGAAAAAACGTATACGCCCTTTTTGGCCAAGGTCATCATTGTCAACGTTTTGCCGCTTTTCATGTGCTTTAAAGGCGATTCGAATCTACCTCCTGAAATCTGTTTCCTGCAATTCTGCCTTGATTTCAAATCCTCTTCTTTGCCTTCCCTCAATATATTTGTGGACGAGAGTTATCATTTATAACTCTGCAGGTTTGTGAATTGCAGTGCCCTGAAGCTGCATTTTACAAGTCGCTTTTTTGGGAGCCGGCCGCAAAAGCGCAGGATGGCTTCAGGCCCTGTTCTGGTTCCGGGGGGCAGGCTGAGCCTGTGGTTAATTCTTCTTCCTGATGGGAAAATAGAGTGACCTGTGACTGTCCCAACACCAAGAGCTAGTCTCTCATTGGTTTCCCGTCTTCCCGTTCATCCTCAGGACAAATTGCAACCTGTACGGAACAGGAGGTTAAAGGTGCTGATGCTCCAAGTAGGGAGATTGCTAGTAAAGTGGCTGGAATGGCGAACACGAGCACAAGGAGGTGAGAAATGAGGTGCGTTTTAGAAACCTTTCCCCATCACACGGTGTACCATCTTCTGGGTTTCTCATGCATGTTTTCGATGTAGGAAGATGCCCTTGAACCTGGAGATTTGGGACCCATGCGATGGGTAGCACGCAGTATTACTTTAAAGGGTCTGCGTTTGCTCACCCAACCTCACCAAACCTCTCAGCCCCAAGAGTGTCCACCCTTATGTCTCATCCAGCTGTGGGTCTAGATATGGTCAATCCAGGTTGCATCACAGCCCCTGAACGAATTGTGTAAGAATTTCTCTCTCTTTCCCTGTCTTTGTTTCATGGGTTTTTAAAAGTAATTTATTTTTATAATGGGGTTTAGCTGCTTTTCACGGCTGTGTTTATGCCGCCTTACACACACTTGACACACTAACAGAGAGATATCAATACATAGGTTTTAAGATTATTACTAGTCAGATATATTCTTGTGCGGTGAATCGGGCGTGTTGAGTCCAGTTCTCTGAGCAAGGAGTAGGTCTTGTCTATTCCATATTGGGTTTATGGAACGGTATCTGAGCTAATTTGAAACTCTTGTTTTATGTATCACCCCACCTCACCTTTCCCATTAAGCAGCCATAGTGTGTTTTCTGCATGTGTGACTCTGTTCTGTTTTGTAATTCAGTTCAAGTGTAACGGTTTTTACATTCTCTCTATAAGTGACACCTTATGAGAAGTGTCCTTTTCTGTGTGAATTATTTCACTTAGAATCGTCTTACCTAAATCCACTCATCATGCTGCTACTAGCCTTATGACATTGATTTCATGGCTGAGTGATATTCCATTGTACATAAGGACCACAACTTTTTTATCCATTTTTCGCTTTCCTGGGATATTTAAGGTGGAATGAAGTGGAGGTCCTTGTCAACAGAGCAGCCCTAAACTTTGGGGTGCTTGTGTCTTGCTGATTTTCAATTTTCCCACTTTATCCCCCCATGTGTGGAAGTGCCCTATGCTCTCTAAGCTGTGTTTTTTAGATGTTTCAGGACACACCGTACACTTCTCCAGAGTGGCTGTTGGCAATTTACATCTCGCCCATCAGTGTAGCAAGGCTCCCATTTCTCCATGGCCTGTCCTGCATTTCTGGTTTTGACACTTTTTTCAGCATGTCCCTTTTGACCGATGGGAAGCGAGACTTCTTTGTAGCGCTGATTTGCCTTTCCAGGTTGCTTGGTTGGCCAAAAAGGGCGTATGCGTTTTTTCCTGAATATATTCAGGAAAAAACGTATACGCCCTTTTTGGCCAAGGTCATCATTGTCAACGTTTTGCCGCTTTTCATGTGCTTTAAAGGCGATTCGAATCTACCTCCTGAAATCTGTTTCCTGCAATTCTGCCTTGATTTCAAATCCTCTTCTTTGCCTTCCCTCAATATATTTGTGGACGAGAGTTATCATTTATAACTCTGCAGGTTTGTGAATTGCAGTGCCCTGAAGCTGCATTTTACAAGTCGCTTTTTTGGGAGCCGGCCGCAAAAGCGCAGGATGGCTTCAGGCCCTGTTCTGGTTCCGGGGGGCAGGCTGAGCCTGTGGTTAATTCTTCTTCCTGATGGGAAAATAGAGTGACCTGTGACTGTCCCAACACCAAGAGCTAGTCTCTCATTGGTTTCCCGTCTTCCCGTTCATCCTCAGGACAAATTGCAACCTGTACGGAACAGGAGGTTAAAGGTGCTGATGCTCCAAGTAGGGAGATTGCTAGTAAAGTGGCTGGAATGGCGAACACGAGCACAAGGAGGTGAGAAATGAGGTGCGTTTTAGAAACCTTTCCCCATCACACGGTGTACCATCTTCTGGGTTTCTCATGCATGTTTTCGATGTAGGAAGATGCCCTTGAACCTGGAGATTTGGGACCCATGCGATGGGTAGCACGCAGTATTACTTTAAAGGGTCTGCGTTTGCTCACCCAACCTCACCAAACCTCTCAGCCCCAAGAGTGTCCACCCTTATGTCTCATCCAGCTGTGGGTCTAGATATGGTCAATCCAGGTTGCATCACAGCCCCTGAACGAATTGTGTAAGAATTTCTCTCTCTTTCCCTGTCTTTGTTTCATGGGTTTTTAAAAGTAATTTATTTTATAATGGGGTTTAGCTGCTTTTCACGGCTGTGTTTAGGCCGCTTTACACCCACTTGACACACTAACAGAGAGATATCAATACATAGGTTTTAAGATTATTACTAGTCAGATATATTCTTGTGCGGTGAATCGGGCGTGTTGAGTCCAGTTCTCTGAGCAAGGAGTAGGTCTTGTCTATTCCATATTGGGTTTATGGAACGGTATCTGAGCTAATTTGAAACTCTTGTTTTATGTATCACCCCACCTCACCTTTCCCGTTAAGCAGCCATAGTGTGTTTTCTGCATGTGTGACTCTGTTCTGTTTTGTAATTCAGTTCAAGTGTAACGGTTTTTACATTCCCTCTATAAGTGACACCTTATGAGAAGTGTCCTTTTCTGTGTGACTTATTTCACTTAGAATCGTCTTACCTAAATCCACTCATCATGCTGCTACTAGCCTTATGACATTGATTTCATGGCTGAGTGATATTCCATTGTACATAAGGACCACAACTTTTTTATCCATTTTTCGCTTTCCTGGGATATTTAAGGTGGAAGGAAGTGGAGGTCCTTGTCAACAGAGCAGCCCTAAACTTTGGGGTGCTTGTGTCTTGCTGATTTTCAATTTTCCCACTTTATCCCCCCATGCGTGGAAGTGCCCTATGCTCTCTAAGCTGTGTTTTTTAGATGTTTCAGGACACACCGTACACTTCTCCAGAGTGGCTGTTGGCAATTTACATCCCGCCCATCAGTGTAGCAAGGCTCCCATTTCTCCATGGCCTGTCCTGCATTTCTGGTTTTGACAGTTTTTTCAGCATGTCCCTTTTGACCGATGGGAAGTGAGACTTCTTTGTAGCGCTGATTTGCATTTCCAGGTTGCTTGGTTGGCCAAAAAGGGCGTATGCGTTTTTTCCTGAATATATTCAGGAAAAAACGCATACGCCCTTTTAGGCCAAGGGCATCATTGTCAACGTTTTGCCGCTTTTCATGTGCTTTAAAGGCGATTCGAATCTACCTCCTGAAATCTGTTTCCTGCAATTCTGCCTTGATTTCAAATCCTCTTCTTTTCCTTCCCTCAATATATTTGTGGACGAGAGTTATCATTTATAACTCTGCAGGTTTGTGAATTGCAGTGCCCTGAAGCTCCATTTTACAAGTCGCATTTTTGGGAGCCGGCCGCAAAAGCGCAGGATGGCTTCAGGCCCTGTTCTGGTTCCGGGGGGCAGGCAGAGCCTGTGGTTAATTCTTCTTCCTGATGGGAAAATAGAGTGACCTGTGCCTGTCCAAACACCAAGAGCTAGTCTCTCATTGGTTCCCCGTCTTCCGGTTCATCCTCAGGACAAATTGCAACCTGTACGGAACAGGAGGTTAAAGGTGCTGATGCTCCAAGTAGGGAGATTGCTAGTAAAGTGGCTGGAATGGCGAACCCGAGCACAAGGAGGTGAGAAATGAGGTGCGTTTTAGAAACCTTTCCCCATCACACGGTGTACCATCTTCTGGGTTTCTCATGCATGTTTTCGATGTAGGAAGATACCCTTGAACCTGGAGATTTGGGACCCATGCGATGGGTAGCACGCAGTATTACTTTAAAGGGTCTGCGTTTGCTCACCCAACCTCACCAAACCTCTCAGCCCCAAGAGTGTCCACCCTTATGTCTCATCCAGCTGTGGGTCTAGATATGGTCAATACAGGTTGCATCACAGCCCCTGAACGAATTGTGTAAGAATTTCTCTCTCTTTCCCTGTCTTTGTTTCATGGGTTTTTAAAAGTAATTTATTTTTATAATGGGGTTTAGCTGCTTTTCACGGCTGTGTTTAGGCCGCTTTACACCCACTTGACACACTAACAGAGAGATATCAATACATAGGTTTTAAGATTATTACTAGTCAGATATATTCTTGTGCGGTGAATCGGGCGTGTTGAGTCCAGTTCTCTGAGCAAGGAGTAGGTCTTGTCTATTCCATATTGGGTTTATGGAACGGTATCTGAGCTAATTTGAAACTCTTGTTTTATGTATCACCCCACCTCACCTTTCCCGTTAAGCAGCCATAGTGTGTTTTCTGCATGTGTGACTCTGTTCTGTTTTGTAATTCAGTTCAAGTGTAACGGTTTTTACATTCCCTCTATAAGTGACACCTTATGAGAAGTGTCCTTTTCTGTGTGACTTATTTCACTTAGAATCGTCTTACCTAAATCCACTCATCATGCTGCTACTAGCCTTATGACATTGATTTCATGGCTGAGTGATATTCCATTGTACATAAGGACCACAACTTTTTTATCCATTTTTCGCTTTCCTGGGATATTTAAGGTGGAAGGAAGTGGAGGTCCTTGTCAACAGAGCAGCCCTAAACTTTGGGGTGCTTGTGTCTTGCTGATTTTCAATTTTCCCACTTTATCCCCCCATGCGTGGAAGTGCCCTATGCTCTCTAAGCTGTGTTTTTTAGATGTTTCAGGACACACCGTACACTTCTCCAGAGTGGCTGTTGGCAATTTACATCCCGCCCATCAGTGTAGCAAGGCTCCCATTTCTCCATGGCCTGTCCTGCATTTCTGGTTTTGACAACTTTTTCAGCATGTCCCTTTTGACCGATGGGAAGCGAGACTTCTTTGTAGCGCTGATTTGCCTTTCCAGGTTGCTTGGTTGGCCAAAAAGGGCGTATGCGTTTTTTCCTGAATATATTCAGGAAAAAACGCATACGCCCTTTTTGGCCAAGGGCATCATTGTCAACGTTTTGCCGCTTTTCATGTGCTTTAAAGGCGATTCGAATCTACCTCCTGAAATCTGTTTCCTGCAATTCTGCCTTGATTTCAAATCCTCTTCTTTTCCTTCCCTCAATATATTTGTGGACGAGAGTTATCATTTATAACTCTGCAGGTTTGTGAATTGCAGTGCCCTGAAGCTGCATTTTACAAGTCGCTTTTTTGGGAGCCGGCCGCAAAAGCGCAGGATGGCTTCAGGCCCTGTTCTGGTTCCGGGGGGCAGGCTGAGCCTGTGGTTAATTCTTCTTCCTGATGGGAAAATAGAGTGACCTGTGCCTGTCCCAACACCAAGAGCTAGTCTCTCATTGGTTCCCCGTCTTCCGGTTCATCCTCAGGACAAATTGCAACCTGTACGGAACAGGAGGTTAAAGGTGCTGATGCTCCAAGTAGGGAGATTGCTAGTAAAGTGGCTGGAATGGCGAACCCGAGCACAAGGAGGTGAGAAATGAGGTGCGTTTTAGAAACCTTTCCCCATCACACGGTGTACCATCTTCTGGGTTTCTCATGCATGTTTTCGATGTAGGAAGATACCCTTGAACCTGGAGATTTGGGACCCATGCGATGGGTAGCACGCAGTATTACTTTAAAGGGTCTGCGTTTGCTCACCCAACCTCACCAAACCTCTCAGCCCCAAGAGTGTCCACCCTTATGTCTCATCCAGCTGTGGGTCTAGATATGGTCAATCCAGGTTGCATCACAGCCCCTGAACGAATTGTGTAAGAATTTCTCTCTCTTTCCCTGTCTTTGTTTCATGGGTTTTTAAAAGTAATTTATTTTTATAATGGGGTTTAGCTGCTTTTCACGGCTGTGTTTAGGCCGCTTTACACCCACTTGAGACACTAACAGAGAGATATCAATACATAGGTTTTAAGATTATTACTAGTCAGATATATTCTTGTGCGGTGAATCGGGCGTGTTGAGTCCAGTTCTCTGAGCAAGGAGTAGGTCTTGTCTATTCCATATTGGGTTTATGGAACGGTATCTGAGCTAATTTGAAACTCTTGTTGTATGTATCACCCCACCTCACCTTTCCCGTTAAGCAGCCATAGTGTGTTTTCTGCATGTGTGACTCTGTTCTGTTTTGTAATTCAGTTCAAGTGTAACGGTTTTTACATTCCCTCTATAAGTGACACCTTATGAGAAGTGTCCTTTTCTGTGTGACTTATTTCACTTAGAATCGTCTTACCTAAATCCACTCATCATGCTGCTACTAGCCTTATGACATTGATTTCATGGCTGAGTGATATTCCATTGTACATAAGGACCACAACTTTTTTATCCATTTTTCGCTTTCCTGGGATATTTAAGGTGGAAGGAAGTGGAGGTCCTTGTCAACAGAGCAGCCCTAAACTTTGGGGTGCTTGTGTCTTGCTGATTTTCAATGTTCCCACTTTATCCCCCCATGCGTGGAAGTGCCCTATGCTCTCTAAGCTGTGTTTTTTAGATGTTTCAGGACACACCGTACACTTCTCCAGAGTGGCTGTTGGCAATTTACATCCCGCCCATCAGTGTAGCAAGGCTCCCATTTCTCCATGGCCTGTCCTGCATTTCTGGTTTTGACAACTTTTTCAGCATGTCCCTTTTGACCGATGGGAAGCGAGACTTCTTTGGAGCGCTGATTTGCCTTTCCAGGTTGCTTGGTTGGCCAAAAAGGGCGTATGCGTTTTTTCCTGAATATATTCAGGAAAAAACGCATACGCCCTTTTTGGCCAAGGGCATCATTGTCAACGTTTTGCCGCTTTTCATGTGCTTTAAAGGCGATTCGAATCTACCTCCTGAAATCTGTTTCCTGCAATTCTGCCTTGATTTCAAATCCTCTTCTTTGCCTTCCCTCAATATATTTGTGGACGAGAGTTATCATTTATAACTCTGCAGGTTTGTGAATTGCAGTGCCCTGAAGCTCCATTTTACAAGTCGGTTTTTTGGGAGCCGGCCGCAAAAGCGCAGGATGGCTTCAGGCCCTGTTCTGGTTCCGGGGGGCAGGCTGAGCCTGTGGTTAATTCTTCTTCCTGATGGGAAAATAGAGTGAACTGTGCCTGTCCCAACACCAAGAGCTAGTCTCTCATTGGTTCCCCGTCTTCTGGTTCATCCTCAGGACAAATTGCAACCTGTACGGAACAGGAGGTTAAAGGTGCTGATGCTCCAAGTAGGGAGATTGCTAGTAAAGTGGCTGGAATGGCGAACCCGAGCACAAGGAGGTGAGAAATGAGGTGCGTTTTAGAAACCTTTCCCCATCACACGGTGTACCATCTTCTGGGTTTCTCATGCATGTTTTCGATGTAGGAAGATGCCCTTGAACCTGGAGATTTGGGACCCATGCGATGGGTAGCACGCAGTATTACTTTAAAGGGTCTGCGTTTGCTCACCCAACCTCACCAAACCTCTCAGCCCCAAGAGTGTCCACCCTTATGTCTCATCCAGCTGTGGGTCTAGATATGGTCAATCCAGGTTGCATCACAGCCCCTGAACGAATTGTGTAAGAATTTCTCTCTCTTTCCCTGTCTTTGTTTCATGGGTTTTTAAAAGTAATTTATTTTTATAATGGGGTTTAGCTGCTTTTCACGGCTGTGTTTATGCCGCCTTACACACACTTGACACACTAACAGAGAGATATCAATACATAGGTTTTAAGATTATTACTAGTCAGATATATTCTTGTGCGGTGAATCGGGCGTGTTGAGTCCAGTTCTCTGAGCAAGGAGTAGGTCTTGTCTATTCCATATTGGGTTTATGGAACGGTATCTGAGCTCATTTGAAACTCTTCTTTTATGTATCACCCCACCTCACCTTTCCCGTTAAGCAGCCATAGTGTGTTTTCTGCATGTGTGACTCTGTTCTGTTTTGTAATTCAGTTCAAGTGTAACGGTTTTTACATTCCCTCTATAAGTGACACCTTATGAGAAGTGTCCTTTTCTGTGTGACTTATTTCACTTAGAATCGTCTTACCTAAATCCACTCATCATGCTGCTACTAGCCTTATGACATTGATTTCATGGCTGAGTGATATTCCATTGTACATAAGGACCACAACTTTTTTATCCATTTTTCGCTTTCCTGGGATATTTAAGGTGGAAGGAAGTGGAGGTCCTTGTCAACAGAGCAGCCCTAAACTTTGGGGTGCTTGTGTCTTGCTGATTTTCAATGTTCCCACTTTATCCCCCCATGCGTGGAAGTGCCCTATGCTCTCTAAGCTGTGTTTTTTAGATGTTTCAGGACACACCGTACACTTCTCCAGAGTGGCTGTTGGCAATTTACATCCCGCCCATCAGTGTAGCAAGGCTCCCATTTCTCCATGGCCTGTCCTGCATTTCTGGTTTTGACACTTTTTTCAGCATGGCCCTTTTGACCGATGGGAAGCGAGACTTCTTTGGAGCGCTGATTTGCCTTTCCAGGTTGCTTGGTTGGCCAAAAAGGGCGTATGCGTTTTTTCCTGAATATATTCAGGAAAAAACGTATACGCCCTTTTTGGCCAAGGGCATCATTGTCAACTTTTTGCCGCTTTTCATGTGCTTTAAAGGCGATTCGAATCTACCTCCTGAAATCTGTTTCCTGCAAATCTGCCTTGATTTCAAATCCTCTTCTTTGCCTTCCCTCAATATATTTGTGGACGAGAGTTATCATTTATAACTCTGCAGGTTTGTGAATTGCAGTGCCCTGAAGCTGCATTTTACAAGTCGCTTTTTTGGGAGCCGGCCGCAAAAGCGCAGGATGGCTTCAGGCCCTGTTCTGGTTCCGGGGGGCAGGCTGAGCCTGTGGTTAATTCTTCTTCCTGATGGGAAAATAGAGTGAACTGTGCCTGTCCCAACACCAAGAGCTAGTCTCTCATTGGTTCCCCGTCTTCTGGTTCATCCTCAGGACAAATTGCAACCTGTACGGAACAGGAGGTTAAAGGTGCTGATGCTCCAAGTAGGGAGATTGCTAGTAAAGTGGCTGGAATGGCGAACCCGAGCACAAGGAGGTGAGAAATGAGGTGCGTTTTAGAAACCTTTCCCCATCACACGGTGTACCATCTTCTGGGTTTCTCATGCATGTTTTCGATGTAGGAAGATGCCCTTGAACCTGGAGATTTGGGACCCATGCGATGGGTAGCACGCAGTATTACTTTAAAGGGTCTGCGTTTGCTCACCCAACCTCACCAAACCTCTCAGCCCCAAGAGTGTCCACCCTTATGTCTCATCCAGCTGTGGGTCTAGATATGGTCAATCCAGGTTGCATCACAGCCCCTGAACGAATTGTGTAAGAATTTCTCTCTCTTTCCCTGTCTTTGTTTCATGGGTTTTTAAAAGTAATTTATTTTTATAATGGGGTTTAGCTGCTTTTCACGGCTGTGTTTAGGCCGCTTTACACCCACTTGACACACTAACAGAGAGATATCAATACATAGGTTTTAAGATTATTACTAGTCAGATATATTCTTGTGCGGTGAATCGGGCGTGTTGAGTCCAGTTCTCTGAGCAAGGAGTAGGTCTTGTCTATTCCATATTGGGTTTATGGAACGGTATCTGAGCTCATTTGAAACTCTTCTTTTATGTATCACCCCACCTCACCTTTCCCGTTAAGCAGCCATAGTGTGTTTTCTGCATGTGTGACTCTGTTCTGTTTTGTAATTCAGTTCAAGTGTAACGGTTTTTACATTCCCTCTATAAGTGACACCTTATGAGAAGTGTCCTTTTCTGTGTGACTTATTTCACTTAGAATCGTCTTACCTAAATCCACTCATCATGCTGCTACTAGCCTTATGACATTGATTTCATGGCTGAGTGATATTCCATTGTACATAAGGACCACAACTTTTTTATCCATTTTTCGCTTTCCTGGGATATTTAAGGTGGAAGGAAGTGGAGGTCCTTGTCAACAGAGCAGCCCTAAACTTTGGGGTGCTTGTGTCTTGCTGATTTTCAATGTTCCCACTTTATCCCCCCATGCGTGGAAGTGCCCTATGCTCTCTAAGCTGTGTTTTTTAGATGTTTCAGGACACACCGTACACTTCTCCAGAGTGGCTGTTGGCAATTTACATCCCGCCCATCAGTGTAGCAAGGCTCCCATTTCTCCATGGCCTGTCCTGCATTTCTGGTTTTGACACTTTTTTCAGCATGGCCCTTTTGACCGATGGGAAGCGAGACTTCTTTGGAGCGCTGATTTGCCTTTCCAGGTTGCTTGGTTGGCCAAAAAGGGCGTATGCGTTTTTTCCTGAATATATTCAGGAAAAAACGTATACGCCCTTTTTGGCCAAGGGCATCATTGTCAACGTTTTGCCGCTTTTCATGTGCTTTAAAGGCGGTTCGAATCTACCTCCTGAAATCTGTTTCCTGCAATTCTGCCTTGATTTCAAATCCTCTTCTTTGCCTTCCCTCAATATATTTGTGGACGAGAGTTATCATTTATAACTCTGCAGGTTTGTGAATTGCAGTGCCCTGAAGCTGCATTTTACAAGTCGCTTTTTTGGGAGCCGGCCGCAAAAGCGCAGGATGGCTTCAGGCCCTGTTCTGGTTCCGGGGGGCAGGCTGAGCCTGTGGTTAATTCTTCTTCCTGATGGGAAAATAGAGTGACCTGTGACTGTCCCAACACCAAGAGCTAGTCTCTCATTGCTTTCCCGTCTTCCCGTTCATCCTCAGGACAAATTGCAACCTGTACGGAACTGGAGGTTAAAGGTGCTGATGCTCCAAGTAGGGAGATTGCTAGTAAAGTGGCTGGAATGGCGAACCCGAGCACAAGGAGGTGAGAAATGAGGTGCGTTTTAGAAACCTTTCCCCATCACACGGTGTACCATCTTCTGGGTTTCTCATGCATGTTTTCGATGTAGGAAGATGCCCTTGAACCTGGAGATTTGGGACCCATGCGATGGGTAGCACGCAGTATTACTTTAAAGGGTCTGCGTTTGCTCACCCAACCTCACCAAAACTCTCAGCCCCAAGAGTGTCCACCCTTATGTCTCATCCAGCTGTGGGTCCAAATATGGTCAATCCAGGTTGCATCACAGCCCCTGAACGAATTGTGTAAGAATTTCTCTCTCTTTCCCTGTCTTTGTTTCATGGGTTTTTAAAAGTAATTTATTTTTATAATGGGGTTTAGCTGCTTTTCACGGCTGTGTTTAGGCCGCTTTACACCCACTTGACACACTAACAGAGAGATATCAATACATAGGTTTTAAGATTATTCCTAGTCAGATATATTCTTGTGCGGTGAATCGGGCGTGTTGAGTCCAGTTCTCTGAGCAAGGAGTAGGTCTTGTCTATTCCATATTGGGTTTATGGAACGGTATCTGAGCTCATTTGAAACTCTTGTTTTATGTATCACCCCACCTCACCTTTCCCGTTAAGCAGCCATAGTGTGTTTTCTGCATGTGTGACTCTGTTCTGTTTTGTAATTCAGTTCAAGTGTAACGGTTTTTACATTCCCTCTATAAGTGACACCTTATGAGAAGTGTCCTTTTCTGTGTGACTTATTTCACTTAGAATCGTCTTACCTAAATCCACTCATCATGCTGCTACTAGCCTTATGACATTGATTTCATGGCTGAGTGATATTCCATTGTACATAAGGACCACAACTTTTTTATCCATTTTTCGCTTTCCTGGGATATTTAAGGTGGAAGGAAGTGGAGGTCCTTGTCAACAGAGCAGCCCTAAACTTTGGGGTGCTTGTGTCTTGCTGATTTTCAATTTTCCCACTTTATCCCCCCATGCGTGGAAGTGCCCTATGCTCTCTAAGCTGTGTTTTTTAGATGTTTCAGGACACACCGTACACTTCTCCAGAGTGGCTGTTGGCAATTTACATCCCGCCCATCAGTGTAGCAAGGCTCCCATTTCTCCATGGCCTGTCCTGCATTTCTGGTTTTGACACTTTTTTCAGCATGGCCCTTTTGACCGATGGGAAGCGAGACTTCTTTGGAGCGCTGATTTGCCTTTCCAGGTTGCTTGGTTGGCCAAAAAGGGCGTATGCGTTTTTTCCTGAATATATTCAGGAAAAAACGTATACGCCCTTTTTGGCCAAGGGCGTCATTGTCAACGTTTTGCCGCTTTTCATGTGCTTTAAAGGCGATTCGAATCTACCTCCTGAAATCTGTTTCCTGCAATTCTGCCTTGATTTCAAATCCTCTTCTTTGCCTTCCCTCAATATATTTGTGGACGAGAGTTATCATTTATAACTCTGCAGGTTTGTGAATTGCAGTGCCCTGAAGCTCCATTTTACAAGTCGCTTTTTTGGGAGCCGGCCGCAAAAGCGCAGGATGGCTTCAGGCCCTGTTCTGGTTCCGGGGGGCAGGCTGAGCCTGTGGTTAATTCTTCTTCCTGATGGGAAAATAGAGTGACCTGTGCCTGTCCCAACACCAAGAGCTAGTCTCTCATTGGTTCCCCGTCTTCCGGTTCATCCTCAGGACAAATTGCAACCTGTACGGAACAGGAGGTTAAAGGTGCTGATGCTCCAAGTAGGGAGATTGCTAGTAAAGTGGCTGGAATGGCGAACACGAGCACAAGGAGATGAGAAATGAGGTGCATTTTAGAAACCTTTCCCCATCACACGGTGTACCATATTCTGGGTTTCTCATGCATGTTTTCGATGTAGGAAGATGCCCTTGAACCTGGAGATTTGGGACCCATGCGATGGGTAGCACGCAGTATTACTTTAAAGGGTCTGCGTTTGCTCACCCAACCTCACCAAACCTCTCAGCCCCAAGAGTGTCCACCCTTATGTCTCATCCAGCTGTGGGTCTAGATATGGTCAATGCAGGTTGCATCACAGCCCCTGAACGAATTGTGTAAGAATTTCTCTCTCTTTCCCTGTCTTTGTTTCATGGGTTTTTAAAAGTAATTTATTTTTATAATGGGGTTTAGCTGCTTTTCACGGCTGTGTTTATGCCGCCTTACACACACTTGACACACTAACAGAGAGATATCAATACATAGGTTTTAAGATTATTACTAGTCAGATATATTCTTGTGCGGTGAATCGGGCGTGTTGAGTCCAGTTCTCTGAGCAAGGAGTAGGTCTTGTCTATTCCATATTGGGTTTATGGAACGGTATCTGAGCTCATTTGAAACTCTTCTTTTATGTATCACCCCACCTCACCTTTCCCGTTAAGCAGCCATAGTGTGTTTTCTGCATGTGTGACTCTGTTCTGTTTTGTAATTCAGTTCAAGTGTAACGGTTTTTACATTCCCTCTATAAGTGACACCTTATGAGAAGTGTCCTTTTCTGTGTGACTTATTTCACTTAGAATCGTCTTACCTAAATCCACTCATCATGCTGCTACTAGCCTTATGACATTGATTTCATGGCTGAGTGATATTCCATTGTACATAAGGACCACAACTTTTTTATCCATTTTTCGCTTTCCTGGGATATTTAAGGTGGAAGGAAGTGGAGGTCCTTGTCAACAGAGCAGCCCTAAACTTTGGGGTGCTTGTGTCGTGCTGATTTTCAATTTTCCCACTTTATCCCCCCATGCGTGGAAGTGCCCTATGCTCTCTAAGCTGTGTTTTTTAGATGTTTCAGGACACACCGTACACTTCTCCAGAGTGGCTGTTGGCAATTTACATCCCGCCCATCAGTGTAGCAAGGCTCCCATTTCTCCATGGCCTGTCCTGCATTTCTGGTTTTGACACTTTTTTCAGCATGTCCCTTTTGACCGATGGGAAGCGAGACTTCTTTGTAGCGCTGATTTGCCTTTCCAGGTTGCTTGGTTGGCCAAAAAGGGCGTATGCGTTTTTTCCTGAATATATTCAGGAAAAAACGCATACGCCCTTTTTGGCCAAGGGCATCATTGTCAACGTTTTGCCGCTTTTCATGTGCTTTAAAGGCGATTCGAATCTACCTCCTGAAATCTGTTTCCTGCAATTCTGCCTTGATTTCAAATCCTCTTCTTTGCCTTCCCTCAATATATTTGTGGACGAGAGTTATCATTTATAACTCTGCAGGTTTGTGAATTGCAGTGCCCTGAAGCTCCATTTTACAAGTCGGTTTTTTGGGAGCCGGCCGCAAAAGCGCAGGATGGCTTCAGGCCCTGTTCTGGTTCCGGGGGGCAGGCTGAGCCTGTGGTTAATTCTTCTTCCTGATGGGAAAATAGAGTGAACTGTGCCTGTCCCAACACCAAGAGCTAGTCTCTCATTGGTTCCCCGTCTTCTGGTTCATCCTCAGGACAAATTGCAACCTGTACGGAACAGGAGGTTAAAGGTGCTGATGCTCCAAGTAGGGAGATTGCTAGTAAAGTGGCTGGAATGGCGAACCCGAGCACAAGGAGGTGAGAAATGAGGTGCGTTTTAGAAACCTTTCCCCATCACACGGTGTACCATCTTCTGGGTTTCTCATGCATGTTTTCGATGTAGGAAGATGCCCTTGAACCTGGAGATTTGGGACCCATGCGATGGGTAGCACGCAGTATTACTTTAAAGGGTCTGCGTTTGCTCACCCAACCTCACCAAACCTCTCAGCCCCAAGAGTGTCCACCCTTATGTCTCATCCAGCTGTGGGTCTAGATATGGTCAATCCAGGTTGCATCACAGCCCCTGAACGAATTGTGTAAGAATTTCTCTCTCTTTCCCTGTCTTTGTTTCATGGGTTTTTAAAAGTAATTTATTTTTATAATGGGGTTTAGCTGCTTTTCACGGCTGTGTTTAGGCCGCTTTACACCCACTTGACACACTAACAGAGAGATATCAATACATAGGTTTTAAGATTATTACTAGTCAGATATATTCTTGTGCGGTGAATCGGGCGTGTTGAGTCCAGTTCTCTGAGCAAGGAGTAGGTCTTGTCTATTCCATATTGGGTTTATGGAACGGTATCTGAGCTCATTTGAAACTCTTCTTTTATG
Source organism: Balaenoptera physalus (assembly GCF_965194825.1). Lineage (NCBI taxonomy): Eukaryota > Metazoa > Chordata > Mammalia > Artiodactyla > Balaenopteridae > Balaenoptera > Balaenoptera physalus. The sequence continues at coordinate 275,073 of NW_028126113.1, read as the reverse complement.
TATCACCCCACCTCACCTTTCCCGTTAAGCAGCCATAGTGTGTTTTCTGCATGTGTGACTCTGTTCTGTTTTGTAATTCAGTTCAAGTGTAACGGTTTTTACATTCCCTCTATAAGTGACACCTTATGAGAAGTGTCCTTTTCTGTGTGACTTATTTCACTTAGAATCGTCTTACCTAAATCCACTCATCATGCTGCTACTAGCCTTATGACATTGATTTCATGGCTGAGTGATATTCCATTGTACATAAGGACCACAACTTTTTTATCCATTTTTCGCTTTCCTGGGATATTTAAGGTGGAAGGAAGTGGAGGTCCTTGTCAACAGAGCAGCCCTAAACTTTCGGGTGCTTGTGTCTTGCTGATTTTCAATTTTCCCACTTTATCCCCCCATGCGTGGAAGTGCCCTATGCTCTCTAAGCTGTGTTTTTTAGATGTTTCAGGACACACCGTACACTTCTCCAGAGTGGCTGTTGGCAATTTACATCCCGCCCATCAGTGTAGCAAGGCTCCCATTTCTCCATGGCCTGTCCTGCATTTCTGGTTTTGACACTTTTTTCAGCATGGCCCTTTTGACCGATGGGAAGCGAGACTTCTTTGGAGCGCTGATTTGCCTTTCCAGGTTGCTTGGTTGGCCAAAAAGGGCGTATGCGTTTTTTCCTGAATATATTCAGGAAAAAACGTATACGCCCTTTTTGGCCAAGGGCATCATTGTCAACGTTTTGCCGCTTTTCATGTGCTTTAAAGGCGATTCGAATCTACCTCCTGAAATCTGTTTCCTGCAATTCTGCCTTGATTTCAAATCCTCTTCTTTGCCTTCCCTCAATATATTTGTGGACGAGAGTTATCATTTATAACTCTGCAGGTTTGTGAATTGCAGTGCCCTGAAGCTCCATTTTACAAGTCGCTTTTTTGGGAGCCGGCCGCAAAAGCGCAGGATGGCTTCAGGCCCTGTTCTGGTTCCGGGGGGCAGGCTGAGCCTGTGGTTAATTCTTCTTCCTGATGGGAAAATAGAGTGACCTGTGCCTGTCCCAACACCAAGAGCTAGTCTCTCATTGGTTCCCCGTCTTCCGGTTCATCCTCAGGACAAATTGCAACCTGTACGGAACAGGAGGTTAAAGGTGCTGATGCTGCAAGTAGGGAGATTGCTAGTAAAGTGGCTGGAATGGCGAACACGAGCACAAGGAGATGAGAAATGAGGTGCATTTTAGAAACCTTTCCCCATCACACGGTGTACCATATTCTGGGTTTCTCATGCATGTTTTCGATGTAGGAAGATGCCCTTGAACCTGGAGATTTGGGACCCATGCGATGGGTAGCACGCAGTATTACTTTAAAGGGTCTGCGTTTGCTCACCCAACCTCACCAAACCTCTCAGCCCCAAGAGTGTCCACCCTTATGTCTCATCCAGCTGTGGGTCTAGATATGGTCAATGCAGGTTGCATCACAGCCCCTGAACGAATTGTGTAAGAATTTCTCTCTCTTTCCCTGTCTTTGTTTCATGGGTTTTTAAAAGTAATTTATTTTTATAATGGGGTTTAGCTGCTTTTCACGGCTGTGTTTATGCCGCCTTACACACACTTGACACACTAACAGAGAGATATCAATACATAGGTTTTAAGATTATTACTAGTCAGATATATTCTTGTGCGGTGAATCGGGCGTGTTGAGTCCAGTTCTCTGAGCAAGGAGTAGGTCTTGTCTCTTCCATATTGGGTTTATGGAACGGTATCTGAGCTCATTTGAAACTCTTGTTTTATGTATCACCCCACCTCACCTTTCCCGTTAAGCAGCCATAGTGTGTTTTCTGCATGTGTGACTCTGTTCTGTTTTGTAATTCAGTTCAAGTGTAACGGTTTTTACATTCCCTCTATAAGTGACACCTTATGAGAAGTGTCCTTTTCTGTGTGACTTATTTCACTTAGAATCGTCTTACCTAAATCCACTCATCATGCTGCTACTAGCCTTATGACATTGATTTCATGGCTGAGTGATATTCCATTGTACATAAGGACCACAACTTTTTTATCCATTTTTCGCTTTCCTGGGATATTTAAGGTGGAAGGAAGTGGAGGTCCTTGTCAACAGAGCAGCCCTAAACTTTGGGGTGCTTGTGTCTTGCTGATTTTCAATTTTCCCACTTTATCCCCCCATGCGTGGAAGTGCCCTATGCTCTCTAAGCTGTGTTTTTTAGATGTTTCAGGACACACCGTACACTTCTCCAGAGTGGCTGTTGGCAATTTACATCCCGCCCATCAGTGTAGCAAGGCTCCCATTTCTCCATGGCCTGTCCTGCATTTCTGGTTTTGACACTTTTTTCAGCATGGCCCTTTTGACCGATGGGAAGCGAGACTTCTTTGTAGCGCTGATTTTCCTTTCCAGGTTGCTTGGTTGGCCAAAAAGGGCGTATGCGTTTTTTCCTGAATATATTCAGGAAAAAACGCATACGCCCTTTTTGGCCAAGGGCATCATTGTCAACGTTTTGCCGCTTTTCATGTGCTTTAAAGGCGATTCGAATCTACCTCCTGAAATCTGTTTCCTGCAATTCTGCCTTGATTTCAAATCCTCTTCTTTGCCTTCCCTCAATATATTTGTGGACGAGAGTTATCATTTATAACTCTGCAGGTTTGTGAATTGCAGTGCCCTGAAGCTCCATTTTACAAGTCGGTTTTTTGGGAGCCGGCCGCAAAAGCGCAGGATGGCTTCAGGCCCTGTTCTGGTTCCGGGGGGCAGGCTGAGCCTGTGGTTAATTCTTCTTCCTGATGGGAAAATAGAGTGAACTGTGCCTGTCCCAACACCAAGAGCTAGTCTCTCATTGGTTCCCCGTCTTCTGGTTCATCCTCAGGACAAATTGCAACCTGTACGGAACAGGAGGTTAAAGGTGCTGATGCTCCAAGTAGGGAGATTGCTAGTAAAGTGGCTGGAATGGCGAACCCGAGCACAAGGAGGTGAGAAATGAGGTGCGTTTTAGAAACCTTTCCCCATCACACGGTGTACCATCTTCTGGGTTTCTCATGCATGTTTTCGATGTAGGAAGATGCCCTTGAACCTGGAGATTTGGGACCCATGCGATGGGTAGCACGCAGTATTACTTTAAAGGGTCTGCGTTTGCTCACCCAACCTCACCAAACCTCTCAGCCCCAAGAGTGTCCACCCTTATGTCTCATCCAGCTGTGGGTCTAGATATGGTCAATCCAGGTTGCATCACAGCCCCTGAACGAATTGTGTAAGAATTTCTCTCTCTTTCCCTGTCTTTGTTTCATGGGTTTTTAAAAGTAATTTATTTTTATAATGGGGTTTAGCTGCTTTTCACGGCTGTGTTTAGGCCGCTTTACACCCACTTGACACACTAACAGAGAGATATCAATACATAGGTTTTAAGATTATTACTAGTCAGATATATTCTTGTGCGGTGAATCGGGCGTGTTGAGTCCAGTTCTCTGAGCAAGGAGTAGGTCTTGTCTATTCCATATTGGGTTTATGGAACGGTATCTGAGCTCATTTGAAACTCTTCTTTTATGTATCACCCCACCTCACCTTTCCCGTTAAGCAGCCATAGTGTGTTTTCTGCATGTGTGACTCTGTTCTGTTTTGTAATTCAGTACAAGTGTAACGGTTTTTACATTCCCTCTATAAGTGACACCTTATGAGAAGTGTCCTTTTCTGTGTGACTTATTTCACTTAGAATCGTCTTACCTAAATCCACTCATCATGCTGCTACTAGCCTTATGACATTGATTTCATGGCTGAGTGATATTCCATTGTACATAAGGACCACAACTTTTTTATCCATTTTTCGCTTTCCTGGGATATTTAAGGTGGAAGGAAGTGGAGGTCCTTGTCAACAGAGCAGCCCTAAACTTTCGGGTGCTTGTGTCTTGCTGATTTTCAATGTTCCCACTTTATCCCCCCATGCGTGGAAGTGCCCTATGCTCTCTAAGCTGTGTTTTTTAGATGTTTCAGGACACACCGTACACTTCTCCAGAGTGGCTGTTGGCAATTTACATCCCGCCCATCAGTGTAGCAAGGCTCCCATTTCTCCATGGCCTGTCCTGCATTTCTGGTTTTGACACTTTTTTCAGCATGGCCCTTTTGACCGATGGGAAGCGAGACTTCTTTGGAGCGCTGATTTGCCTTTCCAGGTTGCTTGGTTGGCCAAAAAGGGCGTATGCGTTTTTTCCTGAATATATTCAGGAAAAAACGTATACGCCCTTTTTGGCCAAGGGCATCATTGTCAACGTTTTGCCGCTTTTCATGTGCTTTAAAGGCGATTCGAATCTACCTCCTGAAATCTGTTTCCTGCAATTCTGCCTTGATTTCAAATCCTCTTCTTTGCCTTCCCTCAATATATTTGTGGACGAGAGTTATCATTTATAACTCTGCAGGTTTGTGAATTGCAGTGCCCTGAAGCTGCATTTTACAAGTCGCTTTTTTGGGAGCCGGCCGCAAAAGCGCAGGATGGCTTCAGGCCCTGTTCTGGTTCCGGGGGGCAGGCTGAGCCTGTGGTTAATTCTTCTTCCTGATGGGAAAATAGAGTGAACTGTGCCTGTCCCAACACCAAGAGCTAGTCTCTCATTGGTTCCCCGTCTTCTGGTTCATCCTCAGGACAAATTGCAACCTGTACGGAACAGGAGGTTAAAGGTGCTGATGCTCCAAGTAGGGAGATTGCTAGTAAAGTGGCTGGAATGGCGAACCCGAGCACAAGGAGGTGAGAAATGAGGTGCGTTTTAGAAACCTTTCCCCATCACACGGTGTACCATCTTCTGGGTTTCTCATGCATGTTTTCGATGTAGGAAGATGCCCTTGAACCTGGAGATTTGGGACCCATGCGATGGGTAGCACGCAGTATTACTTTAAAGGGTCTGCGTTTGCTCACCCAACCTCACCAAACCTCTCAGCCCCAAGAGTGTCCACCCTTATGTCTCATCCAGCTGTGGGTCTAGATATGGTCAATCCAGGTTGCATCACAGCCCCTGAACGAATTGTGTAAGAATTTCTCTCTCTTTCCCTGTCTTTGTTTCATGGGTTTTTAAAAGTAATTTATTTTTATAATGGGGTTTAGCTGCTTTTCACGGCTGTGTTTAGGCCGCTTTACACCCACTTGACACACTAACAGAGAGATATCAATACATAGGTTTTAAGATTATTCCTAGTCAGATATATTCTTGTGCGGTGAATCGGGCTTGTTGAGTCCAGTTCTCTGAGCAAGGAGTAGGTCTTGTCTATTCCATATTGGGTTTATGGAACGGTATCTGAGCTCATTTGAAACTATTCTTTTATGTATCACCCCACCTCACCTTTCCCGTTAAGCAGCCATAGTGTGTTTTCTGCATGTGTGACTCTGTTCTGTTTTGTAATTCAGTTCAAGTGTAACGGTTTTTACATTCCCTCTATAAGTGACACCTTATGAGAAGTGTCCTTTTCTGTGTGACTTATTTCACTTAGAATCGTCTTACCTAAATCCACTCATCATGCTGCTACTAGCCTTATGACATTGATTTCATGGCTGAGTGATATTCCATTGTACATAAGGACCACAACTTTTTTATCCATTTTTCGCTTTCCTGGGATATTTAAGGTGGAAGGAAATGGAGGTCCTTGTCAACAGAGCAGCCCTAAACTTTGGGGTGCTTGTGTCTTGCTGATTTTCAATGTTCCCACTTTATCCCCCCATGCGTGGAAGTGCCCTATGCTCTCTAAGCTGTGTTTTTTAGATGTTTCAGGACACACCGTACACTTCTCCAGAGTGGCTGTTGGCAATTTACATCCCGCCCATCAGTGTAGCAAGGCTCCCATTTCTCCATGGCCTGTCCTGCATTTCTGGTTTTGACACTTTTTTCAGCATGGCCCTTTTGACCGATGGGAAGCGAGACTTCTTTGGAGCGCTGATTTGCCTTTCCAGGTTGCTTGGTTGGCCAAAAAGGGCGTATGCGTTTTTTCCTGAATATATTCAGGAAAAAACGTATACGCCCTTTTTGGCCAAGGGCATCATTGTCAACGTTTTGCCGCTTTTCATGTGCTTTAAAGGCGATTCGAATCTACCTCCTGAAATCTGTTTCCTGCAATTCTGCCTTGATTTCAAATCCTCTTCTTTGCCTTCCCTCAATATATTTGTGGACGAGAGTTATCATTTATAACTCTGCAGGTTTGTGAATTGCAGTGCCCTGAAGCTGCATTTTACAAGTCGCTTTTTTGGGAGCCGGCCACAAAAGCGCAGGATGGCTTCAGGCCCTGTTCTGGTTCCGGGGGGCAGGCTGAGCCTGTGGTTAATTCTTCTTCCTGATGGGAAAATAGAGTGACCTGTGACTGTCCCAACACCAAGAGCTAGTCTCTCATTGCTTTCCCGTCTTCCCGTTCATCCTCAGGACAAATTGCAACCTGTACGGAACTGGAGGTTAAAGGTGCTGATGCTCCAAGTAGGGAGATTGCTAGTAAAGTGGCTGGAATGGCGAACCCGAGCACAAGGAGGTGAGAAATGAGGTGCGTTTTAGAAACCTTTCCCCATCACACGGTGTACCATCTTCTGGGTTTCTCATGCATGTTTTCGATGTAGGAAGATGCCCTTGAACCTGGAGATTTGGGACCCATGCGATGGGTAGCACGCAGTATTACTTTAAAGGGTCTGCGTTTGCTCACCCAACCTCACCAAAACTCTCAGCCCCAAGAGTGTCCACCCTTATGTCTCATCCAGCTGTGGGTCCAAATATGGTCAATCCAGGTTGCATCACAGCCCCTGAACGAATTGTGTAAGAATTTCTCTCTCTTTCCCTGTCTTTGTTTCATGGGTTTTTAAAAGTAATTTATTTTTATAATGGGGTTTAGCTGCTTTTCACGGCTGTGTTTAGGCCGCTTTACACCCACTTGACACACTAACAGAGAGATATCAATACATAGGTTTTAAGATTATTCCTAGTCAGATATATTCTTGTGCGGTGAATCGGGCGTGTTGAGTCCAGTTCTCTGAGCAAGGAGTAGGTCTTGTCTATTCCATATTGGGTTTATGGAACGGTATCTGAGCTAATTTGAAACTCTTGTTTTATGTATCACCCCACCTCACCTTTCCCGTTAAGCAGCCATAGTGTGTTTTCTGCATGTGTGACTCTGTTCTGTTTTGTAATTCAGTTCAAGTGTAACGGTTTTTACATTCCCTCTATAAGTGACACCTTATGAGAAGTGTCCTTTTCTGTGTGACTTATTTCACTTAGAATCGTCTTACCTAAATCCACTCATCATGCTGCTACTAGCCTTATGACATTGATTTCATGGCTGAGTGATATTCCATTGTACATAAGGACCACAACTTTTTTATCCATTTTTCGCTTTCCTGGGATATTTAAGGTGGAAGGAAGTGGAGGTCCTTGTCAACAGAGCAGCCCTAAACTTTGGGGTGCTTGTGTCTTGCTGATTTTCAATTTTCCCACTTTATCCCCCCATGCGTGGAAGTGCCCTATGCTCTCTAAGCTGTGTTTTTTAGATGTTTCAGGAAACACCGTACACTTCTCCAGAGTGGCTGTTGGCAATTTACATCCCGCCCATCAGTGTAGCAAGGCTCCCATTTCTCCATGGCCTGTCCTGCATTTCTGGTTTTGACACTTTTTTCAGCATGGCCCTTTTGACCGATGGGAAGCGAGACTTCTTTGTAGCGCTGATTTGCCTTTCCAGGTTGCTTGGTTGGCCAAAAAGGGCGTATGCGTTTTTTCCTGAATATATTCAGGAAAAAACGTATACGCCCTTTTTGGCCAAGGGCATCATTGTCAACGTTTTGCCGCTTTTCATGTGCTTTAAAGGCGATTCGAATCTACCTCCTGAAATCTGTTTCCTGCAATTCTGCCTTGATTTCAAATCCTCTTCTTTGCCTTCCCTCAATATATTTGTGGACGAGAGTTATCATTTATAACTCTGCAGGTTTGTGAATTGCAGTGCCCTGAAGCTCCATTTTACAAGTCGCTTTTTTGGGAGCCGGCCGCAAAAGCGCAGGATGGCTTCAGGCCCTGTTCTGGTTCCGGGGGGCAGGCTGAGCCTGTGGTTAATTCTTCTTCCTGATGGGAAAATAGAGTGACCTGTGCCTGTCCCAACACCAAGAGCTAGTCTCTCATTGGTTCCCCGTCTTCCGGTTCATCCTCAGGACAAATTGCAACCTGTACGGAACAGGAGGTTAAAGGTGCTGATGCTCCAAGTAGGGAGATTGCTAGTAAAGTGGCTGGAATGGCGAACACGAGCACAAGGAGATGAGAAATGAGGTGCATTTTAGAAACCTTTCCCCATCACACGGTGTACCATATTCTGGGTTTCTCATGCATGTTTTCGATGTAGGAAGATGCCCTTGAACCTGGAGATTTGGGACCCATGCGATGGGTAGCACGCAGTATTACTTTAAAGGGTCTGCGTTTGCTCACCCAACCTCACCAAACCTCTCAGCCCCAAGAGTGTCCACCCTTATGTCTCATCCAGCTGTGGGTCTAGATATGGTCAATGCAGGTTGCATCACAGCCCCTGAACGAATTGTGTAAGAATTTCTCTCTCTTTCCCTGTCTTTGTTTCATGGGTTTTTAAAAGTAATTTATTTTTATAATGGGGTTTAGCTGCTTTTCACGGCTGTGTTTATGCCGCCTTACACACACTTGACACACTAACAGAGAGATATCAATACATAGGTTTTAAGATTATTACTAGTCAGATATATTCTTGTGCGGTGAATCGGGCGTGTTGAGTCCAGTTCTCTGAGCAAGGAGTAGGTCTTGTCTATTCCATATTGGGTTTATGGAACGGTATCTGAGCTAATTTGAAACTCTTGTTTTATGTATCACCCCACCTCACCTTTCCCGTTAAGCAGCCATAGTGTGTTTTCTGCATGTGTGACTCTGTTCTGTTTTGTAATTCAGTTCAAGTGTAACGGTTTTAACATTCCCTCTATAAGTGACACCTTATGAGAAGTGTCCTTTTCTGTGTGACTTATTTCACTTAGAATCGTCTTACCTAAATCCACTCATCATGCTGCTACTAGCCTTATGACATTGATTTCATGGCTGAGTGATATTCCATTGTACATAAGGACCACAACTTTTTTATCCATTTTTCGCTTTCCTGGGATATTTAAGGTGGAATGAAGTGGAGGTCCTTGTCAACAGAGCAGCCCTAAACTTTGGGGTGCTTGTGTCTTGCTGATTTTCAATTTTCCCACTTTATCCCCCCATGTGTGGAAGTGCCCTATGCTCTCTAAGCTGTGTTTTTTAGATGTTTCAGGACACACCGTACACTTCTCCAGAGTGGCTGTTGGCAATTTACATCCCGCCCATCAGTGTAGCAAGGCTCCCATTTCTCCATGGCCTGTCCTGCATTTCTGGTTTTGACACTTTTTTCAGCATGGCCCTTTTGACCGATGGGAAGCGAGACTTCTTTGGAGCGCTGATTTGCCTTTCCAGGTTGCTTGGTTGGCCAAAAAGGGCGTATGCGTTTTTTCCTGAATATATTCAGGAAAAAACGTATACGCCCTTTTTGGCCAAGGTCATCATTGTCAACGTTTTGCCGCTTTTCATGTGCTTTAAAGGCGATTCGAATCTACCTCCTGAAATCTGTTTCCTGCAATTCTGCCTTGATTTCAAATCCTCTTCTTTGCCTTCCCTCAATATATTTGTGGACGAGAGTTATCATTTATAACTCTGCAGGTTTGTGAATTGCAGTGCCCTGAAGCTCCATTTTACAAGTCGCTTTTTTGGGAGCCGGCCGCAAAAGCGCAGGATGGCTTCAGGCCCTGTTCTGGTTCCGGGGGGCAGGCTGAGCCTGTGGTTAATTCTTCTTCCTGATGGGAAAATAGAGTGACCTGTGCCTGTCCCAACACCAAGAGCTAGTCTCTCATTGGTTCCCCGTCTTCCGGTTCATCCTCAGGACAAATTGCAACCTGTACGGAACAGGAGGTTAAAGGTGCTGATGCTCCAAGTAGGGAGATTGCTAGTAAAGTGGCTGGAATGGCGAACACGAGCACAAGGAGATGAGAAATGAGGTGCATTTTAGAAACCTTTCCCCATCACACGGTGTACCATATTCTGGGTTTCTCATGCATGTTTTCGATGTAGGAAGATGCCCTTGAACCTGGAGATTTGGGACCCATGCGATGGGTAGCACGCAGTATTACTTTAAAGGGTCTGCGTTTGCTCACCCAACCTCACCAAACCTCTCAGCCCCAAGAGTGTCCACCCTTATGTCTCATCCAGCTGTGGGTCTAGATATGGTCAATGCAGGTTGCATCACAGCCCCTGAACGAATTGTGTAAGAATTTCTCTCTCTTTCCCTGTCTTTGTTTCATGGGTTTTTAAAAGTAATTTATTTTTATAATGGGGTTTAGCTGCTTTTCACGGCTGTGTTTATGCCGCCTTACACACACTTGACACACTAACAGAGAGATATCAATACATAGGTTTTAAGATTATTACTAGTCAGATATATTCTTGTGCGGTGAATCGGGCGTGTTGAGTCCAGTTCTCTGAGCAAGGAGTAGGTCTTGTCTATTCCATATTGGGTTTATGGAACGGTATCTGAGCTCATTTGAAACTCTTGTTTTATGTATCACCCCACCTCACCTTTCCCGTTAAGCAGCCATAGTGTGTTTTCTGCATGTGTGACTCTGTTCTGTTTTGTAATTCAGTTCAAGTGTAACGGTTTTTACATTCCCTCTATAAGTGACACCTTATGAGAAGTGTCCTTTTCTGTGTGACTTATTTCACTTAGAATCGTCTTACCTAAATCCACTCATCATGCTGCTACTAGACTTATGACATTGATTTCATGGCTGAGTGATATTCCATTGTACATAAGGACCACAACTTTTTTATCCATTTTTCGCTTTCCTGGGATATTTAAGGTGGAAGGAAGTGGAGGTCCTTGTCAACAGAGCAGCCCTAAACTTTGGGGTGCTTGTGTCTTGCTGATTTTCAATTTTCCCACTTTATCCCCCCATGCGTGGAAGTGCCCTATGCTCTCTAAGCTGTGTTTTTTAGATGTTTCAGGACACACCGTACACTTCTCCAGAGTGGCTGTTGGCAATTTACATCCCGCCCATCAGTGTAGCAAGGCTCCCATTTCTCCATGGCCTGTCCTGCATTTCTGGTTTTGACACTTTTTTCAGCATGTCCCTTTTGACCGATGGGAAGCGAGACTTCTTTGTAGCGCTGATTTGCCTTTCCAGGTTGCTTGGTTGGCCAAAAAGGGCGTATGCGTTTTTTCCTGAATATATTCAGGAAAAAACGCATACGCCCTTTTTGGCCAAGGGCATCATTGTCAACGTTTTGCCGCTTTTCATGTGCTTTAAAGGCGATTCGAATCTACCTCCTGAAATCTGTTTCCTGCAATTCTGCCTTGATTTCAAATCCTCTTCTTTGCCTTCCCTCAATATATTTGTGGACGAGAGTTATCATTTATAACTCTGCAGGTTTGTGAATTGCAGTGCCCTGAAGCTCCATTTTACAAGTCGGTTTTTTGGGAGCCGGCCGCAAAAGCGCAGGATGGCTTCAGGCCCTGTTCTGGTTCCGGGGGGCAGGCTGAGCCTGTGGTTAATTCTTCTTCCTGATGGGAAAATAGAGTGAACTGTGCCTGTCCCAACACCAAGAGCTAGTCTCTCATTGGTTCCCCGTCTTCTGGTTCATCCTCAGGACAAATTGCAACCTGTACGGAACAGGAGGTTAAAGGTGCTGATGCTCCAAGTAGGGAGATTGCTAGTAAAGTGGCTGGAATGGCGAACCCGAGCACAAGGAGGTGAGAAATGAGGTGCGTTTTAGAAACCTTTCCCCATCACACGGTGTACCATCTTCTGGGTTTCTCATGCATGTTTTCGATGTAGGAAGATGCCCTTGAACCTGGAGATTTGGGACCCATGCGATGGGTAGCACGCAGTATTACTTTAAAGGGTCTGCGTTTGCTCACCCAACCTCACCAAACCTCTCAGCCCCAAGAGTGTCCACCCTTATGTCTCATCCAGCTGTGGGTCTAGATATGGTCAATCCAGGTTGCATCACAGCCCCTGAACGAATTGTGTAAGAATTTCTCTCTCTTTCCCTGTCTTTGTTTCATGGGTTTTTAAAAGTAATTTATTTTTATAATGGGGTTTAGCTGCTTTTCACGGCTGTGTTTAGGCCGCTTTACACCCACTTGACACACTAACAGAGAGATATCAATACATAGGTTTTAAGATTATTACTAGTCAGATATATTCTTGTGCGGTGAATCGGGCGTGTTGAGTCCAGTTCTCTGAGCAAGGAGTAGGTCTTGTCTATTCCATATTGGGTTTATGGAACGGTATCTGAGCTCATTTGAAACTCTTGTTTTATGTATCACCCCACCTCACCTTTCCCGTTAAGCAGCCATAGTGTGTTTTCTGCATGTGTGACTCTGTTCTGTTTTGTAATTCAGTTCAAGTGTAACGGTTTTTACATTCCCTCTATAAGTGACACCTTATGAGAAGTGTCCTTTTCTGTGTGACTTATTTCACTTAGAATCGTCTTACCTAAATCCACTCATCATGCTGCTACTAGCCTTATGACATTGATTTCATGGCTGAGTGATATTCCATTGTACATAAGGACCACAACTTTTTTATCCATTTTTCGCTTTCCTGGGATATTTAAGGTGGAAGGAAGTGGAGGTCCTTGTCAACAGAGCAGCCCTAAACTTTGGGGTGCTTGTGTCTTGCTGATTTTCAATTTTCCCACTTTATCCCCCCATGCGTGGAAGTGCCCTATGCTCTCTAAGCTGTGTTTTTTAGATGTTTCAGGACACACCGTACACTTCTCCAGAGTGGCTGTTGGCAATTTACATCCCGCCCATCAGTGTAGCAAGGCTCCCATTTCTCCATGGCCTGTCCTGCATTTCTGGTTTTGACACTTTTTTCAGCATGTCCCTTTTGACCGATGGGAAGCGAGACTTCTTTGTAGCGCTGATTTGCCTTTCCAGGTTGCTTGGTTGGCCAAAAAGGGCGTATGCGTTTTTTCCTGAATATATTCAGGAAAAAACGCATACGCCCTTTTTGGCCAAGGGCATCATTGTCAACGTTTTGCCGCTTTTCATGTGCTTTAAAGGCGATTCGAATCTACCTCCTGAAATCTGTTTCCTGCAATTCTGCCTTGATTTCAAATCCTCTTCTTTGCCTTCCCTCAATATATTTGTGGACGAGAGTTATCATTTATAACTCTGCAGGTTTGTGAATTGCAGTGCCCTGAAGCTCCATTTTACAAGTCGGTTTTTTGGGAGCCGGCCGCAAAAGCGCAGGATGGCTTCAGGCCCTGTTCTGGTTCCGGGGGGCAGGCTGAGCCTGTGGTTAATTCTTCTTCCTGATGGGAAAATAGAGTGAACTGTGCCTGTCCCAACACCAAGAGCTAGTCTCTCATTGGTTCCCCGTCTTCTGGTTCATCCTCAGGACAAATTGCAACCTGTACGGAACAGGAGGTTAAAGGTGCTGATGCTCCAAGTAGGGAGATTGCTAGTAAAGTGGCTGGAATGGCGAACCCGAGCACAAGGAGGTGAGAAATGAGGTGCGTTTTAGAAACCTTTCCCCATCACACGGTGTACCATCTTCTGGGTTTCTCATGCATGTTTTCGATGTAGGAAGATGCCCTTGAACCTGGAGATTTGGGACCCATGCGATGGGTAGCACGCAGTATTACTTTAAAGGGTCTGCGTTTGCTCACCCAACCTCACCAAACCTCTCAGCCCCAAGAGTGTCCACCCTTATGTCTCATCCAGCTGTGGGTCTAGATATGGTCAATCCAGGTTGCATCACAGCCCCTGAACGAATTGTGTAAGAATTTCTCTCTCTTTCCCTGTCTTTGTTTCATGGGTTTTTAAAAGTAATTTATTTTTATAATGGGGTTTAGCTGCTTTTCACGGCTGTGTTTAGGCCGCTTTACACCCACTTGACACACTAACAGAGAGATATCAATACATAGGTTTTAAGATTATTCCTAGTCAGATATATTCTTGTGCGGTGAATCGGGCGTGTTGAGTCCAGTTCTCTGAGCAAGGAGTAGGTCTTGTCTATTCCATATTGGGTTTATGGAACGGTATCTGAGCTCATTTGAAACTATTCTTTTATGTATCACCCCACCTCACCTTTCCCGTTAAGCAGCCATAGTGTGTTTTCTGCATGTGTGACTCTGTTCTGTTTTGTAATTCAGTTCAAGTGTAACGGTTTTTACATTCCCTCTATAAGTGACACCTTATGAGAAGTGTCCTTTTCTGTGTGACTTATTTCACTTAGAATCGTCTTACCTAAATCCACTCATCATGCTGCTACTAGCCTTATGACATTGATTTCATGGCTGAGTGATATTCCATTGTACATAAGGACCACAACTTTTTTATCCATTTTTCGCTTTCCTGGGATATTTAAGGTGGAAGGAAGTGGAGGTCCTTGTCAACAGAGCAGCCCTAAACTTTCGGGTGCTTGTGTCTTGCTGATTTTCAATTTTCCCACTTTATCCCCCCATGCGTGGAAGTGCCCTATGCTCTCTAAGCTGTGTTTTTTAGATGTTTCAGGAAACACCGTACACTTCTCCAGAGTGGCTGTTGGCAATTTACATCCCGCCCATCAGTGTAGCAAGGCTCCCATTTCTCCATGGCCTGTCCTGCATTTCTGGTTTTGACACTTTTTTCAGCATGGCCCTTTTGACCGATGGGAAGCGAGACTTCTTTGTAGCGCTGATTTGCCTTTCCAGGTTGCTTGGTTGGCCAAAAAGGGCGTATGCGTTTTTTCCTGAATATATTCAGGAAAAAACGTATACGCCCTTTTTGGCCAAGGGCATCATTGTCAACGTTTTGCCGCTTTTCATGTGCTTTAAAGGCGATTCGAATCTACCTCCTGAAATCTGTTTCCTGCAATTCTGCCTTGATTTCAAATCCTCTTCTTTGCCTTCCCTCAATATATTTGTGGACGAGAGTTATCATTTATAACTCTGCAGGTTTGTGAATTGCAGTGCCCTGAAGCTCCATTTTACAAGTCGCTTTTTTGGGAGCCGGCCGCAAAAGCGCAGGATGGCTTCAGGCCCTGTTCTGGTTCCGGGGGGCAGGCTGAGCCTGTGGTTAATTCTTCTTCCTGATGGGAAAATAGAGTGACCTGTGCCTGTCCCAACACCAAGAGCTAGTCTCTCATTGGTTCCCCGTCTTCCGGTTCATCCTCAGGACAAATTGCAACCTGTACGGAACAGGAGGTTAAAGGTGCTGATGCTCCAAGTAGGGAGATTGCTAGTAAAGTGGCTGGAATGGCGAACACGAGCACAAGGAGATGAGAAATGAGGTGCGTTTTAGAAACCTTTCCCCATCACACGGTGTACCATATTCTGGGTTTCTCATGCATGTTTTCGATGTAGGAAGATGCCTTTGAACCTGGAGATTTGGGACCCATGCGATGGGTAGCACGCAGTATTACTTTAAAGGGTCTGCGTTTGCTCACCCAACCTCACCAAACCTCTCAGCCCCAAGAGTGTCCACCCTTATGTCTCATCCAGCTGTGGGTCTAGATATGGTCAATGCAGGTTGCATCACAGCCCCTGAACGAATTGTGTAAGAATTTCTCTCTCTTTCCCTGTCTTTGTTTCATGGGTTTTTAAAAGTAATTTATTTTTATAATGGGGTTTAGCTGCTTTTCACGGCTGTGTTTATGCCGCCTTACACACACTTGACACACTAACAGAGAGATATCAATACATAGGTTTTAAGATTATTACTAGTCAGATATATTCTTGTGCGGTGAATCGGGCGTGTTGAGTCCAGTTCTCTGAGCAAGGAGTAGGTCTTGTCTATTCCATATTGGGTTTATGGAACGGTATCTGAGCTAATTTGAAACTCTTGTTTTATGTATCACCCCACCTCACCTTTCCCGTTAAGCAGCCATAGTGTGTTTTCTGCATGTGTGACTCTGTTCTGTTTTGTAATTCAGTTCAAGTGTAACGGTTTTTACATTCTCTCTATAAGTGACACCTTATGAGAAGTGTCCTTTTCTGTGTGACTTATTTCACTTAGAATCGTCTTACCTAAATCCACTCATCATGCTGCTACTAGCCTTATGACATTGATTTCATGGCTGAGTGATATTCCATTGTACATAAGGACCACAACTTTTTTATCCATTTTTCGCTTTCCTGGGATATTTAAGGTGGAATGAAGTGGAGGTCCTTGTCAACAGAGCAGCCCTAAACTTTGGGGTGCTTGTGTCTTGCTGATTTTCAATTTTCCCACTTTATCCCCCCATGTGTGGAAGTGCCCTATGCTCTCTAAGCTGTGTTTTTTAGATGTTTCAGGACACACCGTACACTTCTCCAGAGTGGCTGTTGGCAATTTACATCCCGCCCATCAGTGTAGCAAGGCTCCCATTTCTCCATGGCCTGTCCTGCATTTCTGGTTTTGACACTTTTTTCAGCATGTCCCTTTTGACCGATGGGAAGCGAGACTTCTTTGTAGCGCTGATTTGCCTTTCCAGGTTGCTTGGTTGGCCAAAAAGGGCGTATGCGTTTTTTCCTGAATATATTCAGGAAAAAACGTATACGCCCTTTTTGGCCAAGGTCATCATTGTCAACGTTTTGCCGCTTTTCATGTGCTTTAAAGGCGATTCGAATCTACCTCCTGAAATCTGTTTCCTGCAATTCTGCCTTGATTTCAAATCCTCTTCTTTGCCTTCCCTCAATATATTTGTGGACGAGAGTTATCATTTATAACTCTGCAGGTTTGTGAATTGCAGTGCCCTGAAGCTGCATTTTACAAGTCGCTTTTTTGGGAGCCGGCCGCAAAAGCGCAGGATGGCTTCAGGCCCTGTTCTGGTTCCGGGGGGCAGGCTGAGCCTGTGGTTAATTCTTCTTCCTGATGGGAAAATAGAGTGACCTGTGACTGTCCCAACACCAAGAGCTAGTCTCTCATTGGTTTCCCGTCTTCCCGTTCATCCTCAGGACAAATTGCAACCTGTACGGAACAGGAGGTTAAAGGTGCTGATGCTCCAAGTAGGGAGATTGCTAGTAAAGTGGCTGGAATGGCGAACACGAGCACAAGGAGGTGAGAAATGAGGTGCGTTTTAGAAACCTTTCCCCATCACACGGTGTACCATCTTCTGGGTTTCTCATGCATGTTTTCGATGTAGGAAGATGCCCTTGAACCTGGAGATTTGGGACCCATGCGATGGGTAGCACACAGTATTACTTTAAAGGGTCTGCGTTTGCTCACCCAACCTCACCAAACCTCTCAGCCCCAAGAGTGTCCACCCTTATGTCTCATCCAGCTGTGGGTCTAGATATGGTCAATGCAGGTTGCATCACAGCCCCTGAACGAATTGTGTAAGAATTTCTCTCTCTTTCCCTGTCTTTGTTTCATGGGTTTTTAAAAGTAATTTATTTTTATAATGGGGTTTAGCTGCTTTTCACGGCTGTGTTTATGCCGCCTTACACACACTTGACACACTAACAGAGAGATATCAATACATAGGTTTTAAGATTATTACTAGTCAGATATATTCTTGTGCGGTGAATCGGGCGTGTTGAGTCCAGTTCTCTGAGCAAGGAGTAGGTCTTGTCTATTCCATATTGGGTTTATGGAACGGTATCTGAGCTAATTTGAAACTCTTGTTTTATGTATCACCCCACCTCACCTTTCCCGTTAAGCAGCCATAGTGTGTTTTCTGCATGTGTGACTCTGTTCTGTTTTGTAATTCAGTTCAAGTGTAACGGTTTTTACATTCTCTCTATAAGTGACACCTTATGAGAAGTGTCCTTTTCTGTGTGACTTATTTCACTTAGAATCGTCTTACCTAAATCCACTCATCATGCTGCTACTAGCCTTATGACATTGATTTCATGGCTGAGTGATATTCCATTGTACATAAGGACCACAACTTTTTTATCCATTTTTCGCTTTCCTGGGATATTTAAGGTGGAATGAAGTGGAGGTCCTTGTCAACAGAGCAGCCCTAAACTTTGGGGTGCTTGTGTCTTGCTGATTTTCAATTTTCCCACTTTATCCCCCCATGTGTGGAAGTGCCCTATGCTCTCTAAGCTGTGTTTTTTAGATGTTTCAGGACACACCGTACACTTCTCCAGAGTGGCTGTTGGCAATTTACATCCCGCCCATCAGTGTAGCAAGGCTCCCATTTCTCCATGGCCTGTCCTGCATTTCTGGTTTTGACACTTTTTTCAGCATGTCCCTTTTGACCGATGGGAAGCGAGACTTCTTTGGAGCGCTGATTTGCCTTTCCAGGTTGCTTGGTTGGCCAAAAAGGGCGTATGCGTTTTTTCCTGAATATATTCAGGAAAAAACTTATACGCCCTTTTTGGCCAAGGTCATCATTGTCAACGTTTTGCCGCTTTTCATGTGCTTTAAAGGCGATTCGAATCTACCTCCTGAAATCTGTTTCCTGCAATTCTGCCTTGATTTCAAATCCTCTTCTTTGCCTTCCCTCAATATATTTGTGGACGAGAGTTATCATTTATAACTCTGCAGGTTTGTGAATTGCAGTGCCCTGAAGCTGCATTTTACAAGTCGCTTTTTTGGGAGCCGGCCGCAAAAGCGCAGGATGGCTTCAGGCCCTGTTCTGGTTCCGGGGGGCAGGCTGAGCCTGTGGTTAATTCTTCTTCCTGATGGGAAAATAGAGTGACCTGTGACTGTCCCAACACCAAGAGCTAGTCTCTCATTGGTTTCCCGTCTTCCCGTTCATCCTCAGGACAAATTGCAACCTGTACGGAACAGGAGGTTAAAGGTGCTGATGCTCCAAGTAGGGAGATTGCTAGTAAAGTGGCTGGAATGGCGAACACGAGCACAAGGAGGTGAGAAATGAGGTGCGTTTTAGAAACCTTTCCCCATCACACGGTGTACCATCTTCTGGGTTTCTCATGCATGTTTTCGATGTAGGAAGATGCCCTTGAACCTGGAGATTTGGGACCCATGCGATGGGTAGCACGCAGTATTACTTTAAAGGGTCTGCGTTTGCTCACCCAACCTCACCAAACCTCTCAGCCCCAAGAGTGTCCACCCTTATGTCTCATCAAGCTGTGGGTCTAGATATGGTCAATCCAGGTTGCATCACAGCCCCTGAACGAATTGTGTAAGAATTTCTCTCTCTTTCCCTGTCTTTGTTTCATGGGTTTTTAAAAGTAATTTATTTTTATAATGGGGTTTAGCTGCTTTTCACGGCTGTGTTTAGGCCGCTTTACACCCACTTGACACACTAACAGAGAGATATCAATACATAGGTTTTAAGATTATTACTAGTCAGATATATTCTTGTGCGGTGAATCGGGCGTGTTGAGTCCAGTTCTCTGAGCAAGGAGTAGGTCTTGTCTATTCCATATTGGGTTTATGGAACGGTATCTGAGCTAATTTGAAACTCTTGTTTTATGTATCACCCCACCTCACCTTTCCCGTTAAGCAGCCATAGTGTGTTTTCTGCATGTGTGACTCTGTTCTGTTTTGTAATTCAGTTCAAGTGTAACGGTTTTTACATTCTCTCTATAAGTGACACCTTATGAGAAGTGTCCTTTTCTGTGTGACTTATTTCACTTAGAATCGTCTTACCTAAATCCACTCATCATGCTGCTACTAGCCTTATGACATTGATTTCATGGCTGAGTGATATTCCATTGTACATAAGGACCACAACTTTTTTATCCATTTTTCGCTTTCCTGGGATATTTAAGGTGGAATGAAGTGGAGGTCCTTGTCAACAGAGCAGCCCTAAACTTTGGGGTGCTTGTGTCTTGCTGATTTTCAATTTTCCCACTTTATCCCCCCATGTGTGGAAGTGCCCTATGCTCTCTAAGCTGTGTTTTTTAGATGTTTCAGGACACACCGTACACTTCTCCAGAGTGGCTGTTGGCAATTTACATCCCGCCCATCAGTGTAGCAAGGCTCCCATTTCTCCATGGCCTGTCCTGCATTTCTGGTTTTGACACTTTTTTCAGCATGTCCCTTTTGACCGATGGGAAGCGAGACTTCTTTGGAGCGCTGATTTGCCTTTCCAGGTTGCTTGGTTGGCCAAAAAGGGCGTATGCGTTTTTTCCTGAATATATTCAGGAAAAAACGTATACGCCCTTTTTGGCCAAGGTCATCATTGTCAACGTTTTGCCGCTTTTCATGTGCTTTAAAGGCGATTCGAATCTACCTCCTGAAATCTGTTTCCTGCAATTCTGCCTTGATTTCAAATCCTCTTCTTTGCCTTCCCTCAATATATTTGTGGACGAGAGTTATCATTTATAACTCTGCAGGTTTGTGAATTGCAGTGCCCTGAAGCTGCATTTTACAAGTCGCTTTTTTGGGAGCCGGCCGCAAAAGCGCAGGATGGCTTCAGGCCCTGTTCTGGTTCCGGGTGGCAGGCTGAGCCTGTGGTTAATTCTTCTTCCTGATGGGAAAATAGAGTGACCTGTGCCTGTCCCAACACCAAGAGCTAGTCTCTCATTGGTTCCCCGTCTTCCGGTTCATCCTCAGGACAAATTGCAACCTGTACGGAACAGGAGGTTAAAGGTGCTGATGCTCCAAGTAGGGAGATTGCTAGTAAAGTGGCTGGAATGGCGAACCCGAGCACAAGGAGGTGAGAAATGAGGTGCGTTTTAGAAACCTTTCCCCATCACACGGTGTACCATCTTCTGGGTTTCTCATGCATGTTTTCGATGTAGGAAGATACCCTTGAACCTGGAGATTTGGGACCCATGCGATGGGTAGCACGCAGTATTACTTTAAAGGGTCTGCGTTTGCTCACCCAACCTCACCAAACCTCTCAGCCCCAAGAGTGTCCACCCTTATGTCTCATCCAGCTGTGGGTCTAGATATGGTCAATCCAGGTTGCATCACAGCCCCTGAACGAATTGTGTAAGAATTTCTCTCTCTTTCCCTGTCTTTGTTTCATGGGTTTTTAAAAGTAATTTATTTTTATAATGGGATTTAGCTGCTTTTCACGGCTGTGTTTAGGCCGCTTTACACCCACTTGACACACTAACAGAGAGATATCAATACATAGGTTTTAAGATTATTACTAGTCAGATATATTCTTGTGCGGTGAATCGGGCGTGTTGAGTCCAGTTCTCTGAGCAAGGAGTAGGTCTTGTCTATTCCATATTGGGTTTATGGAACGGTATCTGAGCTAATTTGAAACTCTTGTTTTATGTATCACCCCACCTCACCTTTCCCGTTAAGCAGCCATAGTGTGTTTTCTGCATGTGTGACTCTGTTCTGTTTTGTAATTCAGTTCAAGTGTAACGGTTTTTACATTCCCTCTATAAGTGACACCTTATGAGAAGTGTCCTTTTCTGTGTGACTTATTTCACTTAGAATCGTCTTACCTAAATCCACTCATCATGCTGCTACTAGCCTTATGACATTGATTTCATGGCTGAGTGATATTCCATTGTACATAAGGACCACAACTTTTTTATCCATTTTTCGCTTTCCTGGGATATTTAAGGTGGAAGGAAGTGGAGGTCCTTGTCAACAGAGCAGCCCTAAACTTTGGGGTGCTTGTGTCTTGCTGATTTTCAATTTTCCCACTTTATCCCCCCATGCGTGGAAGTGCCCTATGCTCTCTAAGCTGTGTTTTTTAGATGTTTCAGGACACACCGTACACTTCTCCAGAGTGGCTGTTGGCAATTTACATCCCGCCCATCAGTGTAGCAAGGCTCCCATTTCTCCATGGCCTGTCCTGCATTTCTGGTTTTGACAACTTTTTCAGCATGTCCCTTTTGACCGATGGGAAGCGAGACTTCTTTGTAGCGCTGATTTGCCTTTCCAGGTTGCTTGGTTGGCCAAAAAGGGCGTATGCGTTTTTTCCTGAATATATTCAGGAAAAAACGCATACGCCCTTTTTGGCCAAGGGCATCATTGTCAACGTTTTCCCGCTTTTCATGTGCTTTAAAGGCGATTCGAATCTACCTCCTGAAATCTGTTTCCTGCAATTCTGCCTTGATTTCAAATCCTCTTCTTTGCCTTACCTCAATATATTTGTGGACGAGAGTTATCATTTATAACTCTGCAGGTTTGTGAATTGCAGTGCCCTGAAGCTCCATTTTACAAGTCGGTTTTTTGGGAGCCGGCCGCAAAAGCGCAGGATGGCTTCAGGCCCTGTTCTGGTTCCGGGGGGCAGGCTGAGCCTGTGGTTAATTCTTCTTCCTGATGGGAAAATAGAGTGACCTGTGCCTGTCCCAACACCAAGAGCTAGTCTCTCATTGGTTCCCCGTCTTCCCGTTCATCCTCAGGACAAATTGCAACCTGTACGGAACAGGAGGTTAAAGGTGCTGATGCTCCAAGTAGGGAGATTGCTAGTAAAGTGGCTGGAATGGCGAACCCGAGCACAAGGAGATGAGAAATGAGGTGCGTTTTAGAAACCTTTCCCCATCACACGGTGTACCATCTTCTGGGTTTCTCATGCATGTTTTCGATGTAGGAAGATGCCCTTGAACCTGGAGATTTGGGACCCATGCGATGGGTAGCACGCAGTATTACTTTAAAGGGTCTGCGTTTGCTCACCCAACCTCACCGAACCTCTCAGCCCCAAGAGTGTCCACCCTTATGTCTCATCCAGCTGTGGGTCTAGATATGGTCAATCCAGGTTGCATCACAGCCCCTGAACGAATTGTGTAAGAATTTCTCTCTCTTTCCCTGTCTTTGTTTCATGGGTTTTTAAAAGTAATTTATTTTTATAATGGGGTTTAGCTGCTTTTCACGGCTGTGTTTATGCCGCCTTACACACACTTGACACACTAACAGAGAGATATCAATACATAGGTTTTAAGATTATTACTAGTCAGATATATTCTTGTGCGGTGAATCGGGCGTGTTGAGTCCAGTTCTCTGAGCAAGGAGTAGGTCTTGTCTATTCCATATTGGGTTTATGGAACGGTATCTGAGCTAATTTGAAACTCTTGTTTTATGTATCACCCCACCTCACCTTTCCCGTTAAGCAGCCATAGTGTGTTTTCTGCATGTGTGACTCTGTTCTGTTTTGTAATTCAGTTCAAGTGTAACGGTTTTTACATTCCCTCTATAAGTGACACCTTATGAGAAGTGTCCTTTTCTGTGTGACTTATTTCACTTAGAATCGTCTTACCTAAATCCACTCATCATGCTGCTACTAGCCTTATGACATTGATTTCATGGCTGAGTGATATTCCATTGTACATAAGGACCACAACTTTTTTATCCATTTTTCGCTTTCCTGGGATATTTAAGGTGGAAGGAAGTGGAGGTCCTTGTCAACAGAGCAGCCCTAAACTTTGGGGTGCTTGTGTCTTGCTGATTTTCAATTTTCCCACTTTATCCCCCCATGCGTGGAAGTGCCCTATGCTCTCTAAGCTGTGTTTTTTAGATGTTTCAGGACACACCGTACACTTCTCCAGAGTGGCTGTTGGCAATTTACATCCCGCCCATCAGTGTAGCAAGGCTCCCATTTCTCCATGGCCTGTCCTGCATTTCTGGTTTTGACACCTTTTTCAGCATGTCCCTTTTGACCGATGGGAAGCGAGACTTCTTTGTAGCGCTGATTTGCCTTTCCAGGTTGCTTGGTTGGCCAAAAAGGGCGTATGCGTTTTTTCCTGAATATATTCAGGAAAAAACGCATACGCCCTTTTTGGCCAAGGGCATCATTGTCAACGTTTTGCCGCTTTTCATGTGCTTTAAAGGCGATTCGAATCTACCTCCTGAAATCTGTTTCCTGCAATTCTGCCTTGATTTCAAATCCTCTTCTTTGCCTTCCCTCAATATATTTGTGGACGAGAGTTATCATTTATAACTCTGCAGGTTTGTGAATTGCAGTGCCCTGAAGCTCCATTTTACAAGTCGGTTTTTTGGGAGCCGGCCGCAAAAGCGCAGGATGGCTTCAGGCCCTGTTCTGGTTCCGGGGGGCAGGCTGAGCCTGTGGTTAATTCTTCTTCCTGATGGGAAAATAGAGTGACCTGTGCCTGTCCCAACACCAAGAGCTAGTCTCTCATTGGTTCCCCGTCTTCCCGTTCATCCTCAGGACAAATTGCAACCTGTACGGAACAGGAGGATAAAGGTGCTGATGCTCCAAGTAGGGAGATTGCTAGTAAAGTGGCTGGAATGGCGAACCCGAGCACAAGGAGATGAGAAATGAGGTGCGTTTTAGAAACCTTTCCCAATCACACGGTGTACCATCTTCTGGGTTTCTCATGCATGTTTTCGATGTAGGAAGATGCCCTTGAACCTGGAGATTTGGGACCCATGCGATGGGTAGCACGCAGTATTACTTTAAAGGGTCTGCGTTTGCTCACCCAACCTCACCGAACCTCTCAGCCCCAAGAGTGTCCACCCTTATGTCTCATCCAGCTGTGGGTCTAGATATGGTCAATCCAGGTTGCATCACAGCCCCTGAACGAATTGTGTAAGAATTTCTCTCTCTTTCCCTGTCTTTGTTTCATGGGTTTTTAAAAGTAATTTATTTTTATAATGGGGTTTAGCTGCTTTTCACGGCTGTGTTTATGCCGCCTTACACACACTTGACACACTAACAGAGAGATATCAATACATAGGTTTTAAGATTATTACTAGTCAGTTATATTCTTGTGCGGTGAATCGGGCGTGTTGAGTCCAGTTCTCTGAGCAAGGAGTAGGTCTTGTCTATTCCATATTGGGTTTATGGAACGGTATCTGAGCTAATTTGAAACTCTTGTTTTATGTATCACCCCACCTCACCTTTCCCGTTAAGCAGCCATAGTGTGTTTTCTGCATGTGTGACTCTGTTCTGTTTTGTAATTCAGTTCAAGTGTAACGGTTTTTACATTCCCTCTATAAGTGACACCTTATGAGAAGTGTCCTTTTCTGTGTGACTTATTTCACTTAGAATCGTCGTACCTAAATCCACTCATCATGCTGCTACTAGCCTTATGACATTGATTTCATGGCTGAGTGATATTCCATTGTACATAAGGACCACAACTTTTTTATCCATTTTTCGCTTTCCTGGGATATTTAAGGTGGAAGGAAGTGGAGGTCCTTGTCAACAGAGCAGCCCTAAACTTTGGGGTGCTTGTGTCTTGCTGATTTTCAATTTTCCCACTTTATCCCCCCATGCGTGGAAGTGCCCTATGCTCTCTAAGCTGTGTTTTTTAGATGTTTCAGGACACACCGTACACTTCTCCAGAGTGGCTGTTGGCAATTTACATCCCGCCCATCAGTGTAGCAAGGCTCCCATTTCTCCATGGCCTGTCCTGCATTTCTGGTTTTGACAACTTTTTCAGCATGTCCCTTTTGACCGATGGGAAGCGAGACTTCTTTGTAGCGCTGATTTGCCTTTCCAGGTTGCTTGGTTGGCCAAAAAGGGCGTATGCGTTTTTTCCTGAATATATTCAGGAAAAAACGCATACGCCCTTTTTGGCCAAGGGCATCATTGTCAACGTTTTGCCGCTTTTCATGTGCTTTAAAGGCGATTCGAATCTACCTCCTGAAATCTGTTTCCTGCAATTCTGCCTTGATTTCAAATCCTCTTCTTTTCCTTCCCTCAATATATTTGTGGACGAGAGTTATCATTTATAACTCTGCAGGTTTGTGAATTGCAGTGCCCTGAAGCTCCATTTTACAAGTCGCTTTTTTGGGAGCCGGCCGCAAAAGCGCAGGATGGCTTCAGGCCCTGTTCTGGTTCCGGGGGGCAGGCTGAGCCTGTGGTTAATTCTTCTTCCTGATGGGAAAATAGAGTGACCTGTGCCTGTCCCAACACCAAGAGCTAGTCTCTCATTGGTTCCCCGTCTTCCGGTTCATCCTCAGGACAAATTGCAACCTGTACGGAACAGGAGGTTAAAGGTGCTGATGCTCCAAGTAGGGAGATTGCTAGTAAAGTGGCTGGAATGGCGAACCCGAGCACAAGGAGGTGAGAAATGAGGTGCGTTTTAGAAACCTTTCCCCATCACACGGTGTACCATCTTCTGGGTTTCTCATGCATGTTTTCGATGTAGGAAGATACCCTTGAACCTGGAGATTTGGGACCCATGCGATGGGTAGCACGCAGTATTACTTTAAAGGGTCTGCGTTTGCTCACCCAACCTCACCAAACCTCTCAGCCCCAAGAGTGTCCACCCTTATGTCTCATCCAGCTGTGGGTCTAGATATGGTCAATCCAGGTTGCATCACAGCCCCTGAACGAATTGTGTAAGAATTTCTCTCTCTTTCCCTGTCTTTGTTTCATGGGTTTTTAAAAGTAATTTATTTTTATAATGGGGTTTAGCTGCTTTTCACGGCTGTGTTTAGGCCGCTTTACACCCACTTGACACACTAACAGAGAGATATCAATACATAGGTTTTAAGATTATTACTAGTCAGATATATTCTTGTGCGGTGAATCGGGCGTGTTGAGTCCAGTTCTCTGAGCAAGGAGTAGGTCTTGTCTATTCCATATTGGGTTTATGGAACGGTATCTGAGCTAATTTGAAACTCTTGTTTTATGTATCACCCCACCTCACCTTTCCCGTTAAGCAGCCATAGTGTGTTTTCTGCATGTGTGACTCTGTTCTGTTTTGTAATTCAGTTCAAGTGTAACGGTTTTTACATTCCCTCTATAAGTGACACCTTATGAGAAGTGTCCTTTTCTGTGTGACTTATTTCACTTAGAATCGTCTTACCTAAATCCACTCATCATGCTGCTACTAGCCTTATGACATTGATTTCATGGCTGAGTGATATTCCATTGTACATAAGGACCACAACTTTTTTATCCATTTTTCGCTTTCCTGGGATATTTAAGGTGGAAGGAAGTGGAGGTCCTTGTCAACAGAGCAGCCCTAAACTTTGGGGTGCTTGTGTCTTGCTGATTTTCAATTTTCCCACTTTATCCCCCCATGCGTGGAAGTGCCCTATGCTCTCTAAGCTGTGTTTTTTAGATGTTTCAGGACACACCGTACACTTCTCCAGAGTGGCTGTTGGCAATTTACATCCCGCCCATCAGTGTAGCAAGGCTCCCATTTCTCCATGGCCTGTCCTGCATTTCTGGTTTTGACAACTTTTTCAGCATGTCCCTTTTGACCGATGGGAAGCGAGACTTCTTTGTAGCGCTGATTTGCCTTTCCAGGTTGCTTGGTTGGCCAAAAAGGGCGTATGCGTTTTTTCCTGAATATATTCAGGAAAAAACGCATACGCCCTTTTTGGCCAAGGGCATCATTGTCAACGTTTTGCCGCTTTTCATGTGCTTTAAAGGCGATTCGAATCTACCTCCTGAAATCTGTTTCCTGCAATTCTGCCTTGATTTCAAATCCTCTTCTTTTCCTTCCCTCAATATATTTGTGGACGAGAGTTATCATTTATAACTCTGCAGGTTTGTGAATTGCAGTGCCCTGAAGCTCCATTTTACAAGTCGCTTTTTTGGGAGCCGGCCGCAAAAGCGCAGGATGGCTTCAGGCCCTGTTCTGGTTCCGGGGGGCAGGCTGAGCCTGTGGTTAATTCTTCTTCCTGATGGGAAAATAGAGTGACCTGTGCCTGTCCCAACACCAAGAGCTAGTCTATCATTGGTTCCCCGTCTTCCGGTTCATCCTCAGGACAAATTGCAACCTGTACGGAACAGGAGGTTAAAGGTGCTGATGCTCCAAGTAGGGAGATTGCTAGTAAAGTGGCTGGAATGGCGAACCCGAGCACAAGGAGGTGAGAAATGAGGTGCGTTTTAGAAACCTTTCCCCATCACACGGTGTACCATCTTCTGGGTTTCTCATGCATGTTTTCGATGTAGGAAGATACCCTTGAACCTGGAGATTTGGGACCCATGCGATGGGTAGCACGCAGTATTACTTTAAAGGGTCTGCGTTTGCTCACCCAACCTCACCAAACCTCTCAGCCCCAAGAGTGTCCACCCTTATGTCTCATCCAGCTGTGGGTCTAGATATGGTCAATCCAGGTTGCATCACAGCCCCTGAACGAATTGTGTAAGAATTTCTCTCTCTTTCCCTGTCTTTGTTTCATGGGTTTTTAAAAGTAATTTATTTTTATAATGGGGTTTAGCTGCTTTTCACGGCTGTGTTTAGGCCGCTTTACACCCACTTGACACACTAACAGAGAGATATCAATACATAGGTTTTAAGATTATTACTAGTCAGATATATTCTTGTGCGGTGAATCGGGCGTGTTGAGTCCAGTTCTCTGAGCAAGGAGTAGGTCTTGTCTATTCCATATTGGGTTTATGGAACGGTATCTGAGCTAATTTGAAACTCTTGTTTTATGTATCACCCCACCTCACCTTTCCCGTTAAGCAGCCATAGTGTGTTTTCTGCATGTGTGACTCTGTTCTGTTTTGTAATTCAGTTCAAGTGTAACGGTTTTTACATTCCCTCTATAAGTGACACCTTATGAGAAGTGTCCTTTTCTGTGTGACTTATTTCACTTAGAATCGTCTTACCTAAATCCACTCATCATGCTGCTACTAGCCTTATGACATTGATTTCATGGCTGAGTGATATTCCATTGTACATAAGGACCACAACTTTTTTATCCATTTTTCGCTTTCCTGGGATATTTAAGGTGGAAGGAAGTGGAGGTCCTTGTCAACAGAGCAGCCCTAAACTTTGGGGTGCTTGTGTCTTGCTGATTTTCAATTTTCCCACTTTATCCCCCCATGCGTGGAAGTGCCCTATGCTCTCTAAGCTGTGTTTTTTAGTTGTTTCAGGACACACCGTACACTTCTCCAGAGTGGCTGTTGGCAATTTACATCCCGCCCATCAGTGTAGCAAGGCTCCCATTTCTCCATGGCCTGTCCTGCATTTCTGGTTTTGACAACTTTTTCAGCATGTCCCTTTTGACCGATGGGAAGCGAGACTTCTTTGTAGCGCTGATTTGCCTTTCCAGGTTGCTTGGTTGGCCAAAAAGGGCGTATGCGTTTTTTCCTGAATATATTCAGGAAAAAACGCATACGCCCTTTTTGGCCAAGGGCATCATTGTCAACGTTTTGCCGCTTTTCATGTGCTTTAAAGGCGATTCGAATCTACCTCCTGAAATCTGTTTCCTGCAATTCTGCCTTGATTTCAAATCCTCTTCTTTGCCTTCCCTCAATATATTTGTGGACGAGAGTTATCATTTATAACTCTGCAGGTTTGTGAATTGCAGTGCCCTGAAGCTCCATTTTACAAGTCGGTTTTTTGGGAGCCGGCCGCAAAAGCGCAGGATGGCTTCAGGCCCTGTTCTGGTTCCGGGGGGCAGGCTGAGCCTGTGGTTAATTCTTCTTCCTGATGGGAAAATAGAGTGACCTGTGCCTGTCCCAACACCAAGAGCTAGTCTCTCATTGGTTCCCCGTCTTCCCGTTCATCCTCAGGACAAATTGCAACCTGTACGGAACAGGAGGTTAAAGGTGCTGATGCTCCAAGTAGGGAGATTGCTAGTAAAGTGGCTGGAATGGCGAACCCGAGTACAAGGAGATGAGAAATGAGGTGCGTTTTAGAAACCTTTCCCCATCACACGGTGTACCATCTTCTGGGTTTCTCATGCATGTTTTCGATGTAGGAAGATGCCCTTGAACCTGGAGATTTGGGACCCATGCGATGGGTAGCACGCAGTATTACTTTAAAGGGTCTGCGTTTGCTCACCCAACCTCACCAAACCTCTCAGCCCCAAGAGTGTCCACCCTTATGTCTCATCCAGCTGTGGGTCTAGATATGGTCAATCCAGGTTGCACCACAGCCCCTGAACGAATTGTGTAAGAATTTCTCTCTCTTTCCCTGTCTTTGTTTCATGGGTTTTTAAAAGTAATTTATTTTTATAATGGGGTTTAGCTGCTTTTCACGGCTGTGTTTAGGCCGCTTTACACCCACTTGACACACTAACAGAGAGATATCAATACATAGGTTTTAAGATTATTACTAGTCAGATATATTCTTGTGCGGTGAATCGGGCGTGTTGAGTCCAGTTCTCTGAGCAAGGAGTAGGTCTTGTCTATTCCATATTGGGTTTATGGAACGGTATCTGAGCTAATTTGAAACTCTTGTTTTATGTATCACCCCACCTCACCTTTCCCGTTAAGCAGCCATAGTGTGTTTTCTGCATGTGTGACTCTGTTCTGTTTTGTAATTCAGTTCAAGTGTAACGGTTTTTACATTCCCTCTATAAGTGACACCTTATGAGAAGTGTCCTTTTCTGTGTGACTTATTTCACTTAGAATCGTCTTACCTAAATCCACTCATCATGCTGCTACTAGCCTTATGACATTGATTTCATGGCTGAGTGATATTCCATTGTACATAAGGACCACAACTTTTTTATCCATTTTTCGCTTTCCTGGGATATTTAAGGTGGAAGGAAGTGGAGGTCCTTGTCAACAGAGCAGCCCTAAACTTTGGGGTGCTTGTGTCTTGCTGATTTTCAATTTTCCCACTTTATCCCCCCATGCGTGGAAGTGCCCTATGCTCTCTAAGCTGTGTTTTTTAGTTGTTTCAGGACACACCGTACACTTCTCCAGAGTGGCTGTTGGCAATTTACATCCCGCCCATCAGTGTAGCAAGGCTCCCATTTCTCCATGGCCTGTCCTGCATTTCTGGTTTTGACAACTTTTTCAGCATGTCCCTTTTGACCGATGGGAAGCGAGACTTCTTTGTAGCGCTGATTTGCCTTTCCAGGTTGCTTGGTTGGCCAAAAAGGGCGTATGCGTTTTTTCCTGAATATATTCAGGAAAAAACGCATACGCCCTTTTTGGCCAAGGGCATCATTGTCAACGTTTTGCCGCTTTTCATGTGCTTTAAAGGCGATTCGAATCTACCTCCTGAAATCTGTTTCCTGCAATTCTGCCTTGATTTCAAATCCTCTTCTTTGCCTTCCCTCAATATATTTGTGGACGAGAGTTATCATTTATAACTCTGCAGGTTTGTGAATTGCAGTGCCCTGAAGCTGCATTTTACAAGTCGCTTTTTTGGGAGCCGGCCGCAAAAGCGCAGGATGGCTTCAGGCCCTGTTCTGGTTCCGGGGGGCAGGCTGAGCCTGTGGTTAATTCTTCTTCCTGATGGGAAAATAGAGTGACCTGTGCCTGTCCCAACACCAAGAGCTAGTCTCTCATTGGTTTCCCGTCTTCCCGTTCATCCTCAGGACAAATTGCAACCTGTACGGAACAGGAGGTTAAAGGTGCTGATGCTCCAAGTAGGGAGATTGCTAGTAAAGTGGCTGGAATGGCGAACCCGAGCACAAGGAGGTGAGAAATGAGGTGCGTTTTAGAAACCTTTCCCCATCACACGGTGTACCATCTTCTGGGTTTCTCATGCATGTTTTCGATGTAGGAAGATGCCCTTGAACCTGGAGATTTGGGACCCATGCGATGGGTAGCACACAGTATTACTTTAAAGGGTCTGCGTTTGCTCACCCAACCTCACCAAACCTCTCAGCCCCAAGAGTGTCCACCCTTATGTCTCATCCAGCTGTGGGTCTAGATATGGTCAATGCAGGTTGCATCACAGCCCCTGAACGAATTGTGTAAGAATTTCTCTCTCTTTCCCTGTCTTTGTTTCATGGGTTTTTAAAAGTAATTTATTTTTATAATGGGGTTTAGCTGCTTTTCACGGCTGTGTTTATGCCGCCTTACACACACTTGACACACTAACAGAGAGATATCAATACATAGGTTTTAAGATTATTACTAGTCAGATATATTCTTGTGCGGTGAATCGGGCGTGTTGAGTCCAGTTCTCTGAGCAAGGAGTAGGTCTTGTCTATTCCATATTGGGTTTATGGAACGGTATCTGAGCTAATTTGAAACTCTTGTTTTATGTATCACCCCACCTCACCTTTCCCGTTAAGCAGCCATAGTGTGTTTTCTGCATGTGTGACTCTGTTCTGTTTTGTAATTCAGTTCAAGTGTAACGGTTTTTACATTCTCTCTATAAGTGACACCTTATGAGAAGTGTCCTTTTCTGTGTGACTTATTTCACTTAGAATCGTCTTACCTAAATCCACTCATCATGCTGCTACTAGCCTTATGACATTGATTTCATGGCTGAGTGATATTCCATTGTACATAAGGACCACAACTTTTTTATCCATTTTTCGCTTTCCTGGGATATTTAAGGTGGAATGAAGTGGAGGTCCTTGTCAACAGAGCAGCCCTAAACTTTGGGGTGCTTGTGTCTTGCTGATTTTCAATTTTCCCACTTTATCCCCCCATGTGTGGAAGTGCCCTATGCTCTCTAAGCTGTGTTTTTTAGATGTTTCAGGACACACCGTACACTTCTCCAGAGTGGCTGTTGGCAATTTACATCCCGCCCATCAGTGTAGCAAGGCTCCCATTTCTCCATGGCCTGTCCTGCATTTCTGGTTTTGACACTTTTTTCAGCATGTCCCTTTTGACCGATGGGAAGCGAGACTTCTTTGGAGCGCTGATTTGCCTTTCCAGGTTGCTTGGTTGGCCAAAAAGGGCGTATGCGTTTTTTCCTGAATATATTCAGGAAAAAACGTATACGCCCTTTTTGGCCAAGGTCATCATTGTCAACGTTTTGCCGCTTTTCATGTGCTTTAAAGGCGATTCGAATCTACCTCCTGAAATCTGTTTCCTGCAATTCTGCCTTGATTTCAAATCCTCTTCTTTGCCTTCCCTCAATATATTTGTGGACGAGAGTTATCATTTATAACTCTGCAGGTTTGTGAATTGCAGTGCCCTGAAGCTGCATTTTACAAGTCGCTTTTTTGGGAGCCGGCCGCAAAAGCGCAGGATGGCTTCAGGCCCTGTTCTGGTTCCGGGGGGCAGGCTGAGCCTGTGGTTAATTCTTCTTCCTGATGGGAAAATAGAGTGACCTGTGCCTGTCCCAACACCAAGAGCTAGTCTCTCATTGGTTTCCCGTCTTCCCGTTCATCCTCAGGACAAATTGCAACCTGTACGGAACAGGAGGTTAAAGGTGCTGATGCTCCAAGTAGGGAGATTGCTAGTAAAGTGGCTGGAATGGCGAACCCGAGCACAAGGAGGTGAGAAATGAGGTGCGTTTTAGAAACCTTTCCCCATCACACGGTGTACCATCTTCTGGGTTTCTCATGCATGTTTTCGATGTAGGAAGATGCCCTTGAACCTGGAGATTTGGGACCCATGCGATGGGTAGCACACAGTATTACTTTAAAGGGTCTGCGTTTGCTCACCCAACCTCACCAAACCTCTCAGCCCCAAGAGTGTCCACCCTTATGTCTCATCCAGCTGTGGGTCTAGATATGGTCAATGCAGGTTGCATCACAGCCCCTGAACGAATTGTGTAAGAATTTCTCTCTCTTTCCCTGTCTTTGTTTCATGGGTTTTTAAAAGTAATTTATTTTTATAATGGGGTTTAGCTGCTTTTCACGGCTGTGTTTATGCCGCCTTACACACACTTGACACACTAACAGAGAGATATCAATACATAGGTTTTAAGATTATTACTAGTCAGATATATTCTTGTGCGGTGAATCGGGCGTGTTGAGTCCAGTTCTCTGAGCAAGGAGTAGGTCTTGTCTATTCCATATTGGGTTTATGGAACGGTATCTGAGCTAATTTGAAACTCTTGTTTTATGTATCACCCCACCTCACCTTTCCCGTTAAGCAGCCATAGTGTGTTTTCTGCATGTGTGACTCTGTTCTGTTTTGTAATTCAGTTCAAGTGTAACGGTTTTTACATTCTCTCTATAAGTGACACCTTATGAGAAGTGTCCTTTTCTGTGTGACTTATTTCACTTAGAATCGTCTTACCTAAATCCACTCATCATGCTGCTACTAGCCTTATGACATTGATTTCATGGCTGAGTGATATTCCATTGTACATAAGGACCACAACTTTTTTATCCATTTTTCGCTTTCCTGGGATATTTAAGGTGG
Source organism: Balaenoptera physalus (assembly GCF_965194825.1). Taxonomy (NCBI): domain Eukaryota; kingdom Metazoa; phylum Chordata; class Mammalia; order Artiodactyla; family Balaenopteridae; genus Balaenoptera; species Balaenoptera physalus. The sequence continues at coordinate 241,332 of NW_028126113.1, read as the reverse complement.
AATGAAGTGGAGGTCCTTGTCAACAGAGCAGCCCTAAACTTTGGGGTGCTTGTGTCTTGCTGATTTTCAATTTTCCCACTTTATCCCCCCATGTGTGGAAGTGCCCTATGCTCTCTAAGCTGTGTTTTTTAGATGTTTCAGGACACACCGTACACTTCTCCAGAGTGGCTGTTGGCAATTTACATCCCGCCCATCAGTGTAGCAAGGCTCCCATTTCTCCATGGCCTGTCCTGCATTTCTGGTTTTGACACTTTTTTCAGCATGTCCCTTTTGACCGATGGGAAGCGAGACTTCTTTGGAGCGCTGATTTGCCTTTCCAGGTTGCTTGGTTGGCCAAAAAGGGCGTATGCGTTTTTTCCTGAATATATTCAGGAAAAAACGTATACGCCCTTTTTGGCCAAGGTCATCATTGTCAACGTTTTGCCGCTTTTCATGTGCTTTAAAGGCGATTCGAATCTACCTCCTGAAATCTGTTTCCTGCAATTCTGCCTTGATTTCAAATCCTCTTCTTTGCCTTCCCTCAATATATTTGTGGACGAGAGTTATCATTTATAACTCTGCAGGTTTGTGAATTGCAGTGCCCTGAAGCTGCATTTTACAAGTCGCTTTTTTGGGAGCCGGCCGCAAAAGCGCAGGATGGCTTCAGGCCCTGTTCTGGTTCCGGGGGGCAGGCTGAGCCTGTGGTTAATTCTTCTTCCTGATGGGAAAATAGAGTGACCTGTGACTGTCCCAACACCAAGAGCTAGTCTCTCATTGGTTTCCCGTCTTCCCGTTCATCCTCAGGACAAATTGCAACCTGTACGGAACAGGAGGTTAAAGGTGCTGATGCTCCAAGTAGGGAGATTGCTAGTAAAGTGGCTGGAATGGCGAACACGAGCACAAGGAGGTGAGAAATGAGGTGCGTTTTAGAAACCTTTCCCCATCACACGGTGTACCATCTTCTGGGTTTCTCATGCATGTTTTCGATGTAGGAAGATGCCCTTGAACCTGGAGATTTGGGACCCATGCGATGGGTAGCACGCAGTATTACTTTAAAGGGTCTGCGTTTGCTCACCCAACCTCACCAAACCTCTCAGCCCCAAGAGTGTCCACCCTTATGTCTCATCAAGCTGTGGGTCTAGATATGGTCAATCCAGGTTGCATCACAGCCCCTGAACGAATTGTGTAAGAATTTCTCTCTCTTTCCCTGTCTTTGTTTCATGGGTTTTTAAAAGTAATTTATTTTTATAATGGGGTTTAGCTGCTTTTCACGGCTGTGTTTAGGCCGCTTTACACCCACTTGACACACTAACAGAGAGATATCAATACATAGGTTTTAAGATTATTACTAGTCAGATATATTCTTGTGCGGTGAATCGGGCGTGTTGAGTCCAGTTCTCTGAGCAAGGAGTAGGTCTTGTCTATTCCATATTGGGTTTATGGAACGGTATCTGAGCTAATTTGAAACTCTTGTTTTATGTATCACCCCACCTCACCTTTCCCGTTAAGCAGCCATAGTGTGTTTTCTGCATGTGTGACTCTGTTCTGTTTTGTAATTCAGTTCAAGTGTAACGGTTTTTACATTCTCTCTATAAGTGACACCTTATGAGAAGTGTCCTTTTCTGTGTGACTTATTTCACTTAGAATCGTCTTACCTAAATCCACTCATCATGCTGCTACTAGCCTTATGACATTGATTTCATGGCTGAGTGATATTCCATTGTACATAAGGACCACAACTTTTTTATCCATTTTTCGCTTTCCTGGGATATTTAAGGTGGAATGAAGTGGAGGTCCTTGTCAACAGAGCAGCCCTAAACTTTGGGGTGCTTGTGTCTTGCTGATTTTCAATTTTCCCACTTTATCCCCCCATGTGTGGAAGTGCCCTATGCTCTCTAAGCTGTGTTTTTTAGATGTTTCAGGACACACCGTACACTTCTCCAGAGTGGCTGTTGGCAATTTACATCCCGCCCATCAGTGTAGCAAGGCTCCCATTTCTCCATGGCCTGTCCTGCATTTCTGGTTTTGACACTTTTTTCAGCATGTCCCTTTTGACCGATGGGAAGCGAGACTTCTTTGGAGCGCTGATTTGCCTTTCCAGGTTGCTTGGTTGGCCAAAAAGGGCGTATGCGTTTTTTCCTGAATATATTCAGGAAAAAACGTATACGCCCTTTTTGGCCAAGGTAATCATTGTCAACGTTTTGCCGCTTTTCATGTGCTTTAAAGGCGATTCGAATCTACCTCCTGAAATCTGTTTCCTGCAATTCTGCCTTGATTTCAAATCCTCTTCTTTGCCTTCCCTCAATATATTTGTGGACGAGAGTTATCATTTATAACTCTGCAGGTTTGTGAATTGCAGTGCCCTGAAGCTGCATTTTACAAGTCGCTTTTTTGGGAGCCGGCCGCAAAAGCGCAGGATGGCTTCAGGCCCTGTTCTGGTTCCGGGTGGCAGGCTGAGCCTGTGGTTAATTCTTCTTCCTGATGGGAAAATAGAGTGACCTGTGCCTGTCCCAACACCAAGAGCTAGTCTCTCATTGGTTCCCCGTCTTCCGGTTCATCCTCAGGACAAATTGCAACCTGTACGGAACAGGAGGTTAAAGGTGCTGATGCTCCAAGTAGGGAGATTGCTAGTAAAGTGGCTGGAATGGCGAACCCGAGCACAAGGAGGTGAGAAATGAGGTGCGTTTTAGAAACCTTTCCCCATCACACGGTGTACCATCTTCTGGGTTTCTCATGCATGTTTTCGATGTAGGAAGATACCCTTGAACCTGGAGATTTGGGACCCATGCGATGGGTAGCACGCAGTATTACTTTAAAGGGTCTGCGTTTGCTCACCCAACCTCACCAAACCTCTCAGCCCCAAGAGTGTCCACCCTTATGTCTCATCCAGCTGTGGGTCTAGATATGGTCAATCCAGGTTGCATCACAGCCCCTGAACGAATTGTGTAAGAATTTCTCTCTCTTTCCCTGTCTTTGTTTCATGGGTTTTTAAAAGTAATTTATTTTTATAATGGGATTTAGCTGCTTTTCACGGCTGTGTTTAGGCCGCTTTACACCCACTTGACACACTAACAGAGAGATATCAATACATAGGTTTTAAGATTATTACTAGTCAGATATATTCTTGTGCGGTGAATCGGGCGTGTTGAGTCCAGTTCTCTGAGCAAGGAGTAGGTCTTGTCTATTCCATATTGGGTTTATGGAACGGTATCTGAGCTAATTTGAAACTCTTGTTTTATGTATCACCCCACCTCACCTTTCCCGTTAAGCAGCCATAGTGTGTTTTCTGCATGTGTGACTCTGTTCTGTTTTGTAATTCAGTTCAAGTGTAACGGTTTTTACATTCCCTCTATAAGTGACACCTTATGAGAAGTGTCCTTTTCTGTGTGACTTATTTCACTTAGAATCGTCTTACCTAAATCCACTCATCATGCTGCTACTAGCCTTATGACATTGATTTCATGGCTGAGTGATATTCCATTGTACATAAGGACCACAACTTTTTTATCCATTTTTCGCTTTCCTGGGATATTTAAGGTGGAAGGAAGTGGAGGTCCTTGTCAACAGAGCAGCCCTAAACTTTGGGGTGCTTGTGTCTTGCTGATTTTCAATTTTCCCACTTTATCCCCCCATGCGTGGAAGTGCCCTATGCTCTCTAAGCTGTGTTTTTTAGATGTTTCAGGACACACCGTACACTTCTCCAGAGTGGCTGTTGGCAATTTACATCCCGCCCATCAGTGTAGCAAGGCTCCCATTTCTCCATGGCCTGTCCTGCATTTCTGGTTTTGACAACTTTTTCAGCATGTCCCTTTTGACCGATGGGAAGCGAGACTTCTTTGTAGCGCTGATTTGCCTTTCCAGGTTGCTTGGTTGGCCAAAAAGGGCGTATGCGTTTTTTCCTGAATATATTCAGGAAAAAACGCATACGCCCTTTTTGGCCAAGGGCATCATTGTCAACGTTTTCCCGCTTTTCATGTGCTTTAAAGGCGATTCGAATCTACCTCCTGAAATCTGTTTCCTGCAATTCTGCCTTGATTTCAAATCCTCTTCTTTGCCTTACCTCAATATATTTGTGGACGAGAGTTATCATTTATAACTCTGCAGGTTTGTGAATTGCAGTGCCCTGAAGCTCCATTTTACAAGTCGGTTTTTTGGGAGCCGGCCGCAAAAGCGCAGGATGGCTTCAGGCCCTGTTCTGGTTCCGGGGGGCAGGCTGAGCCTGTGGTTAATTCTTCTTCCTGATGGGAAAATAGAGTGACCTGTGCCTGTCCCAACACCAAGAGCTAGTCTCTCATTGGTTCCCCGTCTTCCCGTTCATCCTCAGGACAAATTGCAACCTGTACGGAACAGGAGGTTAAAGGTGCTGATGCTCCAAGTAGGGAGATTGCTAGTAAAGTGGCTGGAATGGCGAACCCGAGCACAAGGAGATGAGAAATGAGGTGCGTTTTAGAAACCTTTCCCCATCACACGGTGTACCATCTTCTGGGTTTCTCATGCATGTTTTCGATGTAGGAAGATGCCCTTGAACCTGGAGATTTGGGACCCATGCGATGGGTAGCACGCAGTATTACTTTAAAGGGTCTGCGTTTGCTCACCCAACCTCACCGAACCTCTCAGCCCCAAGAGTGTCCACCCTTATGTCTCATCCAGCTGTGGGTCTAGATATGGTCAATCCAGGTTGCATCACAGCCCCTGAACGAATTGTGTAAGAATTTCTCTCTCTTTCCCTGTCTTTGTTTCATGGGTTTTTAAAAGTAATTTATTTTTATAATGGGGTTTAGCTGCTTTTCACGGCTGTGTTTATGCCGCCTTACACACACTTGACACACTAACAGAGAGATATCAATACATAGGTTTTAAGATTATTACTAGTCAGATATATTCTTGTGCGGTGAATCGGGCGTGTTGAGTCCAGTTCTCTGAGCAAGGAGTAGGTCTTGTCTATTCCATATTGGGTTTATGGAACGGTATCTGAGCTAATTTGAAACTCTTGTTTTATGTATCACCCCACCTCACCTTTCCCGTTAAGCAGCCATAGTGTGTTTTCTGCATGTGTGACTCTGTTCTGTTTTGTAATTCAGTTCAAGTGTAACGGTTTTTACATTCCCTCTATAAGTGACACCTTATGAGAAGTGTCCTTTTCTGTGTGACTTATTTCACTTAGAATCGTCTTACCTAAATCCACTCATCATGCTGCTACTAGCCTTATGACATTGATTTCATGGCTGAGTGATATTCCATTGTACATAAGGACCACAACTTTTTTATCCATTTTTCGCTTTCCTGGGATATTTAAGGTGGAAGGAAGTGGAGGTCCTTGTCAACAGAGCAGCCCTAAACTTTGGGGTGCTTGTGTCTTGCTGATTTTCAATTTTCCCACTTTATCCCCCCATGCGTGGAAGTGCCCTATGCTCTCTAAGCTGTGTTTTTTAGATGTTTCAGGACACACCGTACACTTCTCCAGAGTGGCTGTTGGCAATTTACATCCCGCCCATCAGTGTAGCAAGGCTCCCATTTCTCCATGGCCTGTCCTGCATTTCTGGTTTTGACACCTTTTTCAGCATGTCCCTTTTGACCGATGGGAAGCGAGACTTCTTTGTAGCGCTGATTTGCCTTTCCAGGTTGCTTGGTTGGCCAAAAAGGGCGTATGCGTTTTTTCCTGAATATATTCAGGAAAAAACGCATACGCCCTTTTTGGCCAAGGGCATCATTGTCAACGTTTTGCCGCTTTTCATGTGCTTTAAAGGCGATTCGAATCTACCTCCTGAAATCTGTTTCCTGCAATTCTGCCTTGATTTCAAATCCTCTTCTTTGCCTTCCCTCAATATATTTGTGGACGAGAGTTATCATTTATAACTCTGCAGGTTTGTGAATTGCAGTGCCCTGAAGCTCCATTTTACAAGTCGGTTTTTTGGGAGCCGGCCGCAAAAGCGCAGGATGGCTTCAGGCCCTGTTCTGGTTCCGGGGGGCAGGCTGAGCCTGTGGTTAATTCTTCTTCCTGATGGGAAAATAGAGTGACCTGTGCCTGTCCCAACACCAAGAGCTAGTCTCTCATTGGTTCCCCGTCTTCCCGTTCATCCTCAGGACAAATTGCAACCTGTACGGAACAGGAGGATAAAGGTGCTGATGCTCCAAGTAGGGAGATTGCTAGTAAAGTGGCTGGAATGGCGAACCCGAGCACAAGGAGATGAGAAATGAGGTGCGTTTTAGAAACCTTTCCCAATCACACGGTGTACCATCTTCTGGGTTTCTCATGCATGTTTTCGATGTAGGAAGATGCCCTTGAACCTGGAGATTTGGGACCCATGCGATGGGTAGCACGCAGTATTACTTTAAAGGGTCTGCGTTTGCTCACCCAACCTCACCGAACCTCTCAGCCCCAAGAGTGTCCACCCTTATGTCTCATCCAGCTGTGGGTCTAGATATGGTCAATCCAGGTTGCATCACAGCCCCTGAACGAATTGTGTAAGAATTTCTCTCTCTTTCCCTGTCTTTGTTTCATGGGTTTTTAAAAGTAATTTATTTTTATAATGGGGTTTAGCTGCTTTTCACGGCTGTGTTTATGCCGCCTTACACACACTTGACACACTAACAGAGAGATATCAATACATAGGTTTTAAGATTATTACTAGTCAGTTATATTCTTGTGCGGTGAATCGGGCGTGTTGAGTCCAGTTCTCTGAGCAAGGAGTAGGTCTTGTCTATTCCATATTGGGTTTATGGAACGGTATCTGAGCTAATTTGAAACTCTTGTTTTATGTATCACCCCACCTCACCTTTCCCGTTAAGCAGCCATAGTGTGTTTTCTGCATGTGTGACTCTGTTCTGTTTTGTAATTCAGTTCAAGTGTAACGGTTTTTACATTCCCTCTATAAGTGACACCTTATGAGAAGTGTCCTTTTCTGTGTGACTTATTTCACTTAGAATCGTCTTACCTAAATCCACTCATCATGCTGCTACTAGCCTTATGACATTGATTTCATGGCTGAGTGATATTCCATTGTACATAAGGACCACAACTTTTTTATCCATTTTTCGCTTTCCTGGGATATTTAAGGTGGAAGGAAGTGGAGGTCCTTGTCAACAGAGCAGCCCTAAACTTTGGGGTGCTTGTGTCTTGCTGATTTTCAATTTTCCCACTTTATCCCCCCATGCGTGGAAGTGCCCTATGCTCTCTAAGCTGTGTTTTTTAGATGTTTCAGGACACACCGTACACTTCTCCAGAGTGGCTGTTGGCAATTTACATCCCGCCCATCAGTGTAGCAAGGCTCCCATTTCTCCATGGCCTGTCCTGCATTTCTGGTTTTGACAACTTTTTCAGCATGTCCCTTTTGACCGATGGGAAGCGAGACTTCTTTGTAGCGCTGATTTGCCTTTCCAGGTTGCTTGGTTGGCCAAAAAGGGCGTATGCGTTTTTTCCTGAATATATTCAGGAAAAAACGCATACGCCCTTTTTGGCCAAGGGCATCATTGTCAACGTTTTGCCGCTTTTCATGTGCTTTAAAGGCGATTCGAATCTACCTCCTGAAATCTGTTTCCTGCAATTCTGCCTTGATTTCAAATCCTCTTCTTTTCCTTCCCTCAATATATTTGTGGACGAGAGTTATCATTTATAACTCTGCAGGTTTGTGAATTGCAGTGCCCTGAAGCTCCATTTTACAAGTCGCTTTTTTGGGAGCCGGCCGCAAAAGCGCAGGATGGCTTCAGGCCCTGTTCTGGTTCCGGGGGGCAGGCTGAGCCTGTGGTTAATTCTTCTTCCTGATGGGAAAATAGAGTGACCTGTGCCTGTCCCAACACCAAGAGCTAGTCTATCATTGGTTCCCCGTCTTCCGGTTCATCCTCAGGACAAATTGCAACCTGTACGGAACAGGAGGTTAAAGGTGCTGATGCTCCAAGTAGGGAGATTGCTAGTAAAGTGGCTGGAATGGCGAACCCGAGCACAAGGAGGTGAGAAATGAGGTGCGTTTTAGAAACCTTTCCCCATCACACGGTGTACCATCTTCTGGGTTTCTCATGCATGTTTTCGATGTAGGAAGATACCCTTGAACCTGGAGATTTGGGACCCATGCGATGGGTAGCACGCAGTATTACTTTAAAGGGTCTGCGTTTGCTCACCCAACCTCACCAAACCTCTCAGCCCCAAGAGTGTCCACCCTTATGTCTCATCCAGCTGTGGGTCTAGATATGGTCAATCCAGGTTGCATCACAGCCCCTGAATGAATTGTGTAAGAATTTCTCTCTCTTTCCCTGTCTTTGTTTCATGGGTTTTTAAAAGTAATTTATTTTTATAATGGGGTTTAGCTGCTTTTCACGGCTGTGTTTAGGCCGCTTTACACCCACTTGACACACTAACAGAGAGATATCAATACATAGGTTTTAAGATTATTACTAGTCAGATATATTCTTGTGCGGTGAATCGGGCGTGTTGAGTCCAGTTCTCTGAGCAAGGAGTAGGTCTTGTCTATTCCATATTGGGTTTATGGAACGGTATCTGAGCTAATTTGAAACTCTTGTTTTATGTATCACCCCACCTCACCTTTCCCGTTAAGCAGCCATAGTGTGTTTTCTGCATGTGTGACTCTGTTCTGTTTTGTAATTCAGTTCAAGTGTAACGGTTTTTACATTCCCTCTATAAGTGACACCTTATGAGAAGTGTCCTTTTCTGTGTGACTTATTTCACTTAGAATCGTCTTACCTAAATCCACTCATCATGCTGCTACTAGCCTTATGACATTGATTTCATGGCTGAGTGATATTCCATTGTACATAAGGACCACAACTTTTTTATCCATTTTTCGCTTTCCTGGGATATTTAAGGTGGAAGGAAGTGGAGGTCCTTGTCAACAGAGCAGCCCTAAACTTTGGGGTGCTTGTGTCTTGCTGATTTTCAATTTTCCCACTTTATCCCCCCATGCGTGGAAGTGCCCTATGCTCTCTAAGCTGTGTTTTTTAGTTGTTTCAGGACACACCGTACACTTCTCCAGAGTGGCTGTTGGCAATTTACATCCCGCCCATCAGTGTAGCAAGGCTCCCATTTCTCCATGGCCTGTCCTGCATTTCTGGTTTTGACAACTTTTTCAGCATGTCCCTTTTGACCGATGGGAAGCGAGACTTCTTTGTAGCGCTGATTTGCCTTTCCAGGTTGCTTGGTTGGCCAAAAAGGGCGTATGCGTTTTTTCCTGAATATATTCAGGAAAAAACGCATACGCCCTTTTTGGCCAAGGGCATCATTGTCAACGTTTTGCCGCTTTTCATGTGCTTTAAAGGCGATTCGAATCTACCTCCTGAAATCTGTTTCCTGCAATTCTGCCTTGATTTCAAATCCTCTTCTTTGCCTTCCCTCAATATATTTGTGGACGAGAGTTATCATTTATAACTCTGCAGGTTTGTGAATTGCAGTGCCCTGAAGCTCCATTTTACAAGTCGGTTTTTTGGGAGCCGGCCGCAAAAGCGCAGGATGGCTTCAGGCCCTGTTCTGGTTCCGGGGGGCAGGCTGAGCCTGTGGTTAATTCTTCTTCCTGATGGGAAAATAGAGTGACCTGTGCCTGTCCCAACACCAAGAGCTAGTCTCTCATTGGTTCCCCGTCTTCCCGTTCATCCTCAGGACAAATTGCAACCTGTACGGAACAGGAGGTTAAAGGTGCTGATGCTCCAAGTAGGGAGATTGCTAGTAAAGTGGCTGGAATGGCGAACCCGAGTACAAGGAGATGAGAAATGAGGTGCGTTTTAGAAACCTTTCCCCATCACACGGTGTACCATCTTCTGGGTTTCTCATGCATGTTTTCGATGTAGGAAGATGCCCTTGAACCTGGAGATTTGGGACCCATGCGATGGGTAGCACGCAGTATTACTTTAAAGGGTCTGCGTTTGCTCACCCAACCTCACCAAACCTCTCAGCCCCAAGAGTGTCCACCCTTATGTCTCATCCAGCTGTGGGTCTAGATATGGTCAATCCAGGTTGCACCACAGCCCCTGAACGAATTGTGTAAGAATTTCTCTCTCTTTCCCTGTCTTTGTTTCATGGGTTTTTAAAAGTAATTTATTTTTATAATGGGGTTTAGCTGCTTTTCACGGCTGTGTTTAGGCCGCTTTACACCCACTTGACACACTAACAGAGAGATATCAATACATAGGTTTTAAGATTATTACTAGTCAGATATATTCTTGTGCGGTGAATCGGGCGTGTTGAGTCCAGTTCTCTGAGCAAGGAGTAGGTCTTGTCTATTCCATATTGGGTTTATGGAACGGTATCTGAGCTAATTTGAAACTCTTGTTTTATGTATCACCCCACCTCACCTTTCCCGTTAAGCAGCCATAGTGTGTTTTCTGCATGTGTGACTCTGTTCTGTTTTGTAATTCAGTTCAAGTGTAACGGTTTTTACATTCCCTCTATAAGTGACACCTTATGAGAAGTGTCCTTTTCTGTGTGACTTATTTCACTTAGAATCGTCTTACCTAAATCCACTCATCATGCTGCTACTAGCCTTATGACATTGATTTCATGGCTGAGTGATATTCCATTGTACATAAGGACCACAACTTTTTTATCCATTTTTCGCTTTCCTGGGATATTTAAGGTGGAAGGAAGTGGAGGTCCTTGTCAACAGAGCAGCCCTAAACTTTGGGGTGCTTGTGTCTTGCTGATTTTCAATTTTCCCACTTTATCCCCCCATGCGTGGAAGTGCCCTATGCTCTCTAAGCTGTGTTTTTTAGTTGTTTCAGGACACACCGTACACTTCTCCAGAGTGGCTGTTGGCAATTTACATCCCGCCCATCAGTGTAGCAAGGCTCCCATTTCTCCATGGCCTGTCCTGCATTTCTGGTTTTGACAACTTTTTCAGCATGTCCCTTTTGACCGATGGGAAGCGAGACTTCTTTGTAGCGCTGATTTGCCTTTCCAGGTTGCTTGGTTGGCCAAAAAGGGCGTATGCGTTTTTTCCTGAATATATTCAGGAAAAAACGCATACGCCCTTTTTGGCCAAGGGCATCATTGTCAACGTTTTGCCGCTTTTCATGTGCTTTAAAGGCGATTCGAATCTACCTCCTGAAATCTGTTTCCTGCAATTCTGCCTTGATTTCAAATCCTCTTCTTTGCCTTCCCTCAATATATTTGTGGACGAGAGTTATCATTTATAACTCTGCAGGTTTGTGAATTGCAGTGCCCTGAAGCTCCATTTTACAAGTCGGTTTTTTGGGAGCCGGCCGCAAAAGCGCAGGATGGCTTCAGGCCCTGTTCTGGTTCCGGGGGGCAGGCTGAGCCTGTGGTTAATTCTTCTTCCTGATGGGAAAATAGAGTGACCTGTGCCTGTCCCAACACCAAGAGCTAGTCTCTCATTGGTTCCCCGTCTTCCCGTTCATCCTCAGGACAAATTGCAACCTGTACGGAACAGGAGGTTAAAGGTGCTGATGCTCCAAGTAGGGAGATTGCTAGTAAAGTGGCTGGAATGGCGAACCCGAGCACAAGGAGATGAGAAATGAGGTGCGTTTTAGAAACCTTTCCCCATCACACGGTGTACCATCTTCTGGGTTTCTCATGCATGTTTTCGATGTAGGAAGATGCCCTTGAACCTGGAGATTTGGGACCCATGCGATGGGTAGCACGCAGTATTACTTTAAAGGGTCTGCGTTTGCTCACCCAACCTCACCGAACCTCTCAGCCCCAAGAGTGTCCACCCTTATGTCTCATCCAGCTGTGGGTCTAGATATGGTCAATCCAGGTTGCATCACAGCCCCCGAACGAATTGTGTAAGAATTTCTCTCTCTTTCCCTGTCTTTGTTTCATGGGTTTTTAAAAGTAATTTATTTTTATAATGGGGTTTAGCTGCTTTTCACGGCTGTGTTTATGCCGCCTTACACACACTTGACACACTAACAGAGAGATATCAATACATAGGTTTTAAGATTATTACTAGTCAGATATATTCTTGTGCGGTGAATCGGGCGTGTTGAGTCCAGTTCTCTGAGCAAGGAGTAGGTCTTGTCTATTCCATATTGGGTTTATGGAACGGTATCTGAGCTAATTTGAAACTCTTGTTTTATGTATCACCCCACCTCACCTTTCCCGTTAAGCAGCCATAGTGTGTTTTCTGCATGTGTGACTCTGTTCTGTTTTGTAATTCAGTTCAAGTGTAACGGTTTTTACATTCCCTCTATAAGTGACACCTTATGAGAAGTGTCCTTTTCTGTGTGACTTATTTCACTTAGAATCGTCTTACCTAAATCCACTCATCATGCTGCTACTAGCCTTATGACATTGATTTCATGGCTGAGTGATATTCCATTGTACATAAGGACCACAACTTTTTTATCCATTTTTCGCTTTCCTGGGATATTTAAGGTGGAAGGAAGTGGAGGTCCTTGTCAACAGAGCAGCCCTAAACTTTCGGGTGCTTGTGTCTTGCTGATTTTCAATTTTCCCACTTTATCCCCCCATGCGTAGAAGTGCCCTATGCTCTCTAAGCTGTGTTTTTTAGATGTTTCAGGACACACCGTACACTTCTCCAGAGTGGCTGTTGGCAATTTACATCCCGCCCATCAGTGTAGCAAGGCTCCCATTTCTCCATGGCCTGTCCTGCATTTCTGGTTTTGACACTTTTTTCAGCATGTCCCTTTTGACCGATGGGAAGCGAGACTTCTTTGTAGCGCTGATTTGCCTTTCCAGGTTGCTTGGTTGGCCAAAAAGGGCGTATGCCTTTTTTCCTGAATATATTCAGGAAAAAACGCATACGCCCTTTTTGGCCAAGGGCATCATTGTCAACGTTTTGCCGCTTTTCATGTGCTTTAAAGGCGATTCGAATCTACCTCCTGAAATCTGTTTCCTGCAATTCTGCCTTGATTTCAAATCCTCTTCTTTGCCTTCCCTCAATATATTTGTGGACGAGAGTTATCATTTATAACTCTGCAGGTTTGTGAATTGCAGTGCCCTGAAGCTGCATTTTACAAGTCGCTTTTTTGGGAGCCGGCCGCAAAAGCGCAGGATGGCTTCAGGCCCTGTTCTGGTTCCGGGGGGCAGGCTGAGCCTGTGGTTAATTCTTCTTCCTGATGGGAAAATAGAGTGACCTGTGCCTGTCCCAACACCAAGAGCTAGTCTCTCATTGGTTCCCCGTCTTCCCGTTCATCCTCAGGACAAATTGCAACCTGTACGGAACAGGAGGTTAAAGGTGCTGATGCTCCAAGTAGGGAGATTGCTAGTAAAGTGGCTGGAATGGCGAACACGAGCACAAGGAGAAGAGAAATGAGGTGCATTTTAGAAACCTTTCCCCATCACACGGTGTACCATATTCTGGGTTTCTCATGCATGTTTTCGATGTAGGAAGATGCCCTTGAACCTGGAGATTTGGGACCCATGCGATGGGTAGCACGCAGTATTACTTTAAAGGGTCTGCGTTTGCTCACCCAACCTCACCAAACCTCTCAGCCCCAAGAGTGTCCACCCTTATGTGTCATCCAGCTGTGGGTCTAGATATGGTCAATCCAGGTTGCATCACAGCCCCCGAACGAATTGTGTAAGAATTTCTCTCTCTTTCCCTGTCTTTGTTTCATGGGTTTTTAAAAGTAATTTATTTTTATAATGGGGTTTAGCTGCTTTTCACGGCTGTGTTTAGGCCGCTTTACACCCACTTGACACACTAACAGAGAGATATCAATACATAGGTTTTAAGATTATTACTAGTCAGATATATTCTTGTGCGGTGAATCGGGCGTGTTGAGTCCAGTTCTCTGAGCAAGGAGTAGGTCTTGTCTATTCCATATTGGGTTTATGGAACGGTATCTGAGCTAATTTGAAACTCTTGTTTTATGTATCAGCCCACCTCACCTTTCCCGTTAAGCAGCCATAGTGTGTTTTCTGCATGTGTGACTCTGTTCTGTTTTGTAATTCAGTTCAAGTGTAACGGTTTTTACATTCCCTCTATAAGTGACACCTTATGAGAAGTGTCCTTTTCTGTGTGACTTATTTCACTTAGAATCGTCTTACCTAAATCCACTCATCATGCTGCTACTAGCCTTATGACATTGATTTCATGGCTGAGTGATATTCCATTGTACATAAGGACCACAAATTTTTTATCCATTTTTCGCTTTCCTGGGATATTTAAGGTGGAAGGAAGTGGAGGTCCTTGTCAACAGAGCAGCCCTAAACTTTCGGGTGCTTGTGTCTTGCTGATTTTCAATTTTCCCACTTTATCCCCCCATGCGTAGAAGTGCCCTATGCTCTCTAAGCTGTGTTTTTTAGATGTTTCAGGACACACCGTACACTTCTCCAGAGTGGCTGTTGGCAATTTACATCCCGCCCATCAGTGTAGCAAGGCTCCCATTTCTCCATGGCCTGTCCTGCATTTCTGGTTTTGACACCTTTTTCAGCATGTCCCTTTTGACCGATGGGAAGCGAGACTTCTTTGTAGCGCTGATTTGCCTTTCCAGGTTGCTTGGTTGGCCAAAAAGGGCGTATGCGTTTTTTCCTGAATATATTCAGGAAAAAACGCATACGCCCTTTTTGGCCAAGGGCATCATTGTCAACGTTTTGCCGCTTTTCATGTGCTTTAAAGGCGATTCGAATCTACCTCCTGAAATCTGTTTCCTGCAATTCTGCCTTGATTTCAAATCCTCTTCTTTGCCTTCCCTCAATATATTTGTGGACGAGAGTTATCATTTATAACTCTGCAGGTTTGTGAATTGCAGTGCCCTGAAGCTCCATTTTACAAGTCGGTTTTTTGGGAGCCGGCCGCAAAAGCGCAGGATGGCTTCAGGCCCTGTTCTGGTTCCGGGTGGCAGGCTGAGCCTGTGGTTAATTCTTCTTCCTGATGGGAAAATAGAGTGACCTGTGCCTGTCCAACACCAAGAGCTAGTCTCTCATTGGTTCCCCGTCTTCCCGTTCATCCTCAGGACAAATTGCAACCTGTACGGAACAGGAGGTTAAAGGTGCTGATGCTCCAAGTAGGGAGATTGCTAGTAAAGTGGCTGGAATGGCGAACACGAGCACAAGGAGATGAGAAATGAGGTGCATTTTAGAAACCTTTCCCCATCACACGGTGTACCATATTCTGGGTTTCTCATGCATGTTTTCGATGTAGGAAGATGCCCTTGAACCTGGAGATTTGGGACCCATGCGATGGGTAGCACGCAGTATTACTTTAAAGGGTCTGCGTTTGCTCACCCAACCTCACCAAACCTCTCAGCCCCAAGAGTGTCCACCCTTATGTGTCATCCAGCTGTGGGTCTAGATATGGTCAATCCAGGTTGCATCACAGACCCCGAACGAATTGTGTAAGAATTTCTCTCTCTTTCCCTGTCTTTGTTTCATGGGTTTTTAAAAGTAATTTATTTTTATAATGGGGTTTAGCTGCTTTTCACGGCTGTGTTTAGGCCGCTTTACACCCACTTGACACACTAACAGAGAGATATCAATACATAGATTTTAAGATTATTACTAGTCAGATATATTCTTGTGCGGTGAATCGGGCGTGTTGAGTCCAGTTCTCTGAGCAAGGAGTAGGTCTTGTCTATTCCATATTGGGTTTATGGAACGGTATCTGAGCTAATTTGAAACTCTTGTTTTATGTATCAGCCCACCTCACCTTTCCCGTTAAGCAGCCATAGTGTGTTTTCTGCATGTGTGACTCTGTTCTGTTTTGTAATTCAGTTCAAGTGTAACGGTTTTTACATTCCCTCTATAAGTGACACCTTATGAGAAGTGTCCTTTTCTGTGTGACTTATTTCACTTAGAATCGTCTTACCTAAATCCACTCATCATGCTGCTACTAGCCTTATGACATTGATTTCATGGCTGAGTGATATTCCATTGTACATAAGGACCACAACTTTTTTATCCATTTTTCGCTTTCCTGGGATATTTAAGGTGGAAGGAAGTGGAGGTCCTTGTCAACAGAGCAGCCCTAAACTTTCGGGTGCTTGTGTCTTGCTGATTTTCAATTTTCCCACTTTATCCCCCCATGCGTAGAAGTGCCCTATGCTCTCTAAGCTGTGTTTTTTAGATGTTTCAGGACACACCGTACACTTCTCCAGAGTGGCTGTTGGCAATGTACATCCCGCCCATCAGTGTAGCAAGGCTCCCATTTCTCCATGGCCTGTCCTGCATTTCTGGTTTTGACACCTTTTTCAGCATGTCCCTTTTGACCGATGGGAAGCGAGACTTCTTTGTAGCGCTGATTTGCCTTTCCAGGTTGCTTGGTTGGCCAAAAAGGGCGTATGCGTTTTTTCCTGAATATATTCAGGAAAAAACGCATACGCCCTTTTTGGCCAAGGGCATCATTGTGAACGTTTTGCCGCTTTTCATGTGCTTTAAAGGGGATTCGAATCTACCTCCTGAAATCTATTTCCTGCAATTCTGCCTTGATTTCAAATCCTCTTCTTTGCCTTCCCTCAATATATTTGTGGACGAGAGTTATCATTTATAATTCTGCAGGTTTGTGAATTGCAGTGCCCTGAAGCTACATTTTACAAGTCGCTTTTTTGGGAGTCGGCCGCAAAAGCGCAGGATGGCTTCAGGCCCTGTTCTGGTTCCGGGGGGCAGGCTGAGCCTGTGGTTAATTCTTCTTCCTGATGGGAAAATTGAGTGACCTGTGCCTGTCCCAACACCAAGAGCTAGTCTCTCATTGGTTCCCCGTCTTCCCGTTCATCCTCAGGACAAATTGCAACCTGTACGGAACAGGAGGTTAAAGGTGCTGATGCTCCAAGTAGGGAGATTGCTAGTAAAGTGGCTGGAATGGCGAACCCGAGCACAAGGAGATGAGAAATGCGGTGCGTTTTAGAAACCTTTCCCCATCACACGGTGTACCATCTTCTGGGTTTCTCATGCATGTTTTCGATGTAGGAAGATGCCCTTGAACCTGGAGATTTGGGACCCATGCGATGGGTAGCACGCAGTATTACTTTAAAGGGTCTGCGTTTGCTCACCCAACCTCACCAAACCTCTCAGCCCCAAGAGTGTCCACCCTTATGTCTCATCCAGCTGTGGGTCTAGATATGGTCAATGCAGGTTGCATCACAGCCCCTGAACGAATTGTGTAAGAATTTCTCTCTCTTTCCCTGTCTTTGTTTCATGGGTTTTTAAAAGTAATTTATTTTTATAATGGGGTTTAGCTGCTTTTCACGGCTGTGTTTATGCCGCCTTACACACACTTGACACACTAACAGAGAGATATCAATACATAGGTTTTAAGATTATTACTAGTCAGATATATTCTTGTGCGGTGAATCGGGCGTGTTGAGTCCAGTTCTCTGAGCAAGGAGTAGGTCTTGTCTATACCATATTGGGTTTATGGAACGGTATCTGAGCTAATTTGAAACTCTTGTTTTATGTATCACCCCACCTCACCTTTCCCGTTAAGCAGCTATAGTGTGTTTTCTGCATGTGTGACTCTGTTCTGTTTTGTAATTCAGTTCAAGTGTAACGGTTTTTACATTCTCTCTATAAGTGACACCTTATGAGAAGTGTCCTTTTCTGTGTGACTTATTTCACTTAGAATCGTCTTACCTAAATCCACTCATCATGCTGCTACTAGCCTTATGACATTGATTTCATGGCTGAGTGATATTCCATTGTACATAAGGACCACAACTTTTTTATCCATTTTTCGCTTTCCTGGGATATTTAAGGTGGAATGAAGTGGAGGTCCTTGTCAACAGAGCAGCCCTAAACTTTCGGGTGCTTGTGTCTTGCTGATTTTCAATTTTCCCACTTTATCCCCCCATGCGTAGAAGTGCCCTATGCTCTCTAAGCTGTGTTTTTTAGATGTTTCAGGACACACCGTACACTTCTCCAGAGTGGCTGTTGGCAATTTACATCCCACCCATCAGTGTAGCAAGGCTCCCATTTCTCCATGGCCTGTCCTGCATTTCTGGTTTTGACACTTTTTTCAGCATGGCCCTTTTGACCGATGGGAAGCGAGACTTCTTTGTCGCGCTGATTTGCCTTTCCAGGTTGCTTGGTTGGCCAAAAAGGGCGTATGCGTTTTTTCCTGAATATATTCAGGAAAAAAAGCATACGCCCTTTTTGGCCAAGGGCATCATTGTCAACGTTTTGCCGCTTTTCATGTGCTTTAAAGGCGATTCGAATCTACCTCCTGAAATCTGTTTCCTGCAATTCTGCCTTGATTTCAAATCCTCTTCTTTGCCTTCCCTCAATATATTTGTGGACGAGAGTTATGATTTATAACTCTGCAGGTTTGTGAATTGCAGTGCCCTGAAGCTCCATTTTACAAGTCGCTTTTTTGGGAGCCGGCCGCAAAAGCGCAGGATGGCTTCAGGCCCTGTTCTGGTTCCGGGGGGCAGGCTGAGCCTGTGGTTAATTCTTCTTCCTGATGGGAAAATAGAGTGACCTGTGCCTGTCCCAACACCAAGAGCTAGTCTCTCATTGGTTCCCCGTCTTCCGGTTCATCCTCAGGACAAATTGCAACCTGTACGGAACAGGAGGTTAAAGGTGCTGATGCTCCAAGTAGGGAGATTGCTAGTAAAGTGGCTGGAATGGCGAACCCGAGCACAAGGAGGTGAGAAATGAGGTGCGTTTTAGAAACCTTTCCCCATCACACGGTGTACCATCTTCTGGGTTTCTCATGCATGTTTTCGATGTAGGAAGATACCCTTGAACCTGGAGATTTGGGACCCATGCGATGGGTAGCACGCAGTATTACTTTAAAGGGTCTGCGTTTGCTCACCCAACCTCACCAAACCTCTCAGCCCCAAGAGTGTCCACCCTTATGTCTCATCCAGCTGTGGGTCTAGATATGGTCAATCCAGGTTGCATCACAGTCCCTGAACGAATTGTGTAAGAATTTCTCTCTCTTTCCCTGTCTTTGTTTCATGGGTTTTTAAAAGTAATTTATTTTTATAATGGGGTTTAGCTGCTTTTCACGGCTGTGTTTAGGCCGCTTTACACCCACTTGACACACTAACAGAGAGATATCAATACATAGGTTTTAAGATTATTACTAGTCAGATATATTCTTGTGCGGTGAATCGGGCGTGTTGAGTCCAGTTCTCTGAGCAAGGAGTAGGTCTTGTCTATTCCATATTGGGTTTATGGAACGGTATCTGAGCTAATTTGAAACTCTTGTTTTATGTATCACCCCACCTCACCTTTCCCGTTAAGCAGCCATAGTGTGTTTTCTGCATGTGTGACTCTGTTCTGTTTTGTAATTCAGTTCAAGTGTAACGGTTTTTACATTCCCTCTATAAGTGACACCTTATGAGAAGTGTCCTTTTCTGTGTGACTTATTTCACTTAGAATCGTCTTACCTAAATCCACTCATCATGCTGCTACTAGCCTTATGACATTGATTTCATGGCTGAGTGATATTCCATTGTACATAAGGACCACAACTTTTTTATCCATTTTTCGCTTTCCTGGGATATTTAAGGTGGAAGGAAGTGGAGGTCCTTGTCAACAGAGCAGCCCTAAACTTTGGGGTGCTTGTGTCTTGCTGATTTTCAATTTTCCCACTTTATCCCCCCATGCGTGGAAGTGCCCTATGCTCTCTAAGCTGTGTTTTTTAGATGTTTCAGGACACACCGTACACTTCTCCAGAGTGGCTGTTGGCAATTTACATCCCGCCCATCAGTGTAGCAAGGCTCCCATTTCTCCATGGCCTGTCCTGCATTTCTGGTTTTGACAACTTTTTCAGCATGTCCCTTTTGACCGATGGGAAGCGAGACTTCTTTGTCGCGCTGATTTGCCTTTCCAGGTTGCTTGGTTGGCCAAAAAGGGCGTATGCGTTTTTTCCTGAATATATTCAGGAAAAAACGCATACGCCCTTTTTGGCCAAGGGCATCATTGTCAACGTTTTGCCGCTTTTCATGTGCTTTAAAGGCGATTCGAATCTACCTCCTGAAATCTGTTTCCTGCAATTCTGCCTTGATTTCAAATCCTCTTCTTTGCCTTCCCTCAATATATTTGTGGACGAGAGTTATCATTTATAACTCTGCAGGTTTGTGAATTGCAGTGCCCTGAAGCTCCATTTTACAAGTCGCTTTTTTGGGAGCCGGCCGCAAAAGCGCAGGATGGCTTCAGGCCCTGTTCTGGTTCCGGGGGGCAGGCTGAGCCTGTGGTTAATTCTTCTTCCTGATGGGAAAATAGAGTGACCTGTGCCTGTCCCAACACCAAGAGCTAGTCTCTCATTGGTTCCCCGTCTTCCGGTTCATCCTCAGGACAAATTGCAACCTGTACGGAACAGGAGGTTAAAGGTGCTGATGCTCCAAGTAGGGAGATTGCTAGTAAAGTGGCTGGAATGGCGAACCCGAGCACAAGGAGGTGAGAAATGAGGTGCGTTTTAGAAACCTTTCCCCATCACACGGTGTACCATCTTCTGGGTTTCTCATGCATGTTTTCGATGTAGGAAGATACCCTTGAACCTGGAGATTTGGGACCCATGCGATGGGTAGCACGCAGTATTACTTTAAAGGGTCTGCGTTTGCTCACCCAACCTCACCAAACCTCTCAGCCCCAAGAGTGTCCACCCTTATGTCTCATCCAGCTGTGGGTCTAGATATGGTCAATCCAGGTTGCATCACAGTCCCTGAACGAATTGTGTAAGAATTTCTCTCTCTTTCCCTGTCTTTGTTTCATGGGTTTTTAAAAGTAATTTATTTTTATAATGGGGTTTAGCTGCTTTTCACGGCTGTGTTTAGGCCGCTTTACACCCACTTGACACACTAACAGAGAGATATCAATACATAGGTTTTAAGATTATTACTAGACAGATATATTCTTGTGCGGTGAATCGGGCGTGTTGAGTCCAGTTCTCTGAGCAAGGAGTAGGTCTTGTCTATTCCATATTGGGTTTATGGAACGGTATCTGAGCTAATTTGAAACTCTTGTTTTATGTATCACCCCACCTCACCTTTCCCGTTAAGCAGCCATAGTGTGTTTTCTGCATGTGTGACTCTGTTCTGTTTTGTAATTCAGTTCAAGTGTAACGGTTTTTACATTCCCTCTATAAGTGACACCTTATGAGAAGTGTCCTTTTCTGTGTGACTTATTTCACTTAGAATCGTCTTACCTAAATCCACTCATCATGCTGCTACTAGCCTTATGACATTGATTTCATGGCTGAGTGATATTCCATTGTACATAAGGACCACAACTTTTTTATCCATTTTTCGCTTTCCTGGGATATTTAAGGTGGAATGAAGTGGAGGTCCTTGTCAACAGAGCAGCCCTAAACTTTGGGGTGCTTGTGTCTTGCTGATTTTCAATTTTCCCACTTTATCCCCCCATGCGTGGAAGTGCCCTATGCTCTCTAAGCTGTGTTTTTTAGATGTTTCAGGACACACCGTACACTTCTCCAGAGTGGCTGTTGGCAATTTACATCCCGCCCATCAGTGTACCAAGGCTCCCATTTCTCCATGGCCTGTCCTGCATTTCTGGTTTTGACAACTTTTTCAGCATGTCCCTTTTGACCGATGGGAAGCGAGACTTCTTTGTAGCGCTGATTTGCCTTTCCAGGTTGCTTGGTTGGCCAAAAAGGGCGTATGCGTTTTTTCCTGAATATATTCAGGAAAAAACGCATACGCCCTTTTTGGCCAAGGGCATCATTGTCAACGTTTTGCCGCTTTTCATGTGCTTTAAAGGCGATTCGAATCTACCTCCTGAAATCTGTTTCCTGCAATTCTGCCTTGATTTCAAATCCTCTTCTTTGCCTTCCCTCAATATATTTGTGGACGAGAGTTATCATTTATAACTCTGCAGGTTTGTGAATTGCAGTGCCCTGAAGCTCCATTTTACAAGTCGCTTTTTTGGGAGCCGGCCGCAAAAGCGCAGGATGGCTTCAGGCCCTGTTCTGGTTCCGGGGGGCAGGCTGAGCCTGTGGTTAATTCTTCTTCCTGATGGGAAAATAGAGTGACCTGTGCCTGTCCCAAAACCAAGAGCTAGTCTCTCATTGGTTCCCCGTCTTCCCGTTCATCCTCAGGACAAATTGCAACCTGTACGGAACAGGAGGTTAAAGGTGCTGATGCTCCAAGTAGGGAGATTGCTAGTAAAGTGGCTGGAATGGCGAACCCGAGCACAAGGAGATGAGAAATGCGGTGCGTTTTAGAAACCTTTCCCCATCACACGGTGTACCATCTTCTGGGTTTCTCATGCATGTTTTCGATGTAGGAAGATGCCCTTGAACCTGGAGATTTGGGACCCATGCGATGGGTAGCACGCAGTATTACTTTAAAGGGTCTGCGTTTGCTCACCCAACCTCACCAAACCTCTCAGCCCCAAGAGTGTCCACCCTTATGTCTCATCCAGCTGTGGGTCTAGATATGGTCAATGCAGGTTGCATCACAGCCCCTGAACGAATTGTGTAAGAATTTCTCTCTCTTTCCCTGTCTTTGTTTCATGGGTTTTTAAAAGTAATTTATTTTTATAATGGGGTTTAGCTGCTTTTCACGGCTGTGTTTATGCCGCCTTACACACACTTGACACACTAACAGAGAGATATCAATACATAGGTTTTAAGATTATTACTAGTCAGATATATTCTTGTGCGGTGAATCGGGCGTGTTGAGTCCAGTTCTCTGAGCAAGGAGTAGGTCTTGTCTATTCCATATTGGGTTTATGGAACGGTATCTGAGCTAATTTGAAACTCTTGTTTTATGTATCACCCCACCTCACCTTTCCCGTTAAGCAGCCATAGTGTGTTTTCTGCATGTGTGACTCTGTTCTGTTTTGTAATTCAGTTCAAGTGTAACGGTTTTACATTCCCTCTATAAGTGACACCTTATGAGAAGTGTCCTTTTCTGTGTGACTTATTTCACTTAGAATCGTCTTACCTAAATCCACTCATCATGCTGCTACTAGCCTTATGACATTGATTTCATGGCTGAGTGATATTCCATTGTACATAAGGACCACAACTTTTTTATCCATTTTTCGCTTTCCTGGGATATTTAAGGTGGAAGGAAGTGGAGGTCCTTGTCAACAGAGCAGCCCTAAACTTTCGGGTGCTTGTGTCTTGCTGATTTTCAATTTTCCCACTTTATCCCCCCATGCGTAGAAGTGCCCTATGCTCTCTAAGCTGTGTTTTTTAGATGTTTCAGGACACACCGTACACTTCTCCAGAGTGGCTGTTGGCAATTTACATCCCGCCCATCAGTGTAGCAAGGCTCCCATTTCTCCATGGCCTGTCCTGCATTTCTGGTTTTGACACTTTTTTCAGCATGTCCCTTTTGACCGATGGGAAGCGAGACTTCTTTGTCGCGCTGATTTGCCTTTCCAGGTTGCTTGGTTGGCCAAAAAGGGCGTATGCGTTTTTTCCTGAATATATTCAGGAAAAAACGCATACGCCCTTTTTGGCCAAGGGCATCATTGTCAACGTTTTGCCGCTTTTCATGTGCTTTAAAGGCGATTCGAATCTACCTCCTGAAATCTGTTTCCTGCAATTCTGCCTTGATTTCAAATCCTCTTCTTTGCCTTCCCTCAATATATTTGTGGACGAGAGTTATCATTTATAACTCTGCAGGTTTGTGAATTGCAGTGCCCTGAAGCTGCATTTTACAAGTCGCTTTTTTGGGAGCCGGCCGCAAAAGCGCAGGATGGCTTCAGGCCCTGTTCTGGTTCCGGGGGGCAGGCTGAGCCTGTGGTTAATTCTTCTTCCTGATGGGAAAATAGAGTGACCTGTGCCTGTCCCAACACCAAGAGCTAGTCTCTCATTGGTTTCCCGTCTTCCCGTTCATCCTCAGGACAAATTGCAACCTGTACGGAACAGGAGGTTAAAGGTGCTGATGCTCCAAGTAGGGAGATTGCTAGTAAAGTGGCTGGAATGGAGAAGACGAGCACAAGGAGGTGAGAAATGAGGTGCGTTTTAGAAACCTTTCCCCATCACACGGTGTACCATCTTCTGGGTTTCTCATGCATGTTTTCGATGTAGGAAGATGCCCTTGAACCTGGAGATTTGGGACCCATGCGATGGGTAGCACGCAGTATTACTTTAAAGGGTCTGCGTTTGCTCACCCAACCTCACCAAACCTCTCAGCCCCAAGAGTGTCCACCCTTATGTCTCATCCAGCTGTGGGTCTAGATATGGTCAATCCAGGTTGCATCACAGCCCCCGAACGAAATGTGTAAGAATTTCTCTCTCTTTCCCTGTCTTTGTTTCATGGGTTTTTAAAAGTAATTTATTTTTATAATGGGGTTTAGCTGCTTTTCACGGCTGTGTTTAGGCCGCTTTACACCCACTTGACACACTAACAGAGAGATATCAATACATAGGTTTTAAGATTATTACTAGTCAGATATATTCTTGTGCGGTGAATCGGGCGTGTTGAGTCCAGTTGTCTGAGCAAGGAGTAGGTCTTGTCTATTCCATATTGGGTTTATGGAACGGTATCTGAGCTAATTTGAAACTCTTGTTTTATGTATCACCCCACCTCACCTTTCCCGTTAAGCAGCCATAGTGTGTTTTCTGCATGTGTGACTCTGTTCTGTTTTGTAATTCAGTTCAAGTGTAACGGTTTTTACATTCCCTCTATAAGTGACACCTTATGAGAATTGTCCTTTTCTGTGTGACTTATTTCACTTAGAATCGTCTTACCTAAATCCACTCATCATGCTGCTACTAGCTTTATGACATTGATTTCATGGCTGAGTGATATTCCATTGTACATAAGGACCACAACTTTTTTATCCATTTTTCGCTTTCCTGGGATATTTAAGGTGGAAGGAAGTGGAGGTCCTTGTCAACAGAGCAGCCCTAAACTTTGGGGTGCTTGTGTCTTGCTGATTTTCAATTTTCCCACTTTATCCCCCCATGCGTGGAAGTGCCCTATGCTCTCTAAGCTGTGTTTTTTAGATGTTTCAGGACACACCGTACACTTCTCCAGAGTGGCTGTTGGCAATTTACATCCCGCCCATCAGTGTAGCAAGGCTCCCATTTCTCCATGGCCTGTCCTGCATTTCTGGTTTTGACAACTTTTTCAGCATGTCCCTTTTGACCGATGGGAAGCGAGACTTCTTTGTAGCGCTGATTTGCCTTTCCAGGTTGCTTGGTTGGCCAAAAAGGGCGTATGCGTTTTTTCCTGAATATATTCAGGAAAAAACGCATACGCCCTTTTTGGCCAAGGGCATCATTGTCAACGTTTTGCCGCTTTTCATGTGCTTTAAAGGCGATTCGAATCTACCTCCTGAAATCTGTTTCCTGCAATTCTGCCTTGATTTCAAATCCTCTTCTTTGCCTTCCCTCAATATATTTGTGGACGAGAGTTATCATTTATAACTCTGCAGGTTTGTGAATTGCAGTGCCCTGAAGCTCCATTTTACAAGTCGCTTTTTTGGGAGCCGGCCGCAAAAGCGCAGGATGGCTTCAGGCCCTGTTCTGGTTCCGGGTGGCAGGCTGAGCCTGTGGTTAATTCTTCTTCCTGATGGGAAAATAGAGTGACCTGTGCCTGTCCCAACACCAAGAGCTAGTCTCTCATTGGTTCCCCGTCTTCCCGTTCATCCTCAGGACAAATTGCAACCTGTACGGAACAGGAGGTTAAAGGTGCTGATGCTCCAAGTAGGGAGATTGCTAGTAAAGTGGCTGGAATGGCGAACACGAGCACAAGGAGATGAGAAATGAGGTGCATTTTAGAAACCTTTCCCCATCACACGGTGTACCATATTCTGGGTTTCTCATGCATGTTTTCGATGTAGGAAGATGCCCTTGAACCTGGAGATTTGGGACCCATGCGATGGGTAGCACGCAGTATTACTTTAAAGGGTCTGCGTTTGCTCACCCAACCTCACCAAACCTCTCAGCCCCAAGAGTGTCCACCCTTATGTGTCATCCAGCTGTGGGTCTAGATATGGTCAATCCAGGTTGCATCACAGACCCCGAACGAATTGTGTAAGAATTTCTCTCTCTTTCCCTGTCTTTGTTTCATGGGTTTTTAAAAGTAATTTATTTTTATAATGGGGTTTAGCTGCTTTTCACGGCTGTGTTTAGGCCGCTTTACACCCACTTGACACACTAACAGAGAGATATCAATACATAGATTTTAAGATTATTACTAGTCAGATATATTCTTGTGCGGTGAATCGGGCGTGTTGAGTCCAGTTCTCTGAGCAAGGAGTAGGTCTTGTCTATTCCATATTGGGTTTATGGAACGGTATCTGAGCTAATTTGAAACTCTTGTTTTATGTATCAGCCCACCTCACCTTTCCCGTTAAGCAGCCATAGTGTGTTTTCTGCATGTGTGACTCTGTTCTGTTTTGTAATTCAGTTCAAGTGTAACGGTTTTTACATTCCCTCTATAAGTGACACCTTATGAGAAGTGTCCTTTTCTGTGTGACTTATTTCACTTAGAATCGTCTTACCTAAATCCACTCATCATGCTGCTACTAGCCTTATGACATTGATTTCATGGCTGAGTGATATTCCATTGTACATAAGGACCACAACTTTTTTATCCATTTTTCGCTTTCCTGGGATATTTAAGGTGGAAGGAAGTGGAGGTCCTTGTCAACAGAGCAGCCCTAAACTTTCGGGTGCTTGTGTCTTGCTGATTTTCAATTTTCCCACTTTATCCCCCCATGCGTAGAAGTGCCCTATGCTCTCTAAGCTGTGTTTTTTAGATGTTTCAGGACACACCGTACACTTCTCCAGAGTGGCTGTTGGCAATTTACATCCCGCCCATCAGTGTAGCAAGGCTCCCATTTCTCCATGGCCTGTCCTGCATTTCTGGTTTTGACACCTTTTTCAGCATGTCCCTTTTGACCGATGGGAAGCGAGACTTCTTTGTCGCGCTGATTTGCCTTTCCAGGTTGCTTGGTTGGCCAAAAAGGGCGTATGCGTTTTTTCCTGAATATATTCAGGAAAAAACGCATACGCCCTTTTTGGCCAAGGGCATCATTGTCAACGTTTTGCCGCTTTTCATGTGCTTTAAAGGCGATTCGAATCTACCTCCTGAAATCTGTTTCCTGCAATTCTGCCTTGATTTCAAATCCTCTTCTTTGCCTTCCCTCAATATATTTGTGGACGAGAGTTATCATTTATAACTCTGCAGGTTTGTGAATTGCAGTGCCCTGAAGCTCCATTTTACAAGTCGCTTTTTTGGGAGCCGGCCGCAAAAGCGCAGGATGGCTTCAGGCCCTGTTCTGGTTCCGGGGGGCAGGCTGAGCCTGTGGTTAATTCTTCTTCCTGATGGGAAAATAGAGTGACCTGTGCCTGTCCCAACACCAAGAGCTAGTCTCTCATTGGTTCCCCGTCTTCCGGTTCATCCTCAGGACAAATTGCAACCTGTACGGAACAGGAGGTTAAAGGTGCTGATGCTCCAAGTAGGGAGATTGCTAGTAAAGTGGCTGGAATGGCGAACCCGAGCACAAGGAGGTGAGAAATGAGGTGCGTTTTAGAAACCTTTCCCCATCACACGGTGTACCATCTTCTGGGTTTCTCATGCATGTTTTCGATGTAGGAAGATACCCTTGAACCTGGAGATTTGGGACCCATGCGATGGGTAGCACGCAGTATTACTTTAAAGGGTCTGCGTTTGCTCACCCAACCTCACCAAACCTCTCAGCCCCAAGAGTGTCCACCCTTATGTCTCATCCAGCTGTGGGTCTAGATATGGTCAATCCAGGTTGCATCACAGCCCCTGAACGAATTGTGTAAGAATTTCTCTCTCTTTCCCTGTCTTTGTTTCATGGGTTTTTAAAAGTAATTTATTTTTATAATGGGGTTTAGCTGCTTTTCACGGCTGTGTTTAGGCCGCTTTACACACACTTGACACACTAACAGAGAGATATCAATACATAGGTTTTAAGATTATTACTAGTCAGATATATTCTTGTGCGGTGAATCGGGCGTGTTGAGTCCAGTTCTCTGAGCAAGGAGTAGGTCTTGTCTATTCCATATTGGGTTTATGGAACGGTATCTGAGCTAATTTGAAACTCTTGTTTTATGTATCACCCCACCTCACCTTTCCCGTTAAGCAGCCATAGTGTGTTTTCTGCATGTGTGACTCTGTTCTGTTTTGTAATTCAGTTCAAGTGTAACGGTTTTTACATTCCCTCTATAAGTGACACCTTATGAGAAGTGTCCTTTTCTGTGTGACTTATTTCACTTAGAATCGTCTTACCTAAATCCACTCATCATGCTGCTACTAGCCTTATGACATTGATTTCATGGCTGAGTGATATTCCATTGTACATAAGGACCACAACTTTTTTATCCATTTTTCGCTTTCCTGGGATATTTAAGGTGGAATGAAGTGGAGGTCCTTGTCAACAGAGCAGCCCTAAACTTTGGGGTGCTTGTGTCTTGCTGATTTTCAATTTTCCCACTTTATCCCCCCATGCGTGGAAGTGCCCTATGCTCTCTAAGCTGTGTTTTTTAGATGTTTCAGGACACACCGTACACTTCTCCAGAGTGGCTGTTGGCAATTTACATCCCGCCCATCAGTGTACCAAGGCTCCCATTTCTCCATGGCCTGTCCTGCATTTCTGGTTTTGACAACTTTTTCAGCATGTCCCTTTTGACCGATGGGAAGCGAGACTTCTTTGTAGCGCTGATTTGCCTTTCCAGGTTGCTTGGTTGGCCAAAAAGGGCGTATGCGTTTTTTCCTGAATATATTCAGGAAAAAACGCATACGCCCTTTTTGGCCAAGGGCATCATTGTCAACGTTTTGCTGCTTTTCATGTGCTTTAAAGGCGATTCGAATCTACCTCCTGAAATCTGTTTCCTGCAATTCTGCCTTGATTTCAAATCCTCTTCTTTGCCTTCCCTCAATATATTTGTGGACGAGAGTTATCATTTATAACTCTGCAGGTTTGTGAATTGCAGTGCCCTGAAGCTCCATTTTACAAGTCGCTTTTTTGGGAGCCGGCCGCAAAAGCGCAGGATGGCTTCAGGCCCTGTTCTGGTTCCGGGGGGCAGGCTGAGCCTGTGGTTAATTCTTCTTCCTGATGGGAAAATAGAGTGACCTGTGCCTGTCCCAACACCAAGAGCTAGTCTCTCATTGGTTCCCCGTCTTCCCGTTCATCCTCAGGACAAATTGCAACCTGTACGGAACAGGAGGTTAAAGGTGCTGATGCTCCAAGTAGGGAGATTGCTAGTAAAGTGGCTGGAATGGCGAACCCGAGCACAAGGAGATGAGAAATGCGGTGCGTTTTAGAAACCTTTCCCCATCACACGGTGTACCATCTTCTGGGTTTCTCATGCATGTTTTCGATGTAGGAAGATGCCCTTGAACCTGGAGATTTGGGACCCATGCGATGGGTAGCACGCAGTATTACTTTAAAGGGTCTGCGTTTGCTCACCCAACCTCACCAAACCTCTCAGCCCCAAGAGTGTCCACCCTTATGTCTCATCCAGCTGTGGGTCTAGATATGGTCAATGCAGGTTGCATCACAGCCCCTGAACGAATTGTGTAAGAATTTCTCTCTCTTTCCCTGTCTTTGTTTCATGGGTTTTTAAAAGTAATTTATTTTTATAATGGGGTTTAGCTGCTTTTCACGGCTGTGTTTAGGCCGCTTTACACCCACTTGACACACTAACAGAGAGATATCAATACATAGATTTTAAGATTATTACTAGTCAGATATATTCTTGTGCGGTGAATTGGGCGTGTTGAGTCCAGTTCTCTGAGCAAGGAGTAGGTCTTGTCTATTCCATATTGGGTTTATGGAACGGTATCTGAGCTAATTTGAAACTCTTGTTTTATGTATCAGCCCACCTCACCTTTCCCGTTAAGCAGCCATAGTGTGTTTTCTGCATGTGTGACTCTGTTCTGTTTTGTAATTCAGTTCAAGTGTAACGGTTTTTACATTCCCTCTATAAGTGACACCTTATGAGAAGTGTCCTTTTCTGTGTGACTTATTTCACTTAGAATCGTCTTACCTAAATCCACTCATCATGCTGCTACTAGCCTTATGACATTGATTTCATGGCTGAGTGATATTCCATTGTACATAAGGACCACAACTTTTTTATCCATTTTTCGCTTTCCTGGGATATTTAAGGTGGAAGGAAGTGGAGGTCCTTGTCAACAGAGCAGCCCTAAACTTTCGGGTGCTTGTGTCTTGCTGATTTTCAATTTTCCCACTTTATCCCCCCATGCGTAGAAGTGCCCTATGCTCTCTAAGCTGTGTTTTTTAGATGTTTCAGGACACACCGTACACTTCTCCAGAGTGGCTGTTGGCAATTTACATCCCGCCCATCAGTGTAGCAAGGCTCCCATTTCTCCATGGCCTGTCCTGCATTTCTGGTTTTGACACCTTTTTCAGCATGTCCCTTTTGACCGATGGGAAGCGAGACTTCTTTGTAGCGCTGATTTGCCTTTCCAGGTTGCTTGGTTGGCCAAAAAGGGCGTATGCGTTTTTTCCTGAATATATTCAGGAAAAAACGCATACGCCCTTTTTGGCCAAGGGCATCATTGTGAACGTTTTGCCGCTTTTCATGTGCTTTAAAGGCGATTCGAATCTACCTCCTGAAATCTATTTCCTGCAATTCTGCCTTGATTTCAAATCCTCTTCTTTGCCTTCCCTCAATATATTTGTGGACGAGAGTTATCATTTATAATTCTGCAGGTTTGTGAATTGCAGTGCCCTGAAGCTCCATTTTACAAGTCGCTTTTTTGGGAGTCGGCCGCAAAAGCGCAGGATGGCTTCAGGCCCTGTTCTGGTTCCGGGGGGCAGGCTGAGCCTGTGGTTAATTCTTCTTCCTGATGGGAAAATTGAGTGACCTGTGCCTGTCCCAACACCAAGAGCTAGTCTCTCATTGGTTCCCCGTCTTCCCGTTCATCCTCAGGACAAATTGCAACCTGTACGGAACAGGAGGTTAAAGGTGCTGATGCTCCAAGTAGGGAGATTGCTAGTAAAGTGGCTGGAATGGCGAACCCGAGCACAAGGAGATGAGAAATGCGGTGCGTTTTAGAAACCTTTCCCCATCACACGGTGTACCATCTTCTGGGTTTCTCATGCATGTTTTCGATGTAGGAAGATGCCCTTGAACCTGGAGATTTGGGACCCATGCGATGGGTAGCACGCAGTATTACTTTAAAGGGTCTGCGTTTGCTCACCCAACCTCACCAAACCTCTCAGCCCCAAGAGTGTCCACCCTTATGTCTCATCCAGCTGTGGGTCTAGATATGGTCAATGCAGGTTGCATCACAGCCCCTGAACGAATTGTGTAAGAATTTCTCTCTCTTTCCCTGTCTTTGTTTCATGGGTTTTTAAAAGTAATTTATTTTTATAATGGGGTTTAGCTGCTTTTCACGGCTGTGTTTATGCCGCCTTACACACACTTGACACACTAACAGAGAGATATCAATACATAGGTTTTAAGATTATTACTAGTCAGATATATTCTTGTGCGGTGAATCGGGCGTGTTGAGTCCAGTTCTCTGAGCAAGGAGTAGGTCTTGTCTATTCCATATTGGGTTTATGGAACGGTATCTGAGCTAATTTGAAACTCTTGTTTTATGTATCACCCTACCTCACCTTTCCCGTTAAGCAGCCATAGTGTGTTTTCTGCATGTGTGACTCTGTTCTGTTTTGTAATTCAGTTCAAGTGTAACGGTTTTTACATTCTCTCTATAAGTGACACCTTATGAGAAGTGTCCTTTTCTGTGTGACTTATTTCACTTAGAATCGTCTTACCTAAATCCACTCATCATGCTGCTACTAGCCTTATGACATTGATTTCATGGCTGAGTGATATTCCATTGTACATAAGGACCACAACTTTTTTATCCATTTTTCGCTTTCCTGGGATATTTAAGGTGGAAGGAAGTGGAGGTCCTTGTCAACAGAGCAGCCCTAAACTTTGGGGTGCTTGTGTCTTGCTGATTTTCAATTTTCCCACTTTATCCCCCCATGTGTGGAAGTGCCCTATGCTCTCTAAGCTGTGTTTTTTAGATGTTTCAGGACACACCGTACACTTCTCCAGAGTGGCTGTTGGCAATTTACATCCCGCCCATCAGTGTAGTAAGGCTCCCATTTCTCCATGGCCTGTCCTGCATTTCTGGTTTTGACACTTTTTTCAGCATGGCCCTTTTGACCGATGGGAAGCGAGACTTCTTTGTAGCGCTGATTTGCCTTTCCAGGTTGCTTGGTTGGCCAAAAAGGGCGTATGCGTTTTTTCCTGAATATATTCAGGAAAAAACGCATACGCCCTTTTTGGCCAAGGGCACCATTGTCAACGTTTTGCCGCTTTTCATGTGCTTTAAAGGCGATTCGAATCTACCTCCTGAAATCTGTTTCCTGCAATTCTGCCTTGATTTCAAATCCTCTTCTTTGCCTTCCCTCAATATATTTGTGAACGAGAGTTATCATTTATAACTCTGCAGGTTTGTGAATTGCAGTGCCCTGAATCTCCATTTTACAAGTCGCTTTTTTGGGAGCTGGCCGCAAAAGCGCAGGATGGCTTCAGGCCCTGTTCTGCTTCCGGGGGGCAGGCTGAGCCTGTGGTTAATTCTTCTTCCTGATGGGAAAATAGAGTGACCTGTGCCTGTCCCAACACCAAGAGCTAGTCTCTCATTGGTTCCCCGTCTTCCCGTTCATCCTCAGGACAAATTGCAACCTGTACGGAACAGGAGGTTAAAGGTGCTGATGCTCCAAGTAGGGAGATTGCTAGTAAAGTGGCTGGAATGGCGAACCCGAGCACAAGGAGGTGAGAAATGAGGTGCGTTTTAGAAACCTTTCCCCATCACACGGTGTACCATCTTCTGGGTTTCTCATGCATGTTTTCGATGTAGGAAGATACCCTTGAACCTGGAGATTTGGGACCCATGCGATGGGTAGCACGCAGTATTACTTTAAAGGGTCTGCGTTTGCTCACCCAACCTCACCAAACCTCTCAGCCCCAAGAGTGTCCACCCTTATGTCTCATCCAGCTGTGGGTCTAGATATGGTCAATCCAGGTTGCATCACAGTCCCTGAACGAATTGTGTAAGAATTTCTCTCTCTTTCCCTGTCTTTGTTTCATGGGTTTTTAAAAGTAATTTATTTTTATAATGGGGTTTAGCTGCTTTTCACGGCTGTGTTTATGCCGCCTTACACACACTTGACACACTAACAGAGAGATATCAATACATAGGTTTTAAGATTATTACTAGTCAGATATATTCTTGTGCGGTGAATCGGGCGTGTTGAGTCCAGTTCTCTGAGCAAGGAGTAGGTCTTGTCTATTCCATATTGGGTTTATGGAACGGTATCTGAGCTAATTTGAAACTCTTGTTTTATGTATCACCCCACCTCACCTTTCCCGTTAAGCAGCCATAGTGTGTTTTCTGCATGTGTGACTCTGTTCTGTTTTGTAATTCAGTTCAAGTGTAACGGTTTTTACATTCCCTCTATAAGTGACACCTTATGAGAAGTGTCCTTTTCTGTGTGACTTATTTCACTTAGAATCGTCTTACCTAAATCCACTCATCATGCTGCTACTAGCCTTATGACATTGATTTCATGGCTGAGTGATATTCCATTGTACATAAGGACCACAACTTTTTTATCCATTTTTCGCTTTCCTGGGATATTTAAGGTGGAAGGAAGTGGAGGTCCTTGTCAACAGAGCAGCCCTAAACTTTGGGGTGCTTGTGTCTTGCTGATTTTCAATTTTCCCACTTTATCCCCCCATGCGTGGAAGTGCCCTAGGCTCTCTAAGCTGTGTTTTTTAGATGTTTCAGGACACACCGTACACTTCTCCAGAGTGGCTGTTGGCAATTTACATCCCGCCCATCAGTGTAGCAAGGCTCCCATTTCTCCATGGCCTGTCCTGCATTTCTGGTTTTGACACTTTTTTCAGCATGGCCCTTTTGACCGATGGGAAGCGAGACTTCTTTGTAGCGCTGATTTGCCTTTCCAGGTTGCTTGGTTGGCCAAAAAGGGCGTATGCGTTTTTTCCTGAATATATTCAGGAAAAAACGCATACGCCCTTTTTGGCCAAGGGCATCATTGTCAACGTTTTGCCGCTTTTCATGTGCTTTAAAGGCGATTCGAATCTACCTCCTGAAATCTGTTTCCTGCAATTCTGCCTTGATTTCAAATCCTCTTCTTTGCCTTCCCTCAATATATTTGTGGACGAGAGTTATCATTTATAACTCTGCAGGTTTGTGAATTGCAGTGCCCTGAAGCTCCATTTTACAAGTCGCTTTTTTGGGAGCCGGCCGCAAAAGCGCAGGATGGCTTCAGGCCCTGTTCTGGTTCCGGGGGGCAGGCTGAGCCTGTGGTTAATTCTTCTTCCTGATGGGAAAATAGAGTGACCAGTGCCTGTCCCAACACCAAGAGCTAGTCTCTCATTGGTTCCCCGTCTTCCGGTTCATCCTCAGGACAAATTGCAACCTGTACGGAACAGGAGGTTAAAGGTGCTGAAGCTCCAAGTAGGGAGATTGCTAGTAAAGTGGCTGGAATGGCGAACCCGAGCACAAGGAGGTGAGAAATGAGGTGCGTTTTAGAAACCTTTCCCCATCACACGGTGTACCATCTTCTGGGTTTCTCATGCATGTTTTCGATGTAGGAAGATGCCCTTGAACCTGGAGATTTGGGACCCATGCGATGGGTAGCACGCAGTATTACTTTAAAGGGTCTGCGTTTGCTCACCCAACCTCACCAAACCTCTCAGCCCCAAGAGTGTCCACCCTTATGTCTCATCCAGCTGTGGGTCTAGATATGGTCAATGCAGGTTGCATCACAGCCCCTGAACGAATTGTGTAAGAATTTCTCTCTCTTTCCCTGTCTTTGTTTCATGGGTTTTTAAAAGTAATTTATTTTTATAATGGGGTTTAGCTGCTTTTCACGGCTGTGTTTATGCCGCCTTACACACACTTGACACACTAACAGAGAGATATCAATACATAGGTTTTAAGATTATTACTAGTCAGATATATTCTTGTGCGGTGAATCGGGCGTGTTGAGTCCAGTTCTCTGAGCAAGGAGTAGGTCTTGTCTATTCCATATTGGGTTTATGGAACGGTATCTGAGCTAATTTGAAACTCTTGTTTTATGTATCACCCCACCTCACCTTTCCCGTTAAGCAGCCATAGTGTGTTTTCTGCATGTGTGACTCTGTTCTGTTTTGTAATTCAGTTCAAGTGTAACGGTTTTACATTCCCTCTATAAGTGACACCTTATGAGAAGTGTCCTTTTCTGTGTGACTTATTTCACTTAGAATCGTCTTACCTAAATCCACTCATCATGCTGCTACTAGCCTTATGACATTGATTTCATGGCTGAGTGATATTCCATTGTACATAAGGACCACAACTTTTTTATCCATTTTTCGCTTTCCTGGGATATTTAAGGTGGAAGGAAGTGGAGGTCCTTGTCAACAGAGCAGCCCTAAACTTTCGGGTGCTTGTGTCTTGCTGATTTTCAATTTTCCCACTTTATCCCCCCATGCGTAGAAGTGCCCTATGCTCTCTAAGCTGTGTTTTTTAGATGTTTCAGGACACACCGTACACTTCTCCAGAGTGGCTGTTGGCAATTTACATCCCGCCCATCAGTGTAGCAAGGCTCCCATTTCTCCATGGCCTGTCCTGCATTTCTGGTTTTGACACTTTTTTCAGCATGTCCCTTTTGACCGATGGGAAGCGAGACTTCTTTGTAGCGCTGATTTGCCTTTCCAGGTTGCTTGGTTGGCCAAAAAGGGCGTATGCGTTTTTTCCTGAATATATTCAGGAAAAAACGCATACGCCCTTTTTGGCCAAGGGCATCATTGTCAACGTTTTGCCGCTTTTCATGTGCTTTAAAGGCGATTCGAATCTACCTCCTGAAATCTGTTTCCTGCAATTCTGCCTTGATTTCAAATCCTCTTCTTTGCCTTCCCTCAATATATTTGTGGACGAGAGTTATCATTTATAACTCTGCAGGTTTGTGAATTGCAGTGCCCTGAAGCTGCATTTTACAAGTCGCTTTTTTGGGAGCCGGCCGCAAAAGCGCAGGATGGCTTCAGGCCCTGTTCTGGTTCCGGGGGGCAGGCTGAGCCTGTGGTTAATTCTTCTTCCTGATGGGAAAATAGAGTGACCTGTGCCTGTCCCAACACCAAGAGCTAGTCTCTCATTGGTTCCCCGTCTTCCCGTTCATCCTCAGGACAAATTGCAACCTGTACGGAACAGGAGGTTAAAGGTGCTGATGCTCCAAGTAGGGAGATTGCTAGTAAAGTGGCTGGAATGGCGAACACGAGCACAAGGAGATGAGAAATGAGGTGCATTTTAGAAACCTTTCCCCATCACACGGTGTACCATATTCTGGGTTTCTCATGCATGTTTTCGATGTAGGAAGATGCCCTAGAACCTGGAGATTTGGGACCCATGCGATGGGTAGCACGCAGTATTACTTTAAAGGGTCTGCGTTTGCTCACCCAACCTCAGCAAACCTCTCAGCCCCAAGAGTGTCCACCCTTATGTGTCATCCAGCTGTGGGTCTAGATATGGTCAATCCAGGTTGCATCACAGCCCCCGAACGAATTGTGTAAGAAATTCTCTCTCTTTCCCTGTCTTTGTTTCATGGGTTTTTAAAAGTAATTTATTTTTATAATGGGGTTTAGCTGCTTTTCACGGCTGTGTTTAGGCCGCTTTACACCCACTTGACACACTAACAGAGAGATATCAATACATAGATTTTAAGATTATTACTAGTCAGATATATTCTTGTGCGGTGAATCGGGCGTGTTGAGTCCAGTTCTCTGAGCAAGGAGTAGGTCTTGTCTATTCCATATTGGGTTTATGGAACGGTATCTGAGCTAATTTGAAACTCTTGTTTTATGTATCAGCCCACCTCACCTTTCCCGTTAAGCAGCCATAGTGTGTTTTCTGCATGTGTGACTCTGTTCTGTTTTGTAATTCAGTTCAAGTGTAACGGTTTTTACATTCCCTCTATAAGTGACACCTTATGAGAAGTGTCCTTTTCTGTGTGACTTATTTCACTTAGAATCGTCTTACCTAAATCCACTCATCATGCTGCTACTAGCCTTATGACCTTGATTTCATGGCTGAGTGATATTCCATTGTACATAAGGACCACAACTTTTTTATCTATTTTTCGCTTTCCTGGGATATTTAAGGTGGAAGGAAGTGGAGGTCCTTGTCAACAGAGCAGCCCTAAACTTTCGGGTGCTTGTGTCTTGCTGATTTTCAATTTTCCCACTTTATCCCCCCATGCGTAGAAGTGCCCTATGCTCTCTAAGCTGTGTTTTTTAGATGTTTCAGGACACACCGTACACTTCTCCAGAGTGGCTGTTGGCAATTTACATCCCGCCCATCAGTGTAGCAAGGCTCCCATTTCTCCATGGCCTGTCCTGCATTTCTGGTTTTGACACCTTTTTCAGCATGTCCCTTTTGACCGATGGGAAGCGAGACTTCTTTGTCGCGCTGATTTGCCTTTCCAGGTTGCTTGGTTGGCCAAAAAGGGCGTATGCGTTTTTTCCTGAATATATTCAGGAAAAAACGCATACGCCCTTTTTGGCCAAGGGCATCATTGTCAACGTTTTGCCGCTTTTCATGTGCTTTAAAGGCGATTCGAATCTACCTCCTGAAATCTGTTTCCTGCAATTCTGCCTTGATTTCAAATCCTCTTCTTTGCCTTCCCTCAATATATTTGTGGACGAGAGTTATCATTTATAACTCTGCAGGTTTGTGAATTGCAGTGCCCTGAAGCTCCATTTTACAAGTCGCTTTTTTGGGAGCCGGCCGCAAAAGCGCAGGATGGCTTCAGGCCCTGTTCTGGTTCCGGGGGGCAGGCTGAGCCTGTGGTTAATTCTTCTTCCTGATGGGAAAATAGAGTGACCTGTGCCTGTCCCAACACCAAGAGCTAGTCTCTCATTGGTTCCCCGTCTTCCGGTTCATCCTCAGGACAAATTGCAACCTGTACGGAACAGGAGGTTAAAGGTGCTGATGCTCCAAGTAGGGAGTTTGCTAGTAAAGTGGCTGGAATGGCGAACCCGAGCACAAGGAGGTGAGAAATGAGGTGCGTTTTAGAAACCTTTCCCCATCACACGGTGTACCATCTTCTGGGTTTCTCATGCATGTTTTCGATGTAGGAAGATACCCTTGAACCTGGAGATTTGGGACCCATGCGATGGGTAGCACGCAGTATTACTTTAAAGGGTCTGCGTTTGCTCACCCAACCTCACCAAACCTCTCAGCCCCAAGAGTGTCCACCCTTATGTTTCATCCAGCTGTGGGTCTAGATATGGTCAATCCAGGTTGCATCACAGCCCCCGAACGAATTGTGTAAGAATTTCTCTCTCTTTCCCTGTCTTTGTTTCATGGGTTTTTAAAAGTAATTTATTTTTATAATGGGGTTTAGCTGCTTTTCACGGCTGTGTTTAGGCCGCTTTACACCCACTTGACACACTAACAGAGAGATATCAATACATAGGTTTTAAGATTATTACTAGTCAGATATATTCTTGTGCGGTGAATCGGGCGTGTTGAGTCCAGTTCTCTGAGCAAGGAGTAGGTCTTGTCTATTCCATATTGGGTTTATGGAACGGTATCTGAGCTAATTTGAAACTCTTGTTTTATGTATCACCCCACCTCACCTTTCCCGTTAAGCAGCCATAGTGTGTTTTCTGCATGTGTGACTCTGTTCTGTTTTGTAATTCAGTTCAAGTGTAACGGTTTTTACATTCCCTCTATAAGTGACACCTTATGAGAAGTGTCCTTTTCTGTGTGACTTATTTCACTTAGAATCGTCTTACCTAAATCCACTCATCATGCTGCTACTAGCCTTATGACATTGATTTCATGGCTGAGTGATATTCCATTGTACATAAGGACCACAACTTTTTTATCCATTTTTCGCTTTCCTGGGATATTTAAGGTGGAATGAAGTGGAGGTCCTTGTCAACAGAGCAGCCCTAAACTTTGGGGTGCTTGTGTCTTGCTGATTTTCAATTTTCCCACTTTATCCCCCCATGCGTGGAAGTGCCCTATGCTCTCTAAGCTGTGTTTTTTAGATGTTTCAGGACACACCGTACACTTCTCCAGAGTGGCTGTTGGCAATTTACATCCCGCCCATCAGTGTACCAAGGCTCCCATTTCTCCATGGCCTGTCCTGCATTTCTGGTTTTGACAACTTTTTCAGCATGTCCCTTTTGACCGATGGGAAGCGAGACTTCTTTGTAGCGCTGATTTGCCTTTCCAGGTTGCTTGGTTGGCCAAAAAGGGCGTATGCGTTTTTTCCTGAATATATTCAGGAAAAAACGCATACGCCCTTTTTGGCCAAGGGCATCATTGTCAACGTTTTGCCGCTTTTCATGTGCTTTAAAGGCGATTCGAATCTACCTCCTGAAATCTGTTTCCTGCAATTCTGCCTTGATTTCAAATCCTCTTCTTTGCCTTCCCTCAATATATTTGTGGACGAGAGTTATCATTTATAACTCTGCAGGTTTGTGAATTGCAGTGCCCTGAAGCTCCATTTTACAAGTCGCTGTTTTGGGAGCCGGCCGCAAAAGCGCAGGATGGCTTCAGGCCCTGTTCTGGTTCCGGGGGGCAGGCTGAGCCTGTGGTTAATTCTTCTTCCTGATGGGAAAATAGAGTGACCTGTGCCTGTCCCAACACCAAGAGCTAGTCTCTCATTGGTTCCCCGTCTTCCCGTTCATCCTCAGGACAAATTGCAACCTGTACGGAACAGGAGGTTAAAGGTGCTGATGCTCCAAGTAGGGAGATTGCTAGTAAAGTGGCTGGAATGGCGAACCCGAGCACAAGGAGATGAGAAATGCGGTGCGTTTTAGAAACCTTTCCCCATCACACGGTGTACCATCTTCTGGGTTTCTCATGCATGTTTTCGATGTAGGAAGATGCCCTTGAACCTGGAGATTTGGGACCCATGCGATGGGTAGCACGCAGTATTACTTTAAAGGGTCTGCGTTTGCTCACCCAACCTCACCAAACCTCTCAGCCCCAAGAGTGTCCACCCTTATGTCTCATCCAGCTGTGGGTCTAGATATGGTCAATGCAGGTTGCATCACAGCCCCTGAACGAATTGTGTAAGAATTTCTCTCTCTTTCCCTGTCTTTGTTTCATGGGTTTTTAAAAGTAATTTATTTTTATAATGGGGTTTAGCTGCTTTTCACGGCTGTGTTTATGCCGCCTTACACACACTTGACACACTAACAGAGAGATATCAATACATAGGTTTTAAGATTATTACTAGTCAGATATATTCTTGTGCGGTGAATCGGGCGTGTTGAGTCCAGTTCTCTGAGCAAGGAGTAGGTCTTGTCTATTCCATATTGGGTTTATGGAACGGTATCTGAGCTAATTTGAAACTCTTGTTTTATGTATCAGCCCACCTCACCTTTCCCGTTAAGCAGCCATAGTGTGTTTTCTGCATGTGTGACTCTGTTCTGTTTTGTAATTCAGTTCAAGTGTAACGGTTTTTACATTCCCTCTATAAGTGACACCTTATGAGAAGTGTCCTTTTCTGTGTGACTTATTTCACTTAGAATCGTCTTACCTAAATCCACTCATCATGCTGCTACTAGCCTTATGACATTGATTTCATGGCTGAGTGATATTCCATTGTACATAAGGACCACAACTTTTTTATCCATTTTTCGCTTTCCTGGGATATTTAAGGTGGAAGGAAGTGGAGGTCCTTGTCAACAGAGCAGCCCTAAACTTTCGGGTGCTTGTGTCTTGCTGATTTTCAATTTTCCCACTTTATCCCCCCATGCGTAGAAGTGCCCTATGCTCTCTAAGCTGTGTTTTTTAGATGTTTCAGGACACACCGTACACTTCTCCAGAGTGGCTGTTGGCAATTTACATCCCGCCCATCAGTGTAGCAAGGCTCCCATTTCTCCATGGCCTGTCCTGCATTTCTGGTTTTGACACCTTTTTCAGCATGTCCCTTTTGACCGATGGGAAGCGAGACTTCTTTGTCGCGCTGATTTGCCTTTCCAGGTTGCTTGGTTGGCCAAAAAGGGCGTATGCGTTTTTTCCTGAATATATTCAGGAAAAAACGCATACGCCCTTTTTGGCCAAGGGCATCATTGTCAACGTTTTGCCGCTTTCCATGTGCTTTAAAGGCGATTCGAATCTACCTCCTGAAATCTGTTTCCTGCAATTCTGCCTTGATTTCAAATCCTCTTCTTTGCCTTCCCTCAATATATTTGTGGACGAGAGTTATCATTTATAACTCTGCAGGTTTGTGAATTGCAGTGCCCTGAAGCT
This sequence comes from Balaenoptera physalus, assembly GCF_965194825.1. NCBI lineage: Eukaryota > Metazoa > Chordata > Mammalia > Artiodactyla > Balaenopteridae > Balaenoptera > Balaenoptera physalus. The sequence continues at coordinate 200,265 of NW_028126113.1, read as the reverse complement.
CCATTTTACAAGTCGCTTTTTTGGGAGCCGGCCGCAAAAGCGCAGGATGGCTTCAGGCCCTGTTCTGGTTCCGGGGGGCAGGCTGAGCCTGTGGTTAATTCTTCTTCCTGATGGGAAAATAGAGTGACCTGTGCCTGTCCCAACACCAAGAGCTAGTCTCTCATTGGTTCCCCGTCTTCCGGTTCATCCTCAGGACAAATTGCAACCTGTACGGAACAGGAGGTTAAAGGTGCTGATGCTCCAAGTAGGGAGATTGCTAGTAAAGTGGCTGGAATGGCGAACCCGAGCACAAGGAGGTGAGAAATGAGGTGCATTTTAGAAACCTTTCCCCATCACACGGTGTACCATCTTCTGGGTTTCTCATGCATGTTTTCGATGTAGGAAGATACCCTTGAACCTGGAGATTTGGGACCCATGCGATGGGTAGCACGCAGTATTACTTTAAAGGGTCTGCGTTTGCTCACCCAACCTCACCAAACCTCTCAGCCCCAAGAGTGTCCACCCTTATGTCTCATCCAGCTGTGGGTCTAGATATGGTCAATGCAGGTTGCATCACAGCCCCTGAACGAATTGTGTAAGAATTTCTCTCTCTTTCCCTGTCTTTGTTTCATGGGTTTTTAAAAGTAATTTATTTTTATAATGGGGTTTAGCTGCTTTTCACGGCTGTGTTTATGCCGCCTTACACACACTTGACACACTAACAGAGAGATATCAATACATAGGTTTTAAGATTATTACTAGTCAGATATATTCTTGTGCGGTGAATCGGGCGTGTTGAGTCCAGTTCTCTGAGCAAGGAGTAGGTCTTGTCTATTCCATATTGGGTTTATGGAACGGTATCTGAGCTAATTTGAAACTCTTGTTTTATGTATCACCCCACCTCACCTTTCCCGTTAAGCAGCCATAGTGTGTTTTCTGCATGTGTGACTCTGTTCTGTTTTGTAATTCAGTTCAAGTGTAACGGTTTTACATTCCCTCTATAAGTGACACCTTATGAGAAGTGTCCTTTTCTGTGTGACTTATTTCACTTAGAATCGTCTTACCTAAATCCACTCATCATGCTGCTACTAGCCTTATGACATTGATTTCATGGCTGAGTGATATTCCATTGTACATAAGGACCACAACTTTTTTATCCATTTTTCGCTTTCCTGGGATATTTAAGGTGGAATGAAGTGGAGGTCCTTGTCAACAGAGCAGCCCTAAACTTTCGGGTGCTTGTGTCTTGCTGATTTTCAATTTTCCCACTTTATCCCCCCATGCGTGGAAGTGCCCTATGCTCTCTAAGCTGTGTTTTTTAGATGTTTCAGGACACACCGTACACTTCTCCAGAGTGGCTGTTGGCAATTTACATCCCGCCCATCAGTGTACCAAGGCTCCCATTTCTCCATGGCCTGTCCTGCATTTCTGGTTTTGACAACTTTTTCAGCATGTCCCTTTTGACCGATGGGAAGCGAGACTTCTTTGTAGCGCTGATTTGCCTTTCCAGGTTGCTTGGTTGGCCAAAAAGGGCGTATGCGTTTTTTCCTGAATATATTCAGGAAAAAACGCATACGCCCTTTTTGGCCAAGGGCATCATTGTCAACGTTTTGCCGCTTTTCATGTGCTTTAAAGGCGATTCGAATCTACCTCCTGAAATCTGTTTCCTGCAATTCTGCCTTGATTTCAAATCCTCTTCTTTGCCTTCCCTCAATATATTTGTGGACGAGAGTTATCATTTATAACTCTGCAGGTTTGTGAATTGCAGTGCCCTGAAGCTCCATTTTACAAGTCGCTGTTTTGGGAGCCGGCCGCAAAAGCGCAGGATGGCTTCAGGCCCTGTTCTGGTTCCGGGGGGCAGGCTGAGCCTGTGGTTAATTCTTCTTCCTGATGGGAAAATAGAGTGACCTGTGCCTGTCCCAACACCAAGAGCTAGTCTCTCATTGGTTCCCCGTCTTCCCGTTCATCCTCAGGACAAATTGCAACCTGTACGGAACAGGAGGTTAAAGGTGCTGATGCTCCAAGTAGGGAGATTGCTAGTAAAGTGGCTGGAATGGCGAACCCGAGCACAAGGAGATGAGAAATGCGGTGCGTTTTAGAAACCTTTCCCCATCACACGGTGTACCATCTTCTGGGTTTCTCATGCATGTTTTCGATGTAGGAAGATGCCCTTGAACCTGGAGATTTGGGACCCATGCGATGGGTAGCACGCAGTATTACTTTAAAGGGTCTGCGTTTGCTCACCCAACCTCACCAAACCTCTCAGCCCCAAGAGTGTCCACCCTTATGTCTCATCCAGCTGTGGGTCTAGATATGGTCAATGCAGGTTGCATCACAGCCCCTGAACGAATTGTGTAAGAATTTCTCTCTCTTTCCCTGTCTTTGTTTCATGGGTTTTTAAAAGTAATTTATTTTTATAATGGGGTTTAGCTGCTTTTCACGGCTGTGTTTATGCCGCCTTACACACACTTGACACACTAACAGAGAGATATCAATACATAGGTTTTAAGATTATTACTAGTCAGATATATTCTTGTGCGGTGAATCGGGCGTGTTGAGTCCAGTTCTCTGAGCAAGGAGTAGGTCTTGTCTATTCCATATTGGGTTTATGGAACGGTATCTGAGCTAATTTGAAACTCTTGTTTTATGTATCAGCCCACCTCACCTTTCCCGTTAAGCAGCCATAGTGTGTTTTCTGCATGTGTGACTCTGTTCTGTTTTGTAATTCAGTTCAAGTGTAACGGTTTTTACATTCCCTCTATAAGTGACACCTTATGAGAAGTGTCCTTTTCTGTGTGACTTATTTCACTTAGAATCGTCTTACCTAAATCCACTCATCATGCTGCTACTAGCCTTATGACATTGATTTCATGGCTGAGTGATATTCCATTGTACATAAGGACCACAACTTTTTTATCCATTTTTCGCTTTCCTGGGATATTTAAGGTGGAAGGAAGTGGAGGTCCTTGTCAACAGAGCAGCCCTAAACTTTCGGGTGCTTGTGTCTTGCTGATTTTCAATTTTCCCACTTTATCCCCCCATGCGTAGAAGTGCCCTATGCTCTCTAAGCTGTGTTTTTTAGATGTTTCAGGACACACCGTACACTTCTCCAGAGTGGCTGTTGGCAATTTACATCCCGCCCATCAGTGTAGCAAGGCTCCCATTTCTCCATGGCCTGTCCTGCATTTCTGGTTTTGACACCTTTTTCAGCATGTCCCTTTTGACCGATGGGAAGCGAGACTTCTTTGTCGCGCTGATTTGCCTTTCCAGGTTGCTTGGTTGGCCAAAAAGGGCGTATGCGTTTTTTCCTGAATATATTCAGGAAAAAACGCATACGCCCTTTTTGGCCAAGGGCATCATTGTCAACGTTTTGCCGCTTTCCATGTGCTTTAAAGGCGATTCGAATCTACCTCCTGAAATCTGTTTCCTGCAATTCTGCCTTGATTTCAAATCCTCTTCTTTGCCTTCCCTCAATATATTTGTGGACGAGAGTTATCATTTATAACTCTGCAGGTTTGTGAATTGCAGTGCCCTGAAGCTCCATTTTACAAGTCGCTTTTTTGGGAGCCGGCCGCAAAAGCGCAGGATGGCTTCAGGCCCTGTTCTGGTTCCGGGGGGCAGGCTGAGCCTGTGGTTAATTCTTCTTCCTGATGGGAAAATAGAGTGACCTGTGCCTGTCCCAACACCAAGAGCTAGTCTCTCATTGGTTCCCCGTCTTCCGGTTCATCCTCAGGACAAATTGCAACCTGTACGGAACAGGAGGTTAAAGGTGCTGATGCTCCAAGTAGGGAGATTGCTAGTAAAGTGGCTGGAATGGCGAACCCGAGCACAAGGAGGTGAGAAATGAGGTGCATTTTAGAAACCTTTCCCCATCACACGGTGTACCATCTTCTGGGTTTCTCATGCATGTTTTCGATGTAGGAAGATACCCTTGAACCTGGAGATTTGGGACCCATGCGATGGGTAGCACGCAGTATTACTTTAAAGGGTCTGCGTTTGCTCACCCAACCTCACCAAACCTCTCAGCCCCAAGAGTGTCCACCCTTATGTCTCATCCAGCTGTGGGTCTAGATATGGTCAATGCAGGTTGCATCACAGCCCCTGAACGAATTGTGTAAGAATTTCTCTCTCTTTCCCTGTCTTTGTTTCATGGGTTTTTAAAAGTAATTTATTTTTATAATGGGGTTTAGCTGCTTTTCACGGCTGTGTTTATGCCGCCTTACACACACTTGACACACTAACAGAGAGATATCAATACATAGGTTTTAAGATTATTACTAGTCAGATATATTCTTGTGCGGTGAATCGGGCGTGTTGAGTCCAGTTCTCTGAGCAAGGAGTAGGTCTTGTCTATTCCATATTGGGTTTATGGAACGGTATCTGAGCTAATTTGAAACTCTTGTTTTATGTATCACCCCACCTCACCTTTCCCGTTAAGCAGCCATAGTGTGTTTTCTGCATGTGTGACTCTGTTCTGTTTTGTAATTCAGTTCAAGTGTAACGGTTTTACATTCCCTCTATAAGTGACACCTTATGAGAAGTGTCCTTTTCTGTGTGACTTATTTCACTTAGAATCGTCTTACCTAAATCCACTCATCATGCTGCTACTAGCCTTATGACATTGATTTCATGGCTGAGTGATATTCCATTGTACATAAGGACCACAACTTTTTTATCCATTTTTCGCTTTCCTGGGATATTTAAGGTGGAAGGAAGTGGAGGTCCTTGTCAACAGAGCAGCCCTAAACTTTCGGGTGCTTGTGTCTTGCTGATTTTCAATTTTCCCACTTTATCCCCCCATGCGTAGAAGTGCCCTATGCTCTCTAAGCTGTGTTTTTTAGATGTTTCAGGACACACCGTACACTTCTCCAGAGTGGCTGTTGGCAATTTACATCCCGCCCATCAGTGTAGCAAGGCTCCCATTTCTCCATGGCCTGTCCTGCATTTCTGGTTTTGACACTTTTTTCAGCATGTCCCTTTTGACCGATGGGAAGCGAGACTTCTTTGTAGCGCTGATTTGCCTTTCCAGGTTGCTTGGTTGGCCAAAAAGGGCGTATGCGTTTTTTCCTGAATATATTCAGGAAAAAACGCATACGCCCTTTTTGGCCAAGGGCATCATTGTCAACGTTTTGCCGCTTTTCATGTGCTTTAAAGGCGATTCGAATCTACCTCCTGAAATCTGTTTCCTGCAATTCTGCCTTGATTTCAAATCCTCTTCTTTGCCTTCCCTCAATATATTTGTGGACGAGAGTTATCATTTATAACTCTGCAGGTTTGTGAATTGCAGTGCCCTGAAGCTGCATTTTACAAGTCGCTTTTTTGGGAGCCGGCCGCAAAAGCGCAGGATGGCTTCAGGCCCTGTTCTGGTTCCGGGGGGCAGGCTGAGCCTGTGGTTAATTCTTCTTCCTGATGGGAAAATAGAGTGACCTGTGCCTGTCCCAACACCAAGAGCTAGTCTCTCATTGGTTTCCCGTCTTCCCGTTCATCCTCAGGACAAATTGCAACCTGTACGGAACAGGAGGTTAAAGGTGCTGATGCTCCAAGTAGGGAGATTGCTAGTAAAGTGGCTGGAATGACGAACCCGAGCACAAGGAGATGAGAAATGAGGTGCGTTTTAGAAACCTTTCCCCATCACACGGTGTACCATATTCTGGGTTTCTCATGCATGTTTTCGATGTAGGAAGATGCCCTTGAACCTGGAGATTTGGGACCCATGCGATGGGTAGCACGCAGTATTACTTTAAAGGGTCTGCGTTTGCTCACCCAACCTCACCAAACCTCTCAGCCCCAAGAGTGTCCACCCTTATGTGTCATCCAGCTGTGGGTCTAGATATGGTCAATCCAGGTTGCATCACAGCCCCCGAACGAATTGTGTAAGAATTTCTCTCTCTTTCCCTGTCTTTGTTTCATGGGTTTTTAAAAGTAATTTATTTTTATAATGGGGTTTAGCTGCTTTTCACGGCTGTGTTTAGGCCGCTTTACACCCACTTGACACACTAACAGAGAGATATCAATACATAGATTTTAAGATTATTACTAGTCAGATATATTCTTGTGCGGTGAATCGGGCGTGTTGAGTCCAGTTCTCTGAGCAAGGAGTAGGTCTTGTCTATTCCATATTGGGTTTATGGAACGGTATCTGAGCTAATTTGAAACTCTTGTTTTATGTATCAGCCCACCTCACCTTTCCCGTTAAGCAGCCATAGTGTGTTTTCTGCATGTGTGACTCTGTTCTGTTTTGTAATTCAGTTCAAGTGTAACGGTTTTTACATTCCCTCTATAAGTGACACCTTATGAGAAGTGTCCTTTTCTGTGTGACTTATTTCACTTAGAATCGTCTTACCTAAATCCACTCATCATGCTGCTACTAGCCTTATGACATTGATTTCATGGCTGAGTGATATTCCATTGTACATAAGGACCACAACTTTTTTATCCATTTTTCGCTTTCCTGGGATATTTAAGGTGGAATGAAGTGGAGGTCCTTGTCAACAGAGCAGCCCTAAACTTTCGGGTGCTTGTGTCTTGCTGATTTTCAATTTTCCCACTTTATCCCCCCATGCGTAGAAGTGCCCTATGCTCTCTAAGCTGTGTTTTTTAGATGTTTCAGGACACACCGTACACTTCTCCAGAGTGGCTGTTGGCAATTTACATCCCGCCCATCAGTGTAGCAAGGCTCCCATTTCTCCATGGCCTGTCCTGCATTTCTGGTTTTGACACCTTTTTCAGCATGTCCCTTTTGACCGATGGGAAGCGAGACTTCTTTGTAGCGCTGATTTGCCTTTCCAGGTTGCTTGGTTGGCCAAAAAGGGCGTATGCGTTTTTTCCTGAATATATTCAGGAAAAAACGCATACGCCCTTTTTGGCCAAGGGCATCATTGTCAACGTTTTGCCGCTTTTCATGTGCTTTAAAGGCGATTCGAATCTACCTCCTGAAATCTATTTCCTGCAATTCTGCCTTGATTTCAAATCCTCTTCTTTGCCTTCCCTCAATATATTTGTGGACGAGAGTTATCATTTATAATTCTGCAGGTTTGTGAATTGCAGTGCCCTGAAGCTCCATTTTACAAGTCGCTTTTTTGGGAGTCGGCCGCAAAAGCGCAGGATGGCTTCAGGCCCTGTTCTGGTTCCGGGGGGCAGGCTGAGCCTGTGGTTAATTCTTCTTCCTGATGGGAAAATTGAGTGACCTGTGCCTGTCCCAACACCAAGAGCTAGTCTCTCATTGGTTCCCCGTCTTCCCGTTCATCCTCAGGACAAATTGCAACCTGTACGGAACAGGAGGTTAAAGATGCTGATGCTCCAAGTAGGGAGATTGCTAGTAAAGTGGCTGGAATGGCGAACCCGAGCACAAGGAGATGAGAAATGCGGTGCGTTTTAGAAACCTTTCCCCATCACACGGTGTACCATCTTCTGGGTTTCTCATGCATGTTTTCGATGTAGGAAGATGCCCTTGAACCTGGAGATTTGGGACCCATGCGATGGGTAGCACGCAGTATTACTTTAAAGGGTCTGCGTTTGCTCACCCAACCTCACCAAACCTCTCAGCCCCAAGAGTGTCCACCCTTATGTCTCATCCAGCTGTGGGTCTAGATATGGTCAATGCAGGTTGCATCACAGCCCCTGAACGAATTGTGTAAGAATTTCTCTCTCTTTCCCTGTCTTTGTTTCATGGGTTTTTAAAAGTAATTTATTTTTATAATGGGGTTTAGCTGCTTTTCACGGCTGTGTTTATGCCGCCTTACACACACTTGACACACTAACAGAGAGATATCAATACATAGGTTTTAAGATTATTACTAGTCAGATATATTCTTGTGCGGTGAATCGGGCGTGTTGAGTCCAGTTCTCTGAGCAAGGAGTAGGTCTTGTCTATTCCATATTGGGTTTATGGAACGGTATCTGAGCTAATTTGAAACTCTTGTTTTATGTATCAGCCCACCTCACCTTTCCCGTTAAGCAGCCATAGTGTGTTTTCTGCATGTGTGACTCTGTTCTGTTTTGTAATTCAGTTCAAGTGTAACGGTTTTTACATTCCCTCTATAAGTGACACCTTATGAGAAGTGTCCTTTTCTGTGTGACTTATTTCACTTAGAATCGTCTTACCTAATTCCACTCATCATGCTGCTACTAGCCTTATGACATTGATTTCATGGCTGAGTGATATTCCATTGTACATAAGGACCACAACTTTTTTATCCATTTTTCGCTTTCCTGGGATATTTAAGGTGGAAGGAAGTGGAGGTCCTTGTCAACAGAGCAGCCCTAAACTTTCGGGTGCTTGTGTCTTGCTGATTTTCAATTTTCCCACTTTATCCCCCCATGCGTAGAAGTGCCCTATGCTCTCTAAGCTGTGTTTTTTAGATGTTTCAGGACACACCGTACACTTCTCCAGAGTGGCTGTTGGCAATTTACATCCCGCCCATCAGTGTAGCAAGGCTCCCATTTCTCCATGGCCTGTCCTGCATTTCTGGTTTTGACACCTTTTTCAGCATGTCCCTTTTGACCGATGGGAAGCGAGACTTCTTTGTAGCGCTGATTTGCCTTTCCAGGTTGCTTGGTTGGCCAAAAAGGGCGTATGCGTTTTTTCCTGAATATATTCAGGAAAAAACGCATACGCCCTTTTTGGCCAAGGGCATCATTGTCAACGTTTTGCCGCTTTTCATGTGCTTTAAAGGCGATTCGAATCTACCTCCTGAAATCTGTTTCCTGCAATTCTGCCTTGATTTCAAATCCTCTTCTTTGCCTTCCCTCAATATATTTGTGGACGAGAGTTATCATTTATAATTCTGCAGGTTTGTGAATTGCAGTGCCCTGAAGCTCCATTTTACAAGTCGCTTTTTTGGGAGTCGGCCGCAAAAGCGCAGGATGGCTTCAGGCCCTGTTCTGGTTCCGGGGGGCAGGCTGAGCCTGTGGTTAATTCTTCTTCCTGATGGGAAAATTGAGTGACCTGTGCCTGTCCCAACACCAAGAGCTAGTCTCTCATTGGTTCCCCGTCTTCCCGTTCATCCTCAGGACAAATTGCAACCTGTACGGAACAGGAGGTTAAAGGTGCTGATGCTCCAAGTAGGGAGATTGCTAGTAAAGTGGCTGGAATGGCGAACCCGAGCACAAGGAGATGAGAAATGCGGTGCGTTTTAGAAACCTTTCCCCATCACACGGTGTACCATCTTCTGGGTTTCTCATGCATGTTTTCGATGTAGGAAGATGCCCTTGAACCTGGAGATTTGGGACCCATGCGATGGGTAGCACGCAGTATTACTTTAAAGGGTCTGCGTTTGCTCACCCAACCTCACCAAACCTCTCAGCCCCAAGAGTGTCCACCTTTATGTCTCATCCAGCTGTGGGTCTAGATATGGTCAATGCAGGTTGCATCACAGCCCCTGAACGAATTGTGTAAGAATTTCTCTCTCTTTCCCTGTCTTTGTTTCATGGGTTTTTAAAAGTAATTTATTTTTATAATGGGGTTTAGCTGCTTTTCACGGCTGTGTTTATGCCGCCTTACACACACTTGACACACTAACAGAGAGATATCAATACATAGGTTTTAAGATTATTACTAGTCAGATATATTCTTGTGCGGTGAATCGGGCGTGTTGAGTCCAGTTCTCTGAGCAAGGAGTAGGTCTTGTCTATTCCATATTGGGTTTATGGAACGGTATCTGAGCTAATTTGAAACTCTTGTTTTATGTATCACCCCACCTCACCTTTCCCGTTAAGCAGCCATAGTGTGTTTTCTGCATGTGTGACTCTGTTCTGTTTTGTAATTCAGTTCAAGTGTAACGGTTTTTACATTCCCTCTATAAGTGACACCTTATGAGAAGTGTCCTTTTCTGTGTGACTTATTTCACTTAGAATCGTCTTACCTAATTCCACTCATCATGCTGCTACTAGCCTTATGACATTGATTTCATGGCTGAGTGATATTCCATTGTACATAAGGACCACAACTTTTTTATCCATTTTTCGCTTTCCTGGGATATTTAAGGTGGAAGGAAGTGGAGGTCCTTGTCAACAGAGCAGCCCTAAACTTTCGGGTGCTTGTGTCTTGCTGATTTTCAATTTTCCCACTTTATCCCCCCATGCGTAGAAGTGCCCTATGCTCTCTAAGCTGTGTTTTTTAGATGTTTCAGGACACACCGTACACTTCTCCAGAGTGGCTGTTGGCAATTTACATCCCGCCCATCAGTGTAGCAAGGCTCCCATTTCTCCATGGCCTGTCCTGCATTTCTGGTTTTGACACCTTTTTCAGCATGTCCCTTTTGACCGATGGGAAGCGAGACTTCTTTGTAGTGCTGATTTGCCTTTCCAGGTTGCTTGGTTGGCCAAAAAGGGCGTATGCGTTTTTTCCTGAATATATTCAGGAAAAAACGCATACGCCCTTTTTGGCCAAGGGCATCATTGTCAACGTTTTGCCGCTTTTCATGTGCTTTAAAGGCGATTCGAATCTACCTCCTGAAATCTGTTTCCTGCAATTCTGCCTTGATTTCAAATCCTCTTCTTTGCCTTCCCTCAATATATTTGTGGACGAGAGTTATCATTTATAATTCTGCAGGTTTGTGAATTGCAGTGCCCTGAAGCTCCATTTTACAAGTCGCTTTTTTGGGAGTCGGCCGCAAAAGCGCAGGATGGCTTCAGGCCCTGTTCTGGTTCCGGGGGGCAGGCTGAGCCTGTGGTTAATTCTTCTTCCTGATGGGAAAATTGAGTGACCTGTGCCTGTCCCAACACCAAGAGCTAGTCTCTCATTGGTTCCCCGTCTTCCCGTTCATCCTCAGGACAAATTGCAACCTGTACGGAACAGGAGGTTAAAGGTGCTGATGCTCCAAGTAGGGAGATTGCTAGTAAAGTGGCTGGAATGGCGAACCCGAGCACAAGGAGATGAGAAATGCGGTGCGTTTTAGAAACCTTTCCCCATCACACGGTGTACCATCTTCTGGGTTTCTCATGCATGTTTTCGATGTAGGAAGATGCCCTTGAACCTGGAGATTTGGGACCCATGCGATGGGTAGCACGCAGTATTACTTTAAAGGGTCTGCGTTTGCTCACCCAACCTCACCAAACCTCTCAGCCCCAAGAGTGTCCACCTTTATGTCTCATCCAGCTGTGGGTCTAGATATGGTCAATGCAGGTTGCATCACAGCCCCTGAACGAATTGTGTAAGAATTTCTCTCTCTTTCCCTGTCTTTGTTTCATGGGTTTTTAAAAGTAATTTATTTTTATAATGGGGTTTAGCTGCTTTTCACGGCTGTGTTTATGCCGCCTTACACACACTTGACACACTAACAGAGAGATATCAATACATAGGTTTTAAGATTATTACTAGTCAGATATATTCTTGTGCGGTGAATCGGGCGTGTTGAGTCCAGTTCTCTGAGCAAGGAGTAGGTCTTGTCTATTCCATATTGGGTTTATGGAACGGTATCTGAGCTAATTTGAAACTCTTGTTTTATGTATCACCCCACCTCACCTTTCCCGTTAAGCAGCCATAGTGTGTTTTCTGCATGTGTGACTCTGTTCTGTTTTGTAATTCAGTTCAAGTGTAACGGATTTTACATTCTCTCTATAAGTGACACCTTATGAGAAGTGTCCTTTTCTGTGTGACTTATTTCACTTAGAATCGTCTTACCTAAATCCACTCATCATGCTGCTACTAGCCTTATGACATTGATTTCATGGCTGAGTGATATTCCATTGTACATAAGGACCACAACTTTTTTATCCATTTTTCGCTTTCCTGGGATATTTAAGGTGGAATGAAGTGGAGGTCCTTGTCAACAGAGCAGCCCTAAACTTTGGGGTGCTTGTGTCTTGCTGATTTTCAATTTTCCCACTTTATCCCCCCATGTGTGGAAGTGCCCTATGCTCTCTAAGCTGTGTTTTTTAGATGTTTCAGGACACACCGTACACTTCTCCAGAGTGGCTGTTGGCAATTTACATCCCGCCCATCAGTGTAGTAAGGCTCCCATTTCTCCATGGCCTGTCCTGCATTTCTGGTTTTGACACTTTTTTCAGCATGTCCCTTTTGACCGATGGGAAGCGAGACTTCTTTGTAGCGCTGATTTGCCTTTCCAGGTTGCTTGGTTGGCCAAAAAGGGCGTATGCGTTTTTTCCTGAATATATTCAGGAAAAAACGTATACGCCCTTTTTGGCCAAGGGCATCATTGTCAACGTTTTGCCGCTTTTCATGTGCTTTAAAGGCGATTCGAATCTAACTCTTGAAATCTGTTTCCTGCAATTCTGACTTGATTTCAAATCCTCTTCTTTGCCTTCCCTCAATATATTTGTGGACGAGAGTTATCATTTATAACTCTGCAGGTTTGTGAATTGCAGTGCCCTGAAGCTGCATTTTACAAGTCGCTTTTTTGGGAGCCGGCCGCAAAAGCGCAGGATGGCTTCAGGCCCTGTTCTGGTTCCGGGGGGCAGGCTGAGCCTGTGGTTAATTCTTCTTCCTGATGGGAAAATAGAGTGACCTGTGCCTGTCCCAACACCAAGAGCTAGTCTCTCATTGGTTTCCCGTCTTCCCGTTCATCCTCAGGACAAATTGCAACCTGTACGGAACAGGAGGTTAAAGGTGCTGATGCTCCAAGTAGGGAGATTGCTAGTAAAGTGGCTGGAATGGCGAACACGAGCACAAGGAGGTGAGAAATGAGGTGCGTTTTAGAAACCTTTCCCCATCACACGGTGTACCATCTTCTGGGTTTCTCATGCATGTTTTCGATGTAGGAAGATGCCCTTGAACCTGGAGATTTGGGACCCATGCGATGGGTAGCACGCAGTATTACTTTAAAGGGTCTGCGTTTGCTCACCCAACCTCACCAAACTTCTCAGCCCCAAGAGTGTCCACCCTTATGTCTCATCCAGCTGTGGGTCTAGATATGGTCAATCCAGGTTGCATCACAACCCCCGAACGAATTGTGTAAGAATTTCTCTCTCTTTCCCTGTCTTTGTTTCATGGGTTTTTAAAAGTAATTTATTTTTATAATGGGGTTTAGCTGCTTTTCACGGCTGTGTTTAGGCCGCTTTACACCCACTTGACACACTAACAGAGAGATATCAATACATAGGTTTTAAGATTATTACTAGTCAGATATATTCTTGTGCGGTGAATCGGGCGTGTTGAGTCCAGTTCTCTGAGCAAGGAGTAGGTCTTGTCTATTCCATATTGGGTTTATGGAACGGTATCTGAGCTAATTTGAAACTCTTGTTTTATGTATCACCCCACCTCACCTTTCCCGTTAAGCAGCCATAGTGTGTTTTCTGCATGTGTGACTCTGTTCTGTTTTGTAATTCAGTTCAAGTGTAACGGTTTTTACATTCCCTCTATAAGTGACACCTTATGAGAAGTGTCCTTTTCTGTGTGACTTATTTCACTTAGAATCGTCTTACCTAAATCCACTCATCATGCTGCTACTAGCCTTATGACATTGATTTCATGGCTGAGTGATATTCCATTGTACATAAGGACCACAACTTTTTTATCCATTTTTCGCTTTCCTGGGATATTTAAGGTGGAATGAAGTGGAGGTCCTTGTCAACAGAGCAGCCCTAAACTTTCGGGTGCTTGTGTCTTGCTGATTTTCAATTTTCCCACTTTATCCCCCCATGCGTAGAAGTGCCCTATGCTCTCTAAGCTGTGTTTTTTAGATGTTTCAGGACACACCGTACACTTCTCCAGAGTGGCTGTTGGCAATTTACATCCCGCCCATCAGTGTAGCAAGGCTCCCATTTCTCCATGGCCTGTCCTGAATTTCTGGTTTTGACACCTTTTTCAGCATGTCCCTTTTGACCGATGGGAAGCGAGACTTCTTTGTAGCGCTGATTTGCCTTTCCAGGTTGCTTGGTTGGCCAAAAAGGGCGTATGCGTTTTTTCCTGAATATATTCAGGAAAAAACGCATACGCCCTTTTTGGCCAAGGGCATCATTGTCAAAGTTTTGCCGCTTTTCATGTGCTTTAAAGGCGATTCGAATCTACCTCCTGAAATCTATTTCCTGCAATTCTGCCTTGATTTCAAATCCTCTTCTTTGCCTTCCCTCAATATATTTGTGGACGAGAGTTATCATTTATAACTCTGCAGGTTTGTGAATTGCAGTGCCCTGAAGCTCCATTTTACAAGTCGCTTTTTTGGGAGCTGGCCGCAAAAGCGCAGGATGGCTTCAGGCCCTGTTCTGCTTCCGGGGGGCAGGCTGAGCCTGTGGTTAATTCTTCTTCCTGATGGGAAAATAGAGTGACCTGTGCCTGTCCCAACACCAAGAGCTAGTCTCTCATTGGTTCCCCGTCTTCCCGTTCATCCTCAGGACAAATTGCAACCTGTACGGAACAGGAGGTTAAAGGTGCTGATGCTCCAAGTAGGGAGATTGCTAGTAAAGTGGCTGGAATGGCGAACCCGAGCACAAGGAGGTGGGAAATGAGGTGCGTTTTAGAAACCTTTCCCCATCACACGGTGTACCATCTTCTGGGTTTCTCATGCATGTTTTCGATGTAGGAAGATGCCCTTGAACCTGGAGATTTGGGACCCATGCGATGGGTAGCACGCAGTATTACTTTAAAGGGTCTGCGTTTGCTCACCCAACCTCACCAAACCTCTCAGCCCCAAGAGTGTCCACCCTTATGTCTCATCCAGCTGTGGGTCTAGATATGGTCAATCCAGGTTGCATCACAGCCCCTGAACGAATTGTGTAAGAATTTCTCTCTCTTTCCCTGTCTTTGTTTCATGTGTTTTTAAAAGTAATTTATTTTTATAATGGGGTTTAGCTGCTTTTCACGGCTGTGTTTAGGCCGCTTTACACCCACTTGACACACTAACAGAGAGATATCAATACATAGGTTTTAAGATTATTAGTAGTCAGATATATTCTTGTGCGGTGAATCGGGCGTGTTGAGTCCAGTTCTCTGAGCAAGGAGTAGGTCTTGTCTATTACATATTGGGTTTATGGAACGGTATCTGAGCTAATTTGAAACTCTTGTTTTATGTATCACCCCACCTCACCTTTCCCGTTAAGCAGCCATAGTGTGTTTTCTGCATGTGTGACTCTGTTCTGTTTTGTAATTCAGTTCAAGTGTAACGGTTTTTACATTCCCTCTATAAGTGACACCTTATGAGAAGTGTCCTTTTCTGTGTGACTTATTTCACTTAGAATCGTCTTACCTAAATCCATTCATCATGCTGCTACTAGCCTTATGACATTGATTTCATGGCTGAGTGATAGTCCATTGTACATAAGGACCACAACTTTTTTATCCATTTTTCGCTTTCCTGGGATATTTAAGGTGGAATGAAGTGGAGGTCCTTGTCAACAGAGCAGCCCTAAACTTTCGGGTGCTTGTGTCTTGCTGATTTTCAATTTTCCCACTTTATCCCCCCATGCGTAGAAGTGCCCTATGCTCTCTAAGCTGTGTTTTTTAGATGTTTCAGGACACACCGTACACTTCTCCAGAGTGGCTGTTGGCAATTTACATCCCACCCATCAGTGTAGCAAGGCTCCCATTTCTCCATGGCCTGTCCTGCATTTCTGGTTTTGACACTTTTTTCAGCATGTCCCTTTTGACCGATGGGAAGCGAGACTTCTTTGTAGCGCTGATTTGCCTTTCCAGGTTGCTTGGTTGGCCAAAAAGGGCGTATGCGTTTTTTCCTGAATATATTCAGGAAAAAACGTATACGCCCTTTTTGGCCAAGGGCATCATTGTCAACGTTTTGCCGCTTTTCATGTGCTTTAAAGGCGATTCGAATCTAACTCTTGAAATCTGTTTCCTGCAATTCTGACTTGATTTCAAATCCTCTTCTTTGCCTTCCCTCAATATATTTGTGGACGAGAGTTATCATTTATAACTCTGCAGGTTTGTGAATTGCAGTGCCCTGAAGCTGCATTTTACAAGTCGCTTTTTTGGGAGCCGGCCGCAAAAGCGCAGGATGGCTTCAGGCCCTGTTCTGGTTCCGGGGGGCAGGCTGAGCCTGTGGTTAATTCTTCTTCCTGATGGGAAAATAGAGTGACCTGTGCCTGTCCCAACACCAAGAGCTAGTCTCTCATTGGTTTCCCGTCTTCCCGTTCATCCTCAGGACAAATTGCAACCTGTACGGAACAGGAGGTTAAAGGTGCTGATGCTCCAAGTAGGGAGATTGCTAGTAAAGTGGCTGGAATGGCGAACACGAGCACAAGGAGGTGAGAAATGAGGTGCGTTTTAGAAACCTTTCCCCATCACACGGTGTACCATCTTCTGGGTTTCTCATGCATGTTTTCGATGTAGGAAGATGCCCTTGAACCTGGAGATTTGGGACCCATGCGATGGGTAGCACGCAGTATTACTTTAAAGGGTCTGCATTTGCTCACCCAACCTCACCAAACTTCTCAGCCCCAAGAGTGTCCACCCTTATGTCTCATCCAGCTGTGGGTCTAGATATGGTCAATCCAGGTTGCATCACAACCCCCGAACGAATTGTGTAAGAATTTCTCTCTCTTTCCCTGTCTTTGTTTCATGGGTTTTTAAAAGTAATTTATTTTTATAATGGGGTTTAGCTGCTTTTCACGGCTGTGTTTAGGCCGCTTTACACCCACTTGACACACTAACAGAGAGATATCAATACATAGGTTTTAAGATTATTAGTAGTCAGATATATTCTTGTGCGGTGAATCGGGCGTGTTGAGTCCAGTTCTCTGAGCAAGGAGTAGGTCTTGTCTATTCCATATTGGGTTTATGGAACGGTATCTGAGCTAATTTGAAACTCTTGTTTTATGTATCACCCCACCTCACCTTTCCCGTTAAGCAGCCATAGTGTGTTTTCTGCATGTGTGACTCTGTTCTGTTTTGTAATTCAGTTCAAGTGTAATGGATTTTACATTCTCTCTATAAGTGACACCTTATGAGAAGTGTCCTTTTCTGTGTGACTTATTTCACTTAGAATCGTCTTACCTAAATCCACTCATCATGCTGCTACTAGCCTTATGACATTGATTTCATGGCTGAGTGATATTCCATTGTACATAAGGACCACAACTTTTTTATCCATTTTTCGCTTTCCTGGGATATTTAAGGTGGAATGAAGTGGAGGTCCTTGTCAACAGAGCAGCCCTAAACTTTGGGGTGCTTGTGTCTTGCTGATTTTCAATTTTCCCACTTTATCCCCCCATGTGTGGAAGTGCCCTATGCTCTCTAAGCTGTGTTTTTTAGATGTTTCAGGACACACCGTACACTTCTCCAGAGTGGCTGTTGGCAATTTACATCCCGCCCATCAGTGTAGTAAGGCTCCCATTTCTCCATGGCCTGTCCTGCATTTCTGGTTTTGACACTTTTTTCAGCATGGCCCTTTTGACCGATGGGAAGCGAGACTTCTTTGTAGCGCTGATTTGCCTTTCCAGGTTGCTTGGTTGGCCAAAAAGGGCGTATGCGTTTTTTCCTGAATATATTCAGGAAAAAACGCATACGCCCTTTTTGCCCAAGGGCACCATTGTCAACGTTTTGCCGCTTTTCATGTGCTTTAAAGGCGATTCGAATCTACCTCCTGAAATCTGTTTCCTGCAATTCTGCCTTGATTTCAAATCCTCTTCTTTGCCTTCCCTCAATATATTTGTGGACGAGAGTTTTCATTTATAACTCTGCAGGTTTGTGAATTGCAGTGCCCTGAATCTCCATTTTACAAGTCGCTTTTTTGGGAGCTGGCCGCAAAAGCGCAGGATGGCTTCAGGCCCTGTTCTGCTTCCGGGGGGCAGGCTGAGCCTGTGGTTAATTCTTCTTCCTGATGGGAAAATAGAGTGACCTGTGCCTGTCCCAACACCAAGAGCTAGTCTCTCATTGGTTCCCCGTCTTCCCGTTCATCCTCAGGACAAATTGCAACCTGTACGGAACAGGAGGTTAAAGGTGCTGATGCTCCAAGTAGGGAGATTGCTAGTAAAGTGGCTGGAATGGCGAACCCGAGCACAAGGAGGTGAGAAATGAGGTGCGTTTTAGAAACCTTTCCCCATCACACGGTGTACCATCTTCTGGGTTTCTCATGCATGTTTTCGATGTAGGAAGATGCCCTTGAACCTGGAGATTTGGGACCCATGCGATGGGTAGCACGCAGTATTACTTTAAAGGGTCTGCGTTTGCTCACCCAACCTCACCAAACCTCTCAGCCCCAAGAGTGTCCACCCTTATGTCTCATCCAGCTGTGGGTCTAGATATGGTCAATCCAGGTTGCATCACAGCCCCTGAACGAATTGTGTAAGAATTTCTCTCTCTTTCCCTGTCTTTGTTTCATGTGTTTTTAAAAGTAATTTATTTTTATAATGGGGTTTAGCTGCTTTTCACGGCTGTGTTTAGGCCGCTTTACACCCACTTGACACACTAACAGAGAGATATCAATACATAGGTTTTAAGATTATTACTAGTCAGATATATTCTTGTGCGGTGAATCGGGCGTGTTGAGTCCAGTTCTCTGAGCAAGGAGTAGGTCTTGTCTATTACATATTGGGTTTATGGAACGGTATCTGAGCTAATTTGAAACTCTTGTTTTATGTATCACCCCACCTCACCTTTCCCGTTAAGCAGCCATAGTGTGTTTTCTGCATGTGTGACTCTGTTCTGTTTTGTAATTCAGTTCAAGTGTAACGGTTTTTACATTCCCTCTATAAGTGACACCTTATGAGAAGTGTCCTTTTCTGTGTGACTTATTTCACTTAGAATCGTCTTACCTAAATCCATTCATCATGCTGCTACTAGCCTTATGACATTGATTTCATGGCTGAGTGATAGTCCATTGTACATACGGACCACAACTTTTTTATCCATTTTTCGCTTTCCTGGGATATTTAAGGTGGAATGAAGTGGAGGTCCTTGTCAACAGAGCAGCCCTAAACTTTCGGGTGCTTGTGTCTTGCTGATTTTCAATTTTCCCACTTTATCCCCCCATGCGTAGAAGTGCCCTATGCTCTCTAAGCTGTGTTTTTTAGATGTTTCAGGACACACCGTACACTTCTCCAGAGTGGCTGTTGGCAATTTACATCCCACCCATCAGTGTAGCAAGGCTCCCATTTCTCCATGGCCTGTCCTGCATTTCTGGTTTTGACACTTTTTTCAGCATGTCCCTTTTGACCGATGGGAAGCGAGACTTCTTTGTAGCGCTGATTTGCCTTTCCAGGTTGCTTGGTTGGCCAAAAAGGGCGTATGCGTTTTTTCCTGAATATATTCAGGAAAAAACGTATACGCCCTTTTTGGCCAAGGGCATCATTGTCAACGTTTTGCCGCTTTTCATGTGCTTTAAAGGCGATTCGAATCTAACTCTTGAAATCTGTTTCCTGCAATTCTGACTTGATTTCAAATCCTCTTCTTTGCCTTCCCTCAATATATTTGTGGACGAGAGTTATCATTTATAACTCTGCAGGTTTGTGAATTGCAGTGCCCTGAAGCTGCATTTTACAAGTCGCTTTTTTGGGAGCCGGCCACAAAAGCGCAGGATGGCTTCAGGCCCTGTTCTGGTTCCGGGGGGCAGGCTGAGCCTGTGGTTAATTCTTCTTCCTGATGGGAAAATAGAGTGACCTGTGCCTGTCCCAACACCAAGAGCTAGTCTCTCATTGGTTTCCCGTCTTCCCGTTCATCCTCAGGACAAATTGCAACCTGTACGGAACAGGAGGTTAAAGGTGCTGATGCTCCAAGTAGGGAGATTGCTAGTAAAGTGGCTGGAATGGCGAACACGAGCACAAGGAGGTGAGAAATGAGGTGCGTTTTAGAAACCTTTCCCCATCACACGGTGTACCATCTTCTGGGTTTCTCATGCATGTTTTCGATGTAGGAAGATGCCCTTGAACCTGGAGATTTGGGACCCATGCGATGGGTAGCACGCAGTATTACTTTAAAGGGTCTGCGTTTGCTCACCCAACCTCACCAAACTTCTCAGCCCCAAGAGTGTCCACCCTTATGTCTCATCCAGCTGTGGGTCTAGATATGGTCAATCCAGGTTGCATCACAACCCCCGAACGAATTGTGTAAGAATTTCTCTCTCTTTCCCTGTCTTTGTTTCATGGGTTTTTAAAAGTAATTTATTTTTATAATGGGGTTTAGCTGCTTTTCACGGCTGTGTTTAGGCCGCTTTACACCCACTTGACACACTAACAGAGAGATATCAATACATAGGTTTTAAGATTATTACTAGTCAGATATATTCTTGTGCGGTGAATCGGGCGTGTTGAGTCCAGTTCTCTGAGCAAGGAGTAGGTCTTGTCTATTCCATATTGGGTTTATGGAACGGTATCTGAGCTAATTTGAAACTCTTGTTTTATGTATCACCCCACCTCACCTTTCCCGTTAAGCAGCCATAGTGTGTTTTCTGCATGTGTGACTCTGTTCTGTTTTGTAATTCAGTTCAAGTGTAACGGTTTTTACATTCCCTCTATAAGTGACACCTTATGAGAAGTGTCCTTTTCTGTGTGACTTATTTCACTTAGAATCGTCTTACCTAAATCCACTCATCATGCTGCTACTAGCCTTATGACATTGATTTCATGGCTGAGTGATATTCCATTGTACATAAGGACCACAACTTTTTTATCCATTTTTCGCTTTCCTGGGATATTTAAGGTGGAATGAAGTGGAGGTCCTTGTCAACAGAGCAGCCCTAAACTTTCGGGTGCTTGTGTCTTGCTGATTTTCAATTTTCCCACTTTATCCCCCCATGCGTAGAAGTGCCCTATGCTCTCTAAGCTGTGTTTTTTAGATGTTTCAGGACACACCGTACACTTCTCCAGAGTGGCTGTTGGCAATTTACATCCCGCCCATCAGTGTAGCAAGGCTCCCATTTCTCCATGGCCTGTCCTGCATTTCTGGTTTTGACACCTTTTTCAGCATGTCCCTTTTGACCGATGGGAAGCGAGACTTCTTTGTAGCGCTGATTTGCCTTTCCAGGTTGCTTGGTTGGCCAAAAAGGGCGTATGCGTTTTTTCCTGAATATATTCAGGAAAAAACGCATACGCCCTTTTTGGCCAAGGGCATCATTGTCAAAGTTTTGCCGCTTTTCATGTGCTTTAAAGGCGATTCGAATCTACCTCCTGAAATCTATTTCCTGCAATTCTGCCTTGATTTCAAATCCTCTTCTTTGCCTTCCCTCAATATATTTGTGGACGAGAGTTATCATTTATAACTCTGCAGGTTTGTGAATTGCAGTGCCCTGAAGCTCCATTTTACAAGTCGCTTTTTTGGGAGCTGGCCGCAAAAGCGCAGGATGGCTTCAGGCCCTGTTCTGCTTCCGGGGGGCAGGCTGAGCCTGTGGTTAATTCTTCTTCCTGATGGGAAAATAGAGTGACCTGTGCCTGTCCCAACACCAAGAGCTAGTCTCTCATTGGTTCCCCGTCTTCCCGTTCATCCTCAGGACAAATTGCAACCTGTACGGAACAGGAGGTTAAAGGTGCTGATGCTCCAAGTAGGGAGATTGCTAGTAAAGTGGCTGGAATGGCGAACCCGAGCACAAGGAGGTGAGAAATGAGGTGCGTTTTAGAAACCTTTCCCCATCACACGGTGTACCATCTTCTGGGTTTCTCATGCATGTTTTCGATGTAGGAAGATGCCCTTGAACCTGGAGATTTGGGACCCATGCGATGGGTAGCACGCAGTATTACTTTAAAGGGTCTGCGTTTGCTCACCCAACCTCACCAAACCTCTCAGCCCCAAGAGTGTCCACCCTTATGTCTCATCCAGCTGTGGGTCTAGATATGGTCAATCCAGGTTGCATCACAGCCCCTGAACGAATTGTGTAAGAATTTCTCTCTCTTTCCCTGTCTTTGTTTCATGTGTTTTTAAAAGTAATTTATTTTTATAATGGGGTTTAGCTGCTTTTCACGGCTGTGTTTAGGCCGCTTTACACCCACTTGACACACTAACAGAGAGATATCAATACATAGGTTTTAAGATTATTACTAGTCAGATATATTCTTGTGCGGTGAATCGGGCGTGTTGAGTCCAGTTCTCTGAGCAAGGAGTAGGTCTTGTCTATTACATATTGGGTTTATGGAACGGTATCTGAGCTAATTTGAAACTCTTGTTTTATGTATCACCCCACCTCACCTTTCCCGTTAAGCAGCCATAGTGTGTTTTCTGCATGTGTGACTCTGTTCTGTTTTGTAATTCAGTTCAAGTGTAACGGTTTTTACATTCCCTCTATAAGTGACACCTTATGAGAAGTGTCCTTTTCTGTGTGACTTATTTCACTTAGAATCGTCTTACCTAAATCCATTCATCATGCTGCTACTAGCCTTATGACATTGATTTCATGGCTGAGTGATAGTCCATTGTACATAAGGACCACAACTTTTTTATCCATTTTTCGCTTTCCTGGGATATTTAAGGTGGAATGAAGTGGAGGTCCTTGTCAACAGAGCAGCCCTAAACTTTCGGGTGCTTGTGTCTTGCTGATTTTCAATTTTCCCACTTTATCCCCCCATGCGTAGAAGTGCCCTATGCTCTCTAAGCTGTGTTTTTTAGATGTTTCAGGACACACCGTACACTTCTCCAGAGTGGCTGTTGGCAATTTACATCCCACCCATCAGTGTAGCAAGGCTCCCATTTCTCCATGGCCTGTCCTGCATTTCTGGTTTTGACACTTTTTTCAGCATGTCCCTTTTGACCGATGGGAAGCGAGACTTCTTTGTAGCGCTGATTTGCCTTTCCAGGTTGCTTGGTTGGCCAAAAAGGGCGTATGCGTTTTTTCCTGAATATATTCAGGAAAAAACGTATACGCCCTTTTTGGCCAAGGGCATCATTGTCAACGTTTTGCCGCTTTTCATGTGCTTTAAAGGCGATTCGAATCTAACTCTTGAAATCTGTTTCCTGCAATTCTGACTTGATTTCAAATCCTCTTCTTTGCCTTCCCTCAATATATTTGTGGACGAGAGTTATCATTTATAACTCTGCAGGTTTGTGAATTGCAGTGCCCTGAAGCTGCATTTTACAAGTCGCTTTTTTGGGAGCCGGCCGCAAAAGCGCAGGATGGCTTCAGGCCCTGTTCTGGTTCCGGGGGGCAGGCTGAGCCTGTGGTTAATTCTTCTTCCTGATGGGAAAATAGAGTGACCTGTGCCTGTCCCAACACCAAGAGCTAGTCTCTCATTGGTTTCCCGTCTTCCCGTTCATCCTCAGGACAAATTGCAACCTGTACGGAACAGGAGGTTAAAGGTGCTGATGCTCCAAGTAGGGAGATTGCTAGTAAAGTGGCTGGAATGGCGAACACGAGCACAAGGAGGTGAGAAATGAGGTGCGTTTTAGAAACCTTTCCCCATCACACGGTGTACCATCTTCTGGGTTTCTCATGCATGTTTTCGATGTAGGAAGATGCCCTTGAACCTGGAGATTTGGGACCCATGCGATGGGTAGCACGCAGTATTACTTTAAAGGGTCTGCATTTGCTCACCCAACCTCACCAAACTTCTCAGCCCCAAGAGTGTCCACCCTTATGTCTCATCCAGCTGTGGGTCTAGATATGGTCAATCCAGGTTGCATCACAACCCCCGAACGAATTGTGTAAGAATTTCTCTCTCTTTCCCTGTCTTTGTTTCATGGGTTTTTAAAAGTAATTTATTTTTATAATGGGGTTTAGCTGCTTTTCACGGCTGTGTTTAGGCCGCTTTACACCCACTTGACACACTAACAGAGAGATATCAATACATAGGTTTTAAGATTATTAGTAGTCAGATATATTCTTGTGCGGTGAATCGGGCGTGTTGAGTCCAGTTCTCTGAGCAAGGAGTAGGTCTTGTCTATTCCATATTGGGTTTATGGAACGGTATCTGAGCTAATTTGAAACTCTTGTTTTATGTATCACCCCACCTCACCTTTCCCGTTAAGCAGCCATAGTGTGTTTTCTGCATGTGTGACTCTGTTCTGTTTTGTAATTCAGTTCAAGTGTAACGGTTTTTACATTCCCTCTATAAGTGACACCTTATGAGAAGTGTCCTTTTCTGTGTGACTTATTTCACTTAGAATCGTCTTACCTAAATCCATTCATCATGCTGCTACTAGCCTTATGACATTGATTTCATGGCTGAGTGATAGTCCATTGTACATAAGGACCACAACTTTTTTATCCATTTTTCGCTTTCCTGGGATATTTAAGGTGGAATGAAGTGGAGGTCCTTGTCAACAGAGCAGCCCTAAACTTTCGGGTGCTTGTGTCTTGCTGATTTTCAATTTTCCCACTTTATCCCCCCATGCGTAGAAGTGCCCTATGCTCTCTAAGCTGTGTTTTTTAGATGTTTCAGGACACACCGTACACTTCTCCAGAGTGGCTGTTGGCAATTTACATCCCACCCATCAGTGTAGCAAGGCTCCCATTTCTCCATGGCCTGTCCTGCATTTCTGGTTTTGAAACTTTTTTCAGCATGTCCCTTTTGACCGATGGGAAGCGAGACTTCTTTGTAGCGCTGATTTGCCTTTCCAGGTTGCTTGGTTGGCCAAAAAGGGCGTATGCGTTTTTTCCTGAATATATTCAGGAAAAAACGTATACGCCCTTTTTGGCCAAGGGCATCATTGTCAACGTTTTGCCGCTTTTCATGTGCTTTAAAGGCGATTCGAATCTAACTCTTGAAATCTGTTTCCTGCAATTCTGACTTGATTTCAAATCCTCTTCTTTGCCTTCCCTCAATATATTTGTGGACGAGAGTTATCATTTATAACTCTGCAGGTTTGTGAATTGCAGTGCCCTGAAGCTGCATTTTACAAGTCGCTTTTTTGGGAGCCGGCCGCAAAAGCGCAGGATGGCTTCAGGCCCTGTTCTGGTTCCGGGGGGCAGGCTGAGCCTGTGGTTAATTCTTCTTCCTGATGGGAAAATAGAGTGACCTGTGCCTGTCCCAACACCAAGAGCTAGTCTCTCATTGGTTTACCGTCTTCCCGTTCATCCTCAGGACAAATTGCAACCTGTACGGAACAGGAGGTTAAAGGTGCTGATGCTCCAAGTAGGGAGATTGCTAGTAAAGTGGCTGGAATGGCGAACACGAGCACAAGGAGGTGAGAAATGAGGTGCGTTTTAGAAACCTTTCCCCATCACACGGTGTACCATCTTCTGGGTTTCTCATGCATGTTTTCGATGTAGGAAGATGCCCTTGAACCTGGAGATTTGGGACCCATGCGATGGGTAGCACGCAGTATTACTTTAAAGGGTCTGCGTTTGCTCACCCAACCTCACCAAACTTCTCAGCCCCAAGAGTGTCCACCCTTATGTCTCATCCAGCTGTGGGTCTAGATATGGTCAATCCAGGTTGCATCACAACCCCCGAACGAATTGTGTAAGAATTTCTCTCTCTTTCCCTGTCTTTGTTTCATGGGTTTTTAAAAGTAATTTATTTTTATAATGGGGTTTAGCTGCTTTTCACGGCTGTGTTTAGGCCGCTTTACACCCACTTGACACACTAACAGAGAGATATCAATACATAGGTTTTAAGATTATTACTAGTCAGATATATTCTTGTGTGGTGAATCGGGCGTGTTGAGTCCAGTTCTCTGAGCAAGGAGTAGGTCTTGTCTATTCCATATTGGGTTTATGGAACGGTATCTGAGCTAATTTGAAACTCTTGTTTTATGTATCACCCCACCTCACCTTTCCCGTTAAGCAGCCATAGTGTGTTTTCTGCATGTGTGACTCTGTTCTGTTTTGTAATTCAGTTCAAGTGTAACGGTTTTTACATTCCCTCTATAAGTGACACCTTATGAGAAGTGTCCTTTTCTGTGTGACTTATTTCACTTAGAATCGTCTTACCTAAATCCACTCATCATGCTGCTACTAGCCTTATGACATTGATTTCATGGCTGAGTGATATTCCATTGTACATAAGGACCACAACTTTTTTATCCATTTTTCGCTTTCCTGGGATATTTAAGGTGGAATGAAGTGGAGGTCCTTGTCAACAGAGCAGCCCTAAACTTTCGGGTGCTTGTGTCTTGCTGATTTTCAATTTTCCCACTTTATCCCCCCATGCGTAGAAGTGCCCTATGCTCTCTAAGCTGTGTTTTTTAGATGTTTCAGGACACACCGTACACTTCTCCAGAGTGGCTGTTGGCAATTTACATCCCGCCCATCAGTGTAGCAAGGCTCCCATTTCTCCATGGCCTGTCCTGCATTTCTGGTTTTGACACCTTTTTCAGCATGTCCCTTTTGACCGATGGGAAGCGAGACTTCTTTGTAGCGCTGATTTGCCTTTCCAGGTTGCTTGGTTGGCCAAAAAGGGCGTATGCGTTTTTTCCTGAATATATTCAGGAAAAAACGCATACGCCCTTTTTGGCCAAGGGCATCATTGTCAAAGTTTTGCCGCTTTTCATGTGCTTTAAAGGCGATTCGAATCTACCTCCTGAAATCTATTTCCTGCAATTCTGCCTTGATTTCAAATCCTCTTCTTTGCCTTCCCTCAATATATTTGTGGACGAGAGTTATCATTTATAACTCTGCAGGTTTGTGAATTGCAGTGCCCTGAAGCTCCATTTTACAAGTCGCTTTTTTGGGAGCTGGCCGCAAAAGCGCAGGATGGCTTCAGGCCCTGTTCTGCTTCCGGGGGGCAGGCTGAGCCTGTGGTTAATTCTTCTTCCTGATGGGAAAATAGAGTGACCTGTGCCTGTCCCAACACCAAGAGCTAGTCTCTCATTGGTTCCCCGTCTTCCCGTTCATCCTCAGGACAAATTGCAACCTGTACGGAACAGGAGGTTAAAGGTGCTGATGCTCCAAGTAGGGAGATTGCTAGTAAAGTGGCTGGAATGGCGAACCCGAGCACAAGGAGGTGAGAAATGAGGTGCGTTTTAGAAACCTTTCCCCATCACACGGTGTACCATCTTCTGGGTTTCTCATGCATGTTTTCGATGTAGGAAGATGCCCTTGAACCTGGAGATTTGGGACCCATGCGATGGGTAGCACGCAGTATTACTTTAAAGGGTCTGCGTTTGCTCACCCAACCTCACCAAACCTCTCAGCCCCAAGAGTGTCCACCCTTATGTCTCATCCAGCTGTGGGTCTAGATATGGTCAATCCAGGTTGCATCACAGCCCCTGAACGAATTGTGTAAGAATTTCTCTCTCTTTCCCTGTCTTTGTTTCATGTGTTTTTAAAAGTAATTTATTTTTATAATGGGGTTTAGCTGCTTTTCACGGCTGTGTTTAGGCCGCTTTACACCCACTTGACACACTAACAGAGAGATATCAATACATAGGTTTTAAGATTATTAGTAGTCAGATATATTCTTGTGCGGTGAATCGGGCGTGTTGAGTCCAGTTCTCTGAGCAAGGAGTAGGTCTTGTCTATTACATATTGGGTTTATGGAACGGTATCTGAGCTAATTTGAAACTCTTGTTTTATGTATCACCCCACCTCACCTTTCCCGTTAAGCAGCCATAGTGTGTTTTCTGCATGTGTGACTCTGTTCTGTTTTGTAATTCAGTTCAAGTGTAACGGTTTTTACATTCCCTCTATAAGTGACACCTTATGAGAAGTGTCCTTTTCTGTGTGACTTATTTCACTTAGAATCGTCTTACCTAAATCCATTCATTATGCTGCTACTAGCCTTATGACATTGATTTCATGGCTGAGTGATAGTCCATTGTACATAAGGACCACAACTTTTTTATCCATTTTTCGCTTTCCTGGGATATTTAAGGTGGAATGAAGTGGAGGTCCTTGTCAACAGAGCAGCCCTAAACTTTCGGGTGCTTGTGTCTTGCTGATTTTCAATTTTCCCACTTTATCCCCCCATGCGTAGAAGTGCCCTATGCTCTCTAAGCTGTGTTTTTTTGATGTTTCAGGACACACCGTACACTTCTCCAGAGTGGCTGTTGGCAATTTACATCCCACCCATCAGTGTAGCAAGGCTCCCATTTCTCCATGGCCTGTCCTGCATTTCTGGTTTTGACACTTTTTTCAGCATGTCCCTTTTGACCGATGGGAAGCGAGACTTCTTTGTAGCGCTGATTTGCCTTTCCAGGTTGCTTGGTTGGCCAAAAAGGGCGTATGCGTTTTTTCCTGAATATATTCAGGAAAAAACGCATACGCCCTTTTTGGCCAAGGGCATCACTGTCAACGTTTTGCCGCTTTTCATGTGCTTTAAAGGCGATTCGAATCTACCTCTTGAAATCTGTTTCCTGCAATTCTGACTTGATTTCAAATCCTCTTCTTTGCCTTCCCTCAATATATTTGTGGACGAGAGTTATCATTTAGAACTCTGCAGGTTTGTGAATTGCAGTGCCCTGAAGCTGCATTTTACAAGTCGCTTTTTTGGGAGCCGGCCGCAAAAGCGCAGGATGGCTTCAGGCCCTGTTCTGGTTCCGGGGGGCAGGCTGAGCCTGTGGTTAATTCTTCTTCCTGATGGGAAAATAGAGTGACCTGTGCCTGTCCCAACACCAAGAGCTAGTCTCTCATTGGTTTCCCGTCTTCCCGTTCATCCTCAGGACAAATTGCAACCTGTACGGAACAGGAGGTTAAAGGTGCTGATGCTCCAAGTAGGGAGATTGCTAGTAAAGTGGCTGGAATGGCGAACACGAGCACAAGGAGGTGAGAAATGAGGTGCGTTTTAGAAACCTTTCCCCATCACACGGTGTACCATCTTCTGGGTTTCTCATGCATGTTTTCGATGTAGGAAGATGCCCTTGAACCTGGAGATTTGGGACCCATGCGATGGGTAGCACGCAGTATTACTTTAAAGGGTCTGCGTTTGCTCACCCAACCTCACCAAACCTCTCAGCCCCAAGAGTGTCCACCCTTATGTCTCATCCAGCTGTGGGTCTAGATATGGTCAATCCAGGTTGCATCACAGCCCCCGAACGAATTGTGTAAGAATTTCTCTCTCTTTCCCTGTCTTTGTTTCATGGGTTTTTAAAAGTAATTTATTTTTATAATGGGGTTTAGCTGCTTTTCACGGCTGTGTTTAGGCCGCTTTACACCCACTTGACACACTAACAGAGAGATATCAATACATAGGTTTTAAGATTATTACTAGTCAGATATATTCTTGTGCGGTGAATCGGGCGTGTTGAGTCCAGTTCTCTGAGCAAGGAGTAGGTCTTGTCTATTCCATATTGGGTTTATGGAACGGTATCTGAGCTAATTTGAAACTCTTGTTTTATGTATCACCCCACCTCACCTTTCCCGTTAAGCAGCCATAGTGTGTTTTCTGCATGTGTGACTCTGTTCTGTTTTGTAATTCAGTTCAAGTGTAACGGTTTTTACATTCCCTCTATAAGTGACACCTTATGAGAAGTGTCCTTTTCTGTGTGACTTATTTCACTTAGAATCGTCTTACCTAAATCCACTCATCATGCTGCTACTAGCCTTATGACATTGATTTCATGGCTGAGTGATATTCCATTGTACATAAGGACCACAACTTTTTTATCCATTTTTCGCTTTCCTGGGATATTTAAGGTGGAATGAAGTGGAGGTCCTTGTCAACAGAGCAGCCCTAAACTTTCGGGTGCTTGTGTCTTGCTGATTTTCAATTTTCCCACTTTATCCCCCCATGCGTAGAAGTGCCCTATGCTCTCTAAGCTGTGTTTTTTAGATGTTTCAGGACACACCGTACACTTCTCCAGAGTGGCTGTTGGCAATTTACATCCCGCCCATCAGTGTAGCAAGGCTCCCATTTCTCCATGGCCTGTCCTGCATTTCTGGTTTTGACACCTTTTTCAGCATGTCCCTTTTGACCGATGGGAAGCGAGACTTCTTTGTAGCGCTGATTTGCCTTTCCAGGTTGCTTGGTTGGCCAAAAAGGGCGTATGCGTTTTTTCCTGAATATATTCAGGAAAAAACGCATACGCCCTTTTTGGCCAAGGGCATCATTGTCAACGTTTTGCCGCTTTTCATGTGCTTTAAAGGCGATTCGAATCTACCTCCTGAAATCTATTTCCTGCAATTCTGCCTTGATTTCAAATCCTCTTCTTTGCCTTCCCTCAATATATTTGTGGACGAGAGTTATCATTTATAACTCTGCAGGTTTGTGAATTGCAGTGCCCTGAAGCTCCATTTTACAAGTCGCTTTTTTGGGAGTCGGCCGCAAAAGCGCAGGATGGCTTCAGGCCCTGTTCTGGTTCCGGGGGGCAGGCTGAGCCTGTGGTTAATTCTTCTTCCTGATGGGAAAATTGAGTGACCTGTGCCTGTCCCAACACCAAGAGCTAGTCTCTCATTGGTTCCCCGTCTTCCCGTTCATCCTCAGGACAAATTGCAACCTGTACGGAACAGGAGGTTAAAGGTGCTGATGCTCCAAGTAGGGAGATTGCTAGTAAAGTGGCTGGAATGGCGAACCCGAGCACAAGGAGATGAGAAATGCGGTGCGTTTTAGAAACCTTTCCCCATCACACGGTGTACCATCTTCTGGGTTTCTCATGCATGTTTTCGATGTAGGAAGATGCCCTTGAACCTCGAGATTTGGGACCCATGTGATGGGTAGCACGCAGTATTACTTTAAAGGGTCTGCGTTTGCTCACCCAACCTCACCAAACCTCTCAGCCCCAAGAGTGTCCACCCTTATGTCTCATCCAGCTGTGGGTCTAGATATGGTCAATGCAGGTTGCATCACAGCCCCTGAACGAATTGTGTAAGAATTTCTCTCTCTTTCCCTGTCTTTGTTTCATGTGTTTTTAAAAGTAATTTATTTTTATAATGGGGTTTAGCTGCTTTTCACGGCTTTGTTTAGGCCGCTTTACACCCACTTGACACACTAACAGAGAGATATTAATACATAGGTTTTAAGATTATTTGTAGTCAGATATATTCTTGTGCGGTGAATCGGGCGTGTTGAGTCCAGTTCTCTGAGCAAGGAGTAGGTCTTGTCTATTCCATATTGGGTTTATGGAACGGTATCTGAGCTAATTTGAAACTCTTGTTTTATGTATCACCCCACCTCACCTTTCCCGTTAAGCAGCCATAGTGTGTTTTCTGCATGTGTGACTCTGTTCTGTTTTGTAATTCAGTTCAAGTGTAACGGTTTTTACATTCCCTCTATAAGTGACACCTTATGAGAAGTGTCCTTTTCTGTGTGACTTATTTCACTTAGAATCGTCTTACCTAAATCCACTCATCATGCTGCTACTAGCCTTATGACATTGATTTCATGGCTGAGTGATATTCCATTGTACATAAGGACCACAACTTTTTTATCCATTTTTCGCTTTCCTGGGATATTCAAGGTGGAATGAAGTGGAGGTCCTTGTCAACAGAGCAGCCCTAAACTTTGGGGTGCTTGTGTCTTGCTGATTTTCAATTTTCCCACTTTATCCCCCCATGTGTGGAAGTGCCCTATGCTCTCTAAGCTGTGTTTTTTAGATGTTTCAGGACACACCGTACACTTCTCCAGAGTGGCTGTTGGCAATTTACATCCCGCCCATCAGTGTAGTAAGGCTCCCATTTCTCCATGGCCTGTCCTGCATTTCTGGTTTTGACACTTTTTTCAGCATGGCCCTTTTGACCGATGGGAAGCGAGACTTCTTTGTAGCGCTGATTTGCCTTTCCAGGTTGCTTGGTTGGCCAAAAAGGGCGTATGCGTTTTTTCCTGAATATATTCAGGAAAAAACGCATACGCCCTTTTTCGCCAAGGGCACCATTGTCAACGTTTTGCCGCTTTTCATGTGCTTTAAAGGCGATTCGAATCTACCTCCTGAAATCTGTTTCCTGCAATTCTGCCTTGATTTCAAATCCTCTTCTTTGCCTTCCCTCAATATATTTGTGGACGAGAGTTATCATTTATAACTCTGCAGGTTTGTGAATTGCAGTGCCCTGAATCTCCATTTTACAAGTCGCTTTTTTGGGAGCTGGCCGCAAAAGCGCCGGATGGCTTCAGGCCCTGTTCTGCTTCCGGGGGGCAGGCTGAGCCTGTGGTTAATTCTTCTTCCTGATGGGAAAATAGAGTGACCTGTGCCTGTCCCAACACCAAGAGCTAGTCTCTCATTGGTTCCCCGTCTTCCCGTTCATCCTCAGGACAAATTGCAACCTGTACGGAACAGGAGGTTAAAGGTGCTGATGCTCCAAGTAGGGAGATTGCTAGTAAAGTGGCTGGAATGGCGAACCCGAGCACAAGGAGGTGAGAAATGAGGTGCGTTTTAGAAACCTTTCCCCATCACACGGTGTACCATCTTCTGGGTTTCTCATGCATGTTTTCGATGTAGGAAGATGCCCTTGAACCTGGAGATTTGGGACCCATGCGATGGGTAGCACGCAGTATTACTTTAAAGGGTCTGCGTTTGCTCACCCAACCTCACCAAACCTCTCAGCCCCAAGAGTGTCCACCCTTATGTCTCATCCAGCTGTGGGTCTAGATATGGTCAATCCAGGTTGCATCACAGCCCCCGAACGAATTGTGTAAGAATTTCTCTCTCTTTCCCTGTCTTTGTTTCATGGGTTTTTAAAAGTAATTTATTTTTATAATGGGGTTTAGCTGCTTTTCACGGCTGTGTTTAGGCCGCTTTACACCCACTTGACACACTAACAGAGAGATATCAATACATAGGTTTTAAGATTATTACTAGTCAGATATATTCTTGTGCGGTGAATCGGGCGTGTTGAGTCCAGTTCTCTGAGCAAGGAGTAGGTCTTGTCTACTCCATATTGGGTTTATGGAACGGTATCTGAGCTAATTTGAAACTCTTGTTTTATGTATCACCCCACCTCACCTTTCCCGTTAAGCAGCCATAGTGTGTTTTCTGCATGTGTGACTCTGTTCTGTTTTGTAATTCAGTTCAAGTGTAACGGTTTTTACATTCCCTCTATAAGTGACACCTTATGAGAAGTGTCCTTTTCTGTGTGACTTATTTCACTTAGAATCGTCTTACCTAAATCCATTCATCATGCTGCTACTAGCCTTATGACATTGATTTCATGGCTGAGTGATAGTGCATTGTCCATAAGGACCACAACTTTTTTATCCATTTTTCGCTTTCCTGGGATATTTAAGGTGGAATGAAGTGGAGGTCCTTGTCAACAGAGCAGCCCTAAACTTTCGGGTGCTTGTGTCTTGCTGATTTTCAATTTTCCCACTTTATCCCCCCATGCGTAGAAGTGCCCTATGCTCTCTAAGCTGTGTTTTTTAGATGTTTCAGGACACACCGTACACTTCTCCAGAGTGGCTGTTGGCAATTTACATCCCACCCATCAGTGTAGCAAGGCTCCCATTTCTCCATGGCCTGTCCTGCATTTCTGGTTTTGACACTTTTTTCAGCATGTCCCTTTTGACCGATGGGAAGCGAGACTTCTTTGTAGTGCTGATTTGCCTTTCCAGGTTGCTTGGTTGGCCAAAAAGAGCGTATGCGTTTTTTCCTGAATATATTCAGGAAAAAAGGCATACGCCCTTTTTGGCCAAGGGCATCATTGTCAACGTTTTGCCGCTTTTCATGTGCTTTAAAGGCGATTCGAATCTACCTCTTGAAATCTGTTTCCTGCAATTCTGACTTGATTTCAAATCCTCTTCTTTGCCTTCCCTCAATATATTTGTGGACGAGAGTTATCATTTATAACTCTGCAGGTTTGTGAATTGCAGTGCCCTGAAGCTGCATTTTACAAGTCGCTTTTTTGGGAGCCGGCCGCAAAAGCGCAGGATGGCTTCAGGCTCTGTTCTGGTTCCGGGGGGCAGGCTGAGCCTGTGGTTAATTCTTCTTCCTGATGGGAAAATAGAGTGACCTGTGCCTGTCCCAACACCAAGAGCTAGTCTCTCATTGGTTTCCCGTCTTCCCGTTCATCCTCAGGACAAATTGCAACCTGTACGGAACAGGAGGTTAAAGGTGCTGATGCTCCAAGTAGGGAGATTGCTAGTAAAGTGGCTGGAATGGCGAACACGAGCACAAGGAGGTGAGAAATGAGGTGCGTTTTAGAAACCTTTCCCCATCACACGGTGTACCATCTTCTGGGTTTCTCATGCATGTTTTCGATGTAGGAAGATGCCCTTGAACCTGGAGATTTGGGACCCATGCGATGGGTAGCACGCAGTATTACTTTAAAGGGTCTGCGTTTGCTCACCCAACCTCACCAAACCTCTCAGCCCCAAGAGTGTCCACCCTTATGTCTCATCCAGCTGTGGGTCTAGATATGGTCAATCCAGGTTGCATCACAGCCCCTGAACGAATTGTGTAAGAATTTCTCTCTCTTTCCCTGTCTTTGTTTCATGGGTTTTTAAAAGTAATTTATTTTTATAATGGGGTTTAGCTGCTTTTCACGGCTGTGTTTAGGCCGCTTTACACCCACTTGACACACTAACAGAGAGATATCAATACATAGGTTTTAAGATTATTACTAGTCAGATATATTCTTGTGCGGTGAATCGGGCGTGTTGAGTCCAGTTCTCTGAGCAAGGAGTAGGTCTTGTCTATTCCATATTGGGTTTATGGAACGGTATCTGAGCTAATTTGAAACTCTTGTTTTATGTATCACCCCACCTCACCTTTCCCGTTAAGCAGCCATAGTGTGTTTTCTGCATGTGTGACTCTGTTCTGTTTTGTAATTCAGTTCAAGTGTAACGGTTTTTACATTCCCTCTATAAGTGACACCTTATGAGAAGTGTCCTTTTCTGTGTGACTTATTTCACTTAGAATCGTCTTACCTAAATCCACTCATCATGCTGCTACTAGCCTTATGACATTGATTTCATGGCTGAGTGATATTCCATTGTACATAAGGACCACAACTTTTTTATCCATTTTTCGCTTTCCTGGGATATTTAAGGTGGAATGAAGTGGAGGTCCTTGTCAACAGAGCAGCCCTAAACTTTCGGGTGCTTGTGTCTTGCTGATTTTCAATTTTCCCACTTTATCCCCCCATGCGTAGAAGTGCCCTATGCTCTCTAAGCTGTGTTTTTTAGATGTTTCAGGACACACCGTACACTTCTCCAGAGTGGCTGTTGGCAATTTACATCCCGCCCATCAGTGTAGCAAGGCTCCCATTTCTCCATGGCCTGTCCTGCATTTCTGGTTTTGACACCTTTTTCAGCATGTCCCTTTTGACCGATGGGAAGCGAGACTTCTTTGTAGCGCTGATTTGCCTTTCCAGGTTGCTTGGTTGGCCAAAAAGGGCGTATGCGTTTTTTCCTGAATATATTCAGGAAAAAACGCATACGCCCTTTTTGGCCAAGGGCATCATTGTCAACGTTTTGCCGCTTTTCATGTGCTTTAAAGGCGATTCGAATCTACCTCCTGAAATCTATTTCCTGCAATTCTGCCTTGATTTCAAATCCTCTTCTTTGCCTTCCCTCAATATATTTGTGGACGAGAGTTATCATTTATAACTCTGCAGGTTTGTGAATTGCAGTGCCCTGAAGCTCCATTTTACAAGTCGCTTTTTTGGGAGTCGGCCGCAAAAGCGCAGGATGGCTTCAGGCCCTGTTCTGGTTCCGGGGGGCAGGCTGAGCCTGTGGTTAATTCTTCTTCCTGATGGGAAAATTGAGTGACCTGTGCCTGTCCCAACACCAAGAGCTAGTCTCTCATTGGTTCCCCGTCTTCCCGTTCATCCTCAGGACAAATTGCAACCTGTACGGAACAGGAGGTTAAAGGTGCTGATGCTCCAAGTAGGGAGATTGCTAGTAAAGTGGCTGGAATGGCGAACCCGAGCACAAGGAGATGAGAAATGCGGTGCGTTTTAGAAACCTTTCCCCATCACACGGTGTACCATCTTCTGGGTTTCTCATGCATGTTTTCGATGTAGGAAGATGCCCTTGAACCTCGAGATTTGGGACCCATGTGATGGGTAGCACGCAGTATTACTTTAAAGGGTCTGCGTTTGCTCACCCAACCTCACCAAACCTCTCAGCCCCAAGAGTGTCCACCCTTATGTCTCATCCAGCTGTGGGTCTAGATATGGTCAATGCAGGTTGCATCACAGCCCCTGAACGAATTGTGTAAGAATTTCTCTCTCTTTCCCTGTCTTTGTTTCATGTGTTTTTAAAAGTAATTTATTTTTATAATGGGGTTTAGCTGCTTTTCACGGCTTTGTTTAGGCCGCTTTACACCCACTTGACACACTAACAGAGAGATATCAATACATAGGTTTTAAGATTATTAGTAGTCAGATATATTCTTGTGCGGTGAATCGGGCGTGTTGAGTCCAGTTCTCTGAGCAAGGAGTAGGTCTTGTCTATTCCATATTGGGTTTATGGAACGGTATCTGAGCTAATTTGAAACTCTTGTTTTATGTATCACCCCACCTCACCTTTCCCGTTAAGCAGCCATAGTGTGTTTTCTGCATGTGTGACTCTGTTCTGTTTTGTAATTCAGTTCAAGTGTAACGGTTTTTACATTCCCTCTATAAGTGACACCTTATGAGAAGTGTCCTTTTCTGTGTGACTTATTTCACTTAGAATCGTCTTACCTAAATCCACTCATCATGCTGCTACTAGCCTTATGACATTGATTTCATGGCTGAGTGATATTCCATTTTACATAAGGACCACAACTTTTTTATCCATTTTTCGCTTTCCTGGGATATTTAAGGTGGAATGAAGTGGAGGTCCTTGTCAACAGAGCAGCCCTAAACTTTGGGGTGCTTGTGTCTTGCTGATTTTCAATTTTCCCACTTTATCCCCCCATGTGTGGAAGTGCCCTATGCTCTCTAAGCTGTGTTTTTTAGATGTTTCAGGACACACCGTACACTTCTCCAGAGTGGCTGTTGGCAATTTACATCCCGCCCATCAGTGTAGTAAGGCTCCAATTTCTCCATGGCCTGTCCTGCATTTCTGGTTTTGACACTTTTTTCAGCATGGCCCTTTTGACCGATGGGAAGCGAGACTTCTTTGTAGCGCTGATTTGCCTTTCCAGGTTGCTTGGTTGGCCAAAAAGGGCGTATGCGTTTTTTCCTGAATATATTCAGGAAAAAACGCATACGCCCTTTTTGGCCAAGGGCACCATTGTCAACGTTTTGCCGCTTTTCATGTGCTTTAAAGGCGATTCGAATCTACCTCCTGAAATCTGTTTCCTGCAATTCTGCCTTGATTTCAAATCCTCTTCTTTGCCTTCCCTCAATATATTTGTGGACGAGAGTTATCATTTATAACTCTGCAGGTTTGTGAATTGCAGTGCCCTGAATCTCCATTTTACAAGTCGCTTTTTTGGGAGCTGGCCGCAAAAGCGCAGGATGGCTTCAGGCCCTGTTCTGCTTCCGGGGGGCAGGCTGAGCCTGTGGTTAATTCTTCTTCCTGATGGGAAAATAGAGTGACCTGTGCCTGTCCCAACACCAAGAGCTAGTCTCTCATTGGTTCCCCGTCTTCCCGTTCATCCTCAGGACAAATTGCAACCTGTACGGAACAGGAGGTTAAAGGTGCTGATGCTCCAAGTAGGGAGATTTCTAGTAAAGTGGCTGGAATGGCGAACCCGAGCACAAGGAGGTGAGAAATGAGGTGCGTTTTAGAAACCTTTCCCCATCACACGGTGTACCATCTTCTGGGTTTCTCATGCATGTTTTCGATGTAGGAAGATTCCCTTGAACCTGGAGATTTGGGACCCATGCGATGGGTAGCACGCAGTATTACTTTAAAGGGTCTGCGTTTGCTCACCCAACCTCACCAAACCTCTCAGCCCCAAGAGTGTCCACCCTTATGTCTCATCCAGCTGTGGGTCTAGATATGGTCAATCCAGGTTGCATCACAGCCCCTGAACGAATTGTGTAAGAATTTCTCTCTCTTTCCCTGTCTTTGTTTCATGTGTTTTTAAAAGTAATTTATTTTTATAATGGGGTTTAGCTGCTTTTCACGGCTGTGTTTATGCCGCTTTACACCCACTTGACACACTAACAGAGAGATATCAATACATAGGTTTTAAGATTATTAGTAATCAGATATATTCTTGTGCGGTGAATCGGGCGTGTTGAGTCCAGTTCTCTGAGCAAGTAGTAGGTCTTGTCTATTACATATTGGGTTTATGGAACGGTATCTGAGCTAATTTGAAACTCTTGTTTTATGTATCACCCCACCTCACCTTTCCCGTTAAGCAGCCATAGTGTGTTTTCTGCATGTGTGACTCTGTTCTGTTTTGTAATTCAGTTCAAGTGTAACGGTTTTTACATTCCCTCTATAAGTGACACCTTATGAGAAGTGTCCTTTTCTGTGTGACTTATTTCACTTAGAATCGTCTTACCTAAATCCATTCATCATGCTGCTACTAGCCTTATGACATTGATTTCATGGCTGAGTGATAGTCCATTGTACATAAGGACCACAACTTTTTTATCCATTTTTCGCTTTCCTGGGATATTTAAGGTGGAATGAAGTGGAGGTCCTTGTCAACAGAGCAGCCCTAAACTTTCGGGTGCTTGTGTCTTGCTGATTTTCAATTTTCCCACTTTATCCCCCCATGCGTAGAAGTGCCCTATGCTCTCTAAGCTGTGTTTTTTAGATGTTTCAGGACACACCGTACACTTCTCCAGAGTGGCTGTTGGCAATTTGCATCCCGCCCATCAGTGTAGCAAGGCTCCCATTTCTCCATGGCCTGTCCTGCATTTCTGGTTTTGACACCTTTTTCAGCATGTCCCTTTTGACCGATGGGAAGCGAGACTTCTTTGTAGCGCTGATTTGCCTTTCCAGGTTGCTTGGTTGGCCAAAAAGGGCGTATGCGTTTTTTCCTGAATATATTCAGGAAAAAACGCATACGCCCTTTTTGGCCAAGGGCATCATTGTCAACGTTTTGCCGCTTTTCATGTGCTTTAAAGGCGATTCGAATCTACCTCCTGAAATCTATTTCCTGCAATTCTGCCTTGATTTCAAATCCTCTTCTTTGCCTTCCCTCAATATATTTGTGGACGAGAGTTATCATTTATAACTCTGCAGGTTTGTGAATTGCAGTGCCCTGAAGCTCCATTTTACAAGTCACTTTTTTGGGAGTCGGCCGCAAAAGCGCAGGAAGGCTTCAGGCCCTGTTCTGGTTCCGGGGGGCAGGCTGAGCCTGTGGTTAATTCTTCTTCCTGATGGGAAAATTGAGTGACCTGTGCCTGTCCCAACACCAAGAGCTAGTCTCTCATTGGTTCCCCGTCTTCCCGTTCATCCTCAGGACAAATTGCAACCTGTACGGAACAGGAGGTTAAAGGTGCTGATGCTCCAAGTAGGGAGATTGCTAGTAAAGTGGCTGGAATGGCGAACCCGAGCACAAGGAGATGAGAAATGCGGTGCGTTTTAGAAACCTTTCCCCATCACACGGTGTACCATCTTCTGGGTTTCTCATGCATGTTTTCGATGTAGGAAGATGCCCTTGAACCTGGAGATTTTGGACCCATGTGATGGGTAGGACGCAGTATTACTTTAAAGGGTCTGCGTTTGCTCACCCAACCTCACCAAACCTCTCAGCCCCAAGAGTGTCCACCCTTATGTCTCATCCAGCTGTGGGTCTAGATATGGTCAATGCAGGTTGCATCACAGCCCCTGAACGAATTGTGTAAGAATTTCTCTCTCTCTTTCCCTGTCTTTGTTTCATGTGTTTTTAAAAGTAATTTATTTTTATAATGGGGTTTAGCTGCTTTTCACGGCTTTGTTTAGGCCGCTTTACACCCACTTGACACACTAACAGAGAGATATCAATACATAGGTTTTAAGATTATTAGTAGTCAGATATATTCTTGTGCGGTGAATCGGGCGTGTTGAGTCCAGTTCTCTGAGCAAGGAGTAGGTCTTGTCTATTCCATATTGGGTTTATGGAACGGTATCTGAGCTAATTTGAAACTCTTGTTTTATGTATCACCCCACCTCACCTTTCCCGTTAAGCAGCCATAGTGTGTTTTCTGCATGTGTGACTCTGTTCTGTTTTGTAATTCAGTTCAAGTGTAACGGTTTTTACATTCCCTCTATAAGTGACACCTTATGAGAAGTGTCCTTTTCTGTGTGACTTATTTCACTTAGAATCGTCTTACCTAAATCCACTCATCATGCTGCTACTAGCCTTATGACATTGATTTCATGGCTGAGTGATATTCCATTGTACATAAG
Organism: Balaenoptera physalus; assembly: GCF_965194825.1. Lineage (NCBI taxonomy): Eukaryota > Metazoa > Chordata > Mammalia > Artiodactyla > Balaenopteridae > Balaenoptera > Balaenoptera physalus. Next base: position 160,425 of record NW_028126113.1, on the reverse strand, counting down.
GACCACAACTTTTTTATCCATTTTTCGCTTTCCTGGGATATTTAAGGTGGAATGAAGTGGAGGTCCTTGTCAACAGAGCAGCCCTAAACTTTGGGGTGCTTGTGTCTTGCTGATTTTCAATTTTCCCACTTTATCCCCCCATGTGTGGAAGTGCCCTATGCTCTCTAAGCTGTGTTTTTTAGATGTTTCAGGACACACCGTACACTTCTCCAGAGTGGCTGTTGGCAATTTACATCCCGCCCATCAGTGTAGTAAGGCTCCCATTTCTCCATGGCCTGTCCTGCATTTCTGGTTTTGACACTTTTTTCAGCATGGCCCTTTTGACCGATGGGAAGCGAGACTTCTTTGTAGCGCTGATTTGCCTTTCCAGGTTGCTTGGTTGGCCAAAAAGGGCGTATGCGTTTTTTCCTGAATATATTCAGGAAAAAACGCATACGCCCTTTTTGGCCAAGGGCACCATTGTCAACGTTTTGCCGCTTTTCATGTGCTTTAAAGGCGATTCGAATCTACCTCCTGAAATCTGTTTCCTGCAATTCTGCCTTGATTTCAAATCCTCTTCTTTGCCTTCCCTCAATATATTTGTGGACGAGAGTTATCATTTATAACTCTGCAGGTTTGTGAATTGCAGTGCCCTGAATCTCCATTTTACAAGTCGCTTTTTTGGGAGCTGGCCGCAAAAGCGCAGGATGGCTTCAGGCCCTGTTCTGCTTCCGGGGGGCAGGCTGAGCCTGTGGTTAATTCTTCTTCCTGATGGGAAAATAGAGTGACCTGTGCCTGTCCCAACACCAAGAGCTAGTCTCTCATTGGTTCCCCGTCTTCCCGTTCATCCTCAGGACAAATTGCAACCTGTACGGAACAGGAGGTTAAAGGTGCTGATGCTCCAAGTAGGGAGATTGCTAGTAAAGTGGCTGGAATGGCGAACCCGAGCACAAGGAGGTGAGAAATGAGGTGCGTTTTAGAAACCTTTCCCCATCACACGGTGTACCATCTTCTGGGTTTCTCATGCATGTTTTCGATGTAGGAAGATGCCCTTGAACCTGGAGATTTGGGACCCATGCGATGGGTAGCACACAGTATTACTTTAAAGGGTCTGCGTTTGCTCACCCAACCTCACCAAACCTCTCAGCCCCAAGAGTGTCCACCCTTATGTCTCATCCAGCTGTGGGTCTAGATATGGTCAATCCAGGTTGCATCACAGCCCCTGAACGAATTGTGTAAGAATTTCTCTCTCTTTCCCTGTCTTTGTTTCATGTGTTTTTAAAAGTAATTTATTTTTATAATGGGGTTTAGCTGCTTTTCACGGCTGTGTTTAGGTCGCTTTACACCCACTTGACACACTAACAGAGAGATATCAATACATAGGTTTTAAGATTATTAGTAGTCAGATATATTCTTGTGCGGTGAATCGGGCGTGTTGAGTCCAGTTCTCTGAGCAAGGAGTAGGTCTTGTCTATTACATATTGGGTTTATGGAACGGTATCTGAGCTAATTTGAAACTCTTGTTTTATGTATCACCCCACCTCACCTTTCCCGTTAAGCAGCCATAGTGTGTTTTCTGCATGTGTGACTCAGTTCTGTTTTGTAATTCAGTTCAAGTGTAACGGTTTTAACATTCCCTCTATAAGTGACACCTTATGAGAAGTGTCCTTTTCTGTGTGACTTATTTCACTTAGAATTGTCTTACCTAAATCCATTCATCATGCTGCTACTAGCCTTATGACATTGATTTCATGGCTGAGTGATAGTCCATTGTACATAAGGACCACAACTTTTTTATCCATTTTTCGCTTTCCTGGGATATTTAAGGTGGAATGAAGTGGAGGTCCTTGTCAACAGAGCAGCCCTAAACTTTCGGGTGCTTGTGTCTTGCTGATTTTCAATTTTCCCACTTTATCCCCCCATGCGTAGAAGTGCCCTATGCTCTCTAAGCTGTGTTTTTTAGATGTTTCAGGACACACCGTACACTTCTCCAGAGTGGCTGTTGGCAATTTACATCCCGCCCATCAGTGTAGCAAGGCTCTCATTTCTCCATGGCCTGTCCTGAATTTCTGGTTTTGACACTTTTTTCAGCATGGCCCTTTTGACCGATGGGAAGCGAGACTTCTTTGGAGCGCTGATTTGCCTTTCCAGGTTGCTTGGTTGGCCAAAAAGGGCGTATGCGTTTTTTCCTGAATATATTCAGGAAAAAACGTATACGCCCTTTTTGGCCAAGGGCATCATTGTCAACGTTTTGCCGCTTTTCATGTGCTTTAAAGGCGATTCGAATCTACCTCCTGAAATCTGTTTCCTGCAATTCTGCCTTGATTTCAAATCCTCTTCTTTGCCTTCCCTCAATATATTTGTGGACGAGAGTTATCATTTATAACTCTGCAGGTTTGTGAATTGCAGTGCCCTGAAGCTGCATTTTACAAGTCGCTTTTTTGGGAGCCGGCCGCAAAAGCGCAGGATGGCTTCAGGCCCTGTTCTGCTTCCGGGGGGCAGGCTGAGCCTGTGGTTAATTCTTCTTCCTGATGGGAAAATAGAGTGACCTGTGACTGTCCCAACACCAAGAGCTAGTCTCTCATTGGTTTCCCGTCTTCCCGTTCATCCTCAGGACAAATTGCAACCTGTACGGAACAGGAGGTTAAAGGTGCTGATGCTCCAAGTAGGGAGATTGCTAGTAAAGTGGCTGGAATGGCGAACACGAGCACAAGGAGGTGAGAAATGAGGTGCGTTTTAGAAACCTTTCCCCATCACACGGTGTACCATCTTCTGGGTTTCTCATGCATGTTTTCGATGTAGGAAGATGCCCTTGAACCTGGAGATTTGGGACCCATGCGATGGGTAGCACGCAGTATTACTTTAAAGGGTCTGCGTTTGCTCACCCAACCTCACCAAACCTCTCAGCCCCAAGAGTGTCCACCCTTATGTCTCATCCAGCTGTGGGTCTAGATATGGTCAATCCAGGTTGCATCACAGCCCCTGAACGAATTGTGTAAGAATTTCTCTCTCTTTCCCTGTCTTTGTTTCATGGGTTTTTAACAGTAATTTATTTTTATAATGGGGTTTAGCTGCTTTTCACGGCTGTGTTTATGCCGCTTTACACCCACTTGACACACTAACAGAGAGATATCAATACATAGGTTTTAAGATTATTACTAGTCAGATATATTCTTGTGCGGTGAATCGGGCGTGTTGAGTCCAGTTCTCTGAGCAAGGAGTAGGTCTTGTCTATTCCATATTGGGTTTATGGAACGGTATCTGAGCTAATTTGAAACTCTTGTTTTATGTATCACCCCACCTCACCTTTCCCGTTAAGCAGCCATAGTGTGTTTTCTGCATGTGTGACTCTGTTCTGTTTTGTAATTCAGTTCAAGTGTAACGGTTTTACATTCCCTCTATAAGTGACACCTTATGAGAAGTGTCCTTTTCTGTGTGACTTATTTCACTTAGAATCGTCTTACCTAAATCCACTCATCATGCTGCTACTAGCCTTATGACATTGATTTCATGGCTGAGTGATATTCCATTGTACATAAGGACCACAACTTTTTTATCCATTTTTCGCTTTCCTGGGATATTTAAGGTGGAAGGAAGTGGAGGTCCTTGTCAACAGAGCAGCCCTAAACTTTGGGGTGCTTGTGTCTTGCTGATTTTCAATTTTCCCACTTTATCCCCCCATGCGTGGAAGTGCCCTATGCTCTCTAAGCTGTGTTTTTTAGATGTTTCAGGACACACCGTACACTTCTCCAGAGTGGCTGTTGGCAATTTACATCCCGCCCATCAGTGTAGCAAGGCTCCCATTTCTCCATGGCCTGTCCTGCATTTCTGGTTTTGACAACTTTTTCAGCATGTCCCTTTTGACCGATGGGAAGCGAGACTTCTTTGTAGCGCTGATTTGCCTTTCCAGGTTGCTTGGTTGGCCAAAAAGGGCGTATGCGTTTTTTCCTGAATATATTCAGGAAAAAACGCATACGCCCTTTTTGGCCAAGGGCATCATTGTCAACGTTTTGCCGCTTTTCATGTGCTTTAAAGGCGATTCGAATCTACCTCCTGAAATCTGTTTCCTGCAATTCTGCCTTGATTTCAAATCCTCTTCTTTGCCTTCCCTCAATATATTTGTGGACGAGAGTTATCATTTATAACTCTGCAGGTTTGTGAATTGCAGTGCCCTGAAGCTCCATTTTACAAGTCGGTTTTTTGGGAGCCGGCCGCAAAAGCGCAGGATGGCTTCAGGCCCTGTTCTGGTTCCGGGGGGCAGGCTGAACCTGTGGTTAATTCTTCTTCCTGATGGGAAAATAGAGTGACCTGTGCCTGTCCCAACACCAAGAGCTAGTCTCTCATTGGTTCCCCGTCTTCCCGTTCATCCTCAGGACAAATTGCAACCTGTACGGAACAGGAGGTTAAAGGTGCTGATGCTCCAAGTAGGGAGATTGCTAGTAAAGTGGCTGGAATGGCGAACCCGAGCACAAGGAGATGAGAAATGAGGTGCGTTTTAGAAACCTTTCCCCATCACACGGTGTACCATCTTCTGGGTTTCTCATGCATGTTTTCGATGTAGGAAGATGCCCTTGAACCTGGAGATTTGGGACCCATGCGATGGGTAGCACGCAGTATTACTTTAAAGGGTCTGCGTTTGCTCACCCAACCTCACCGAACCTCTCAGCCCCAAGAGTGTCCACCCTTATGTCTCATCCAGCTGTGGGTCTAGATATGGTCAATCCAGGTTGCATCACAGCCCCTGAACGAATTGTGTAAGAATTTCTCTCTCTTTCCCTGTCTTTGTTTCATGGGTTTTTAAAAGTAATTTATTTTTATAATGGGGTTTAGCTGCTTTTCACGGCTGTGTTTAGGCCGCTTTACACCCACTTGACACACTAACAGAGAGATATCAATACATAGGTTTTAAGATTATTACTAGTCAGATATATTCTTGTGCGGTGAATCGGGCGTGTTGAGTCCAGTTCTCTGAGCAAGGAGTAGGTCTTGTCTATTCCATATTGGGTTTATGGAACGGTATCTGAGCTAATTTGAAACTCTTGTTTTATGTATCACCCCACCTCACCTTTCCCGTTAAGCAGCCATAGTGTGTTTTCTGCATGTGTGACTCTGTTCTGTTTTGTAATTCAGTTCAAGTGTAACGGTTTTTACATTCCCTCTATAAGTGACACCTTATGAGAAGTGTCCTTTTCTGTGTGACTTATTTCACTTAGAATCGTCTTACCTAAATCCACTCATCATGCTGCTACTAGCCTTATGACATTGATTTCATGGCTGAGTGATATTCCATTGTACATAAGGACCACAACTTTTTTATCCATTTTTCGCTTTCCTGGGATATTTAAGGTGGAATGAAGTGGAGGTCCTTGTCAACAGAGCAGCCCTAAACTTTGGGGTGCTTGTGTCTTGCTGATTTTCAATGTTCCCACTTTATCCCCCCATGCGTGGAAGTGCCCTATGCTCTCTAAGCTGTGTTTTTTAGATGTTTCAGGACACACCGTACACTTCTCCAGAGTGGCTGTTGGCAATTTACATCCCGCCCATCAGTGTAGCAAGGCTCCCATTTCTCCATGGCCTGTCCTGCATTTCTGGTTTTGACACTTTTTTCAGCATGGCCCTTTTGACCGATGGGAAGCGAGACTTCTTTGTAGCGCTGATTTGCCTTTCCAGGTTGCTTGGTTGGCCAAAAAGGGCGTATGCGTTTTTTCCTGAATATATTCAGGAAAAAACGCATACGCCCTTTTTGGCCAAGGGCATCATTGTCAACGTTTTGCCGCTTTTCATGTGCTTTAAAGGCGATTCGAATCTACCTCCTGAAATCTGTTTCCTGCAATTCTGCCTTGATTTCAAATCCTCTTCTTTGCCTTCCCTCAATATATTTGTGGACGAGAGTTATCATTTATAACTCTGCAGGTTTGTGAATTGCAGTGCCCTGAAGCTCCATTTTACAAGTCGCTTTTTTGGGAGCCGGCCGCAAAAGCGCAGGATGGCTTCAGGCCCTGTTCTGGTTCCGGGGGGCAGGCTGAGCCTGTGGTTAATTCTTCTTCCTGATGGGAAAATAGAGTGACCTGTGCCTGTCCCAACACCAAGAGCTAGTCTCTCATTGGTTCCCCGTCTTCCCGTTCATCCTCAGGACAAATTGCAACCTGTACGGAACAGGAGGTTAAAGGTGCTGATGCTCCAAGTAGGGAGATTGCTAGTAAAGTGGCTGGAATGGCGAACCCGAGCACAAGGAGATGAGAAATGCGGTGCGTTTTAGAAACCTTTCCCCATCACACGGTGTACCATCTTCTGGGTTTCTCATGCATGTTTTCGATGTAGGAAGATGCCCTTGAACCTGGAGATTTGGGACCCATGCGATGGGTAGCATGCAGTATTACTTTAAAGGGTCTGCGTTTGCTCACCCAACCTCACCAAACCTCTCAGCCCCAAGAGTGTCCACCCTTATGTCTCATCCAGCTGTGGGTCTAGATATGGTCAATGCAGGTTGCATCACAACCACTGAACGAATTGTGTAAGAATTTCTCTCTCTTTCCCTGTCTTTGTTTCATGGGTTTTTAAAAGTAATTTATTTTTATAATGGGGTTTAGCTGCTTTTCACGGCTGTGTTTATGCCGCCTTACACACACTTGACACACTAACAGAGAGATATCAATACATAGGTTTTAAGATTATTACTAGTCAGATATATTCTTGTGCGGTGAATCGGGCGTGTTGAGTCCAGTTCTCTGAGCAAGGAGTAGGTCTTGTCTATTCCATATTGGGTTTATGGAACGGTATCTGAGCTAATTTGAAACTCTTGTTTTATGTATCACCCCACCTCACCTTTCCCGTTAAGCAGCCATAGTGTGTTTTCTGCATGTGTGACTCTGTTCTGTTTTGTAATTCAGTTCAAGTGTAACGGTTTTTACATTCCCTCTATAAGTGACACCTTATGAGAAGTGTCCTTTTCTGTGTGACTTATTTCACTTAGAATCGTCTTACCTAAATCCACTCATCATGCTGCTACTAGCCTTATGACATTGATTTCATGGCTGAGTGATATTCCATTGTACATAAGGACCACAACTTTTTTATCCATTTTTCGCTTTCCTGGGATATTTAAGGTGGAAGGAAGTGGAGGTCCTTGTCAACAGAGCAGCCCTAAACTTTCGGGTGCTTGTGTCTTGCTGATTTTCAATTTTCCCACTTTATCCCCCCATGCGTAGAAGTGCCCTATGCTCTCTAAGCTGTGTTTTTTAGATGTTTCAGGACACACCGTACACTTCTCCAGAGTGGCTGTTGGCAATTTACATCCCGCCCATCAGTGTAGCAAGGCTCCCATTTCTCCATGGCCTGTCCTGCATTTCTGGTTTTGACACTTTTTTCAGCATGTCCCTTTTGACCGATGGGAAGCGAGACTTCTTTGTAGCGCTGATTTGCCTTTCCAGGTTGCTTGGTTGGCCAAAAAGGGCGTATGCGTTTTTTCCTGAATATATTCAGGAAAAAACGCATACGCCCTTTTTGGCCAAGGGCATCATTGTCAACGTTTTGCCGCTTTTCATGTGCTTTAAAGGCGATTCGAATCTACCTCCTGAAATCTGTTTCCTGCAATTCTGTCTTGAATTCAAATCCTCTTCTTTGCCTTCCCTCAATATATTTGTGGACGAGAGTTATCATTTATAACTCTGCAGGTTTGTGAATTGCAGTGCCCTGAAGCTGCATTTTACAAGTCGCTTTTTTGGGAGCCGGCCGCAAAAGCGCAGGATGGCTTCAGGCCCTGTTCTGGTTCCGGGGGGCAGGCTGAGCCTGTGGTTAATTCTTCTTCCTGATGGGAAAATAGAGTGACCTGTGCCTGTCCCAACACCAAGAGCTAGTCTCTCATTGGTTTCCCGTCTTCCCGTTCATCCTCAGGACAAATTGCAACCTGTACGGAACAGGAGGTTAAAGGTGCTGATGCTCCAAGTAGGGAGATTGCTAGTAAAGTGGCTGGAATGGAGAAGACGAGCACAAGGAGGTGAGAAATGAGGTGCGTTTTAGAAACCTTTCCCCATCACACGGTGTACCATCTTCTGGGTTTCTCATGCATGTTTTCGATGTAGGAAGATGCCCTTGAACCTGGAGATTTGGGACCCATGCGATGGGTAGCACGCAGTATTACTTTAAAGGGTCTGCGTTTGCTCACCCAACCTCACCAAACCTCTCAGCCCCAAGAGTGTCCACCCTTATGTCTCATCCAGCTGTGGGTCTAGATATGGTCAATCCAGGTTGCATCACAGCCCCCGAACGAAATGTGTAAGAATTTCTCTCTCTTTCCCTGTCTTTGTTTCATGGGTTTTTAAAAGTAATTTATTTTTATAATGGGGTTTAGCTGCTTTTCACGGCTGTGTTTAGGCCGCTTTACACCCACTTGACACACTAACAGAGAGATATCAATACATAGGTTTTAAGATTATTAGTAGTCAGATATATTCTTGTGCGGTGAATCGGGCGTGTTGAGTCCAGTTCTCTGAGCAAGGAGTAGGTCTTGTCTATTACATATTGGGTTTATGGAACGGTATCTGAGCTAATTTGAAACTCTTGTTTTATGTATCACCCCACCTCACCTTTCCCGTTAAGCAGCCATAGTGTGTTTTCTGCATGTGTGACTCTGTTCTGTTTTGTAATTCAGTTCAAGTGTAACGGTTTTTACATTCCCTCTATAAGTGACACCTTATGAGAAGTGTCCTTTTCTGTGTGACTTATTTCACTTAGAATCGTCTTACCTAAATCCATTCATCATGCTGCTACTAGCCTTATGACATTGATTTCATGGCTGAGTGATAGTCCATTGTACATAAGGACCACAACTTTTTTATCCATTTTTCGCTTTCCTGGGATATTTAAGGTGGAATGAAGTGGAGGTCCTTGTCAACAGAGCAGCCCTAAACTTTCGGGTGCTTGTGTCTTGCTGATTTTCAATTTTCCCACTTTATCCCCCCATGCGTAGAAGTGCCCTATGCTCTCTAAGCTGTGTTTTTTAGATGTTTCAGGACACACCGTACACTTCTCCAGAGTGGCTGTTGGCAATTTACATCCCACCCATCAGTGTAGCAAGGCTCCCATTTCTCCATGGCCTGTCCTGCATTTCTGGTTTTGACACTTTTTTCAGCATGTCCCTTTTGACCGATGGGAAGCGAGACTTCTTTGTAGCGCTGATTTGCCTTTCCAGGTTGCTTGGTTGGCCAAAAAGGGCGTATGCGTTTTTTCCTGAATATATTCAGGAAAAAACGTATACGCCCTTTTTGGCCAAGGGCATCATTGTCAACGTTTTGCCGCTTTTCATGTGCTTTAAAGGCGATTCGAATCTAACTCTTGAAATCTGTTTCCTGCAATTCTGACTTGATTTCAAATCCTCTTCTTTGCCTTCCCTCAATATATTTGTGGACGAGAGTTATCATTTATAACTCTGCAGGTTTGTGAATTGCAGTGCCCTGAAGCTGCATTTTACAAGTCGCTTTTTTGGGAGCCGGCCGCAAAAGCGCAGGATGGCTTCAGGACCTGTTCTGGTTCCGGGGGGCAGGCTGAGCCTGTGGTTAATTCTTCTTCCTGATGGGAAAATAGAGTGACCTGTGCCTGTCCCAACACCAAGAGCTAGTCTCTCATTGGTTTCCCGTCTTCCCGTTCATCCTCAGGACAAATTGCAACCTGTACGGAACAGGAGGTTAAAGGTGCTGATGCTCCAAGTAGGGAGATTGCTAGTAAAGTGGCTGGAATGGCGAACCCGAGCACAAGGAGGTGAGAAATGAGGTGCGTTTTAGAAACCTTTCCCCATCACACGGTGTACCATCTTCTGGGTTTCTCATGCATGTTTTCGATGTAGGAAGATGCCCTTGAACCTGGAGATTTGGGACCCATGCGATGGGTAGCACGCAGTATTACTTTAAAGGGTCTGCGTTTGCTCACCCAACCTCACCAAACTTCTCAGCCCCAAGAGTGTCCACCCTTATGTCTCATCCAGCTGTGGGTCTAGATATGGTCAATCCAGGTTGCATCACAACCCCCGAACGAATTGTGTAAGAATTTCTCTCTCTTTCCCTGTCTTTGTTTCATGGGTTTTTAAAAGTAATTTATTTTTATAATGGGGTTTAGCTGCTTTTCACGGCTGTGTTTAGGCCGCTTTACACCCACTTGACACACTAACAGAGAGATATCAATACATAGGTTTTAAGATTATTACTAGTCAGATATATTCTTGTGCGGTGAATCGGGCGTGTTGAGTCCAGTTCTCTGAGCAAGGAGTAGGTCTTGTCTATTCCATATTGGGTTTATGGAACGGTATCTGAGCTAATTTGAAACTCTTGTTTTATGTATCACCCCACCTCACCTTTCCCGTTAAGCAGCCATAGTGTGTTTTCTGCATGTGTGACTCTGTTCTGTTTTGTAATTCAGTTCAAGTGTAACGGTTTTTACATTCCCTCTATAAGTGACACCTTATGAGAAGTGTCCTTTTCTGTGTGACTTATTTCACTTAGAATCGTCTTACCTAAATCCACTCATCATGCTGCTACTAGCCTTATGACATTGATTTCATGGCTGAGTGATATTCCATTGTACATAAGGACCACAACTTTTTTATCCATTTTTCGCTTTCCTGGGATATTTAAGGTGGAATGAAGTGGAGGTCCTTGTCAACAGAGCAGCCCTAAACTTTGGGGTGCTTGTGTCTTGCTGATTTTCAATGTTCCCACTTTATCCCCCCATGCGTGGAAGTGCCCTATGCTCTCTAAGCTGTGTTTTTTAGATGTTTCAGGACACACCGTACACTTCTCCAGAGTGGCTGTTGGCAATTTACATCCCGCCCATCAGTGTAGCAAGGCTCCCATTTCTCCATGGCCTGTCCTGCATTTCTGGTTTTGACACTTTTTTCAGCATGGCCCTTTTGACCGATGGGAAGCGAGACTTCTTTGTAGCGCTGATTTGCCTTTCCAGGTTGCTTGGTTGGCCAAAAAGGGCGTATGCGTTTTTTCCTGAATATATTCAGGAAAAAACGCATACGCCCTTTTTGGCCAAGGGCATCATTGTCAACGTTTTGCCGCTTTTCATGTGCTTTAAAGGCGATTCGAATCTACCTCCTGAAATCTGTTTCCTGCAATTCTGCCTTGATTTCAAATCCTCTTCTTTGCCTTCCCTCAATATATTTGTGGACGAGAGTTATCATTTATAACTCTGCAGGTTTGTGAATTGCAGTGCCCTGAAGCTCCATTTTACAAGTCGCTTTTTTGGGAGCCGGCCGCAAAAGCGCAGGATGGCTTCAGGCCCTGTTCTGGTTCCGGGGGGCAGGCTGAGCCTGTGGTTAATTCTTCTTCCTGATGGGAAAATAGAGTGACCTGTGCCTGTCCCAACACCAAGAGCTAGTCTCTCATTGGTTCCCCGTCTTCCCGTTCATCCTCAGGACAAATTGCAACCTGTACGGAACAGGAGGTTAAAGGTGCTGATGCTCCAAGTAGGGAGATTGCTAGTAAAGTGGCTGGAATGGCGAACCCGAGCACAAGGAGATGAGAAATGCGGTGCGTTTTAGAAACCTTTCCCCATCACACGGTGTACCATCTTCTGGGTTTCTCATGCATGTTTTCGATGTAGGAAGATGCCCTTGAACCTGGAGATTTGGGACCCATGCGATGGGTAGCATGCAGTATTACTTTAAAGGGTCTGCGTTTGCTCACCCAACCTCACCAAACCTCTCAGCCCCAAGAGTGTCCACCCTTATGTCTCATCCAGCTGTGGGTCTAGATATGGTCAATGCAGGTTGCATCACAACCCCTGAACGAATTGTGTAAGAATTTCTCTCTCTTTCCCTGTCTTTGTTTCATGGGTTTTTAAAAGTAATTAATTTTTATAATGGGGTTTAGCTGCTTTTCACGGCTGTGTTTATGCCGCCTTACACACACTTGACACACTAACAGAGAGATATCAATACATAGGTTTTAAGATTATTACTAGTCAGATATATTCTTGTGCGGTGAATCGGGCGTGTTGAGTCCAGTTCTCTGAGCAAGGAGTAGGTCTTGTCTATTCCATATTGGGTTTATGGAACGGTATCTGAGCTAATTTGAAACTCTTGTTTTATGTATCACCCCACCTCACCTTTCCCGTTAAGCAGCCATAGTGTGTTTTCTGCATGTGTGACTCTGTTCTGTTTTGTAATTCAGTTCAAGTGTAACGGTTTTTACATTCCCTCTATAAGTGACACCTTATGAGAAGTGTCCTTTTCTGTGTGACTTATTTCACTTAGAATCGTCTTACCTAAATCCACTCATCATGCTGCTACTAGCCTTATGACATTGATTTCATGGCTGAGTGATATTCCATTGTACATAAGGACCACAACTTTTTTATCCATTTTTCGCTTTCCTGGGATATTTAAGGTGGAAGGAAGTGGAGGTCCTTGTCAACAGAGCAGCCCTAAACTTTCGGGTGCTTGTGTCTTGCTGATTTTCAATTTTCCCACTTTATCCCCCCATGCGTAGAAGTGCCCTATGCTCTCTAAGCTGTGTTTTTTAGATGTTTCAGGACACACCGTACACTTCTCCAGAGTGGCTGTTGGCAATTTACATCCCGCCCATCAGTGTAGCAAGGCTCCCATTTCTCCATGGCCTGTCCTGCATTTCTGGTTTTGACACTTTTTTCAGCATGTCCCTTTTGACCGATGGGAAGCGAGACTTCTTTGTAGCGCTGATTTGCCTTTCCAGGTTGCTTGGTTGGCCAAAAAGGGCGTATGCGTTTTTTCCTGAATATATTCAGGAAAAAACGCATACGCCCTTTTTGGCCAAGGGCATCATTGTCAACGTTTTGCCGCTTTTCATGTGCTTTAAAGGCGATTCGAATCTACCTCCTGAAATCTGTTTCCTGCAATTCTGTCTTGAATTCAAATCCTCTTCTTTGCCTTCCCTCAATATATTTGTGGACGAGAGTTATCATTTATAACTCTGCAGGTTTGTGAATTGCAGTGCCCTGAAGCTGCATTTTACAAGTCGCTTTTTTGGGAGCCGGCCGCAAAAGCGCAGGATGGCTTCAGGCCCTGTTCTGGTTCCGGGGGGCAGGCTGAGCCTGTGGTTAATTCTTCTTCCTGATGGGAAAATAGAGTGACCTGTGCCTGTCCCAACACCAAGAGCTAGTCTCTCATTGGTTTCCCGTCTTCCCGTTCATCCTCAGGACAAATTGCAACCTGTACGGAACAGGAGGTTAAAGGTGCTGATGCTCCAAGTAGGGAGATTGCTAGTAAAGTGGCTGGAATGGAGAAGACGAGCACAAGGAGGTGAGAAATGAGGTGCGTTTTAGAAACCTTTCCCCATCACACGGTGTACCATCTTCTGGGTTTCTCATGCATGTTTTCGATGTAGGAAGATGCCCTTGAACCTGGAGATTTGGGACCCATGCGATGGGTAGCACGCAGTATTACTTTAAAGGGTCTGCGTTTGCTCACCCAACCTCACCAAACCTCTCAGCCCCAAGAGTGTCCACCCTTATGTCTCATCCAGCTGTGGGTCTAGATATGGTCAATCCAGGTTGCATCACAGCCCCCGAACGAAATGTGTAAGAATTTCTCTCTCTTTCCCTGTCTTTGTTTCATGGGTTTTTAAAAGTAATTTATTTTTATAATGGGGTTTAGCTGCTTTTCACGGCTGTGTTTAGGCCGCTTTACACCCACTTGACACACTAACAGAGAGATATCAATACATAGGTTTTAAGATTATTAGTAGTCAGATATATTCTTGTGCGGTGAATCGGGCGTGTTGAGTCCAGTTCTCTGAGCAAGGAGTAGGTCTTGTCTATTACATATTGGGTTTATGGAACGGTATCTGAGCTAATTTGAAACTCTTGTTTTATGTATCACCCCACCTCACCTTTCCCGTTAAGCAGCCATAGTGTGTTTTCTGCATGTGTGACTCTGTTCTGTTTTGTAATTCAGTTCAAGTGTAACGGTTTTTACATTCCCTCTATAAGTGACACCTTATGAGAAGTGTCCTTTTCTGTGTGACTTATTTCACTTAGAATCGTCTTACCTAAATCCATTCATCATGCTGCTACTAGCCTTATGACATTGATTTCATGGCTGAGTGATAGTCCATTGTACATAAGGACCACAACTTTTTTATCCATTTTTCGCTTTCCTGGGACATTTAAGGTGGAATGAAGTGGAGGTCCTTGTCAACAGAGCAGCCCTAAACTTTCGGGTGCTTGTGTCTTGCTGATTTTCAATTTTCCCACTTTATCCCCCCATGCGTAGAAGTGCCCTATGCTCTCTAAGCTGTGTTTTTTAGATGTTTCAGGACACACCGTACACTTCTCCAGAGTGGCTGTTGGCAATTTACATCCCACCCATCAGTGTAGCAAGGCTCCCATTTCTCCATGGCCTGTCCTGCATTTCTGGTTTTGACACTTTTTTCAGCATGTCCCTTTTGACCGATGGGAAGCGAGACTTCTTTGTAGCGCTGATTTGCCTTTCCAGGTTGCTTGGTTGGCCAAAAAGGGCGTATGCGTTTTTTCCTGAATATATTCAGGAAAAAACGTATACGCCCTTTTTGGCCAAGGGCATCATTGTCAACGTTTTGCCGCTTTTCATGTGCTTTAAAGGCGATTCGAATCTAACTCTTGAAATCTGTTTCCTGCAATTCTGACTTGATTTCAAATCCTCTTCTTTGCCTTCCCTCAATATATTTGTGGACGAGAGTTATCATTTATAACTCTGCAGGTTTGTGAATTGCAGTGCCCTGAAGCTGCATTTTACAAGTCGCTTTTTTGGGAGCCGGCCGCAAAAGCGCAGGATGGCTTCAGGCCCTGTTCTGGTTCCGGGGGGCAGGCTGAGCCTGTGGTTAATTCTTCTTCCTGATGGGAAAATAGAGTGACCTGTGCCTGTCCCAACACCAAGAGCTAGTCTCTCATTGGTTTCCCGTCTTCCCGTTCATCCTCAGGACAAATTGCAACCTGTACGGAACAGGAGGTTAAAGGTGCTGATGCTCCAAGTAGGGAGATTGCTAGTAAAGTGGCTGGAATGGCGAACCCGAGCACAAGGAGGTGAGAAATGAGGTGCGTTTTAGAAACCTTTCCCCATCACACGGTGTACCATCTTCTGGGTTTCTCATGCATGTTTTCGATGTAGGAAGATGCCCTTGAACCTGGAGATTTGGGACCCATGCGATGGGTAGCACGCAGTATTACTTTAAAGGGTCTGCGTTTGCTCACCCAACCTCACCAAACTTCTCAGCCCCAAGAGTGTCCACCCTTATGTCTCATCCAGCTGTGGGTCTAGATATGGTCAATCCAGGTTGCATCACAACCCCCGAACGAATTGTGTAAGAATTTCTCTCTCTTTCCCTGTCTTTGTTTCATGGGTTTTTAAAAGTAATTTATTTTTATAATGGGGTTTAGCTGCTTTTCACGGCTGTGTTTAGGCCGCTTTACACCCACTTGACACACTAACAGAGAGATATCAATACATAGGTTTTAAGATTATTACTAGTCAGATATATTCTTGTGCGGTGAATCGGGCGTGTTGAGTCCAGTTCTCTGAGCAAGGAGTAGGTCTTGTCTATTCCATATTGGGTTTATGGAACGGTATCTGAGCTAATTTGAAACTCTTGTTTTATGTATCACCCCACCTCACCTTTCCCGTTAAGCAGCCATAGTGTGTTTTCTGCATGTGTGACTCTGTTCTGTTTTGTAATTCAGTTCAAGTGTAACGGTTTTTACATTCCCTCTATAAGTGACACCTTATGAGAAGTGTCCTTTTCTGTGTGACTTATTTCACTTAGAATCGTCTTACCTAAATCCACTCATCATGCTGCTACTAGCCTTATGACATTGATTTCATGGCTGAGTGATATTCCATTGTACATAAGGACCACAACTTTTTTATCCATTTTTCGCTTTCCTGGGATATTTAAGGTGGAATGAAGTGGAGGTCCTTGTCAACAGAGCAGCCCTAAACTTTCGGGTGCTTGTGTCTTGCTGATTTTCAATTTTCCCACTTTATCCCCCCATGCGTAGAAGTGCCCTATGCTCTCTAAGCTGTGTTTTTTAGATGTTTCAGGACACACCGTACACTTCTCCAGAGTGGCTGTTGGCAATTTACATCCCGCCCATCAGTGTAGCAAGGCTCCCATTTCTCCATGGCCTGTCCTGCATTTCTGGTTTTGACACCTTTTTCAGCATGTCCCTTTTGACCGATGGGAAGCGAGACTTCTTTGTAGCGCTGATTTGCCTTTCCAGGTTGCTTGGTTGGCCAAAAAGGGCGTATGCGTTTTTTCCTGAATATATTCAGGAAAAAACGCATACGCCCTTTTTGGCCAAGGGCATCATTGTCAAAGTTTTGCCGCTTTTCATGTGCTTTAAAGGCGATTCGAATTTACCTCCTGAAATCTATTTCCTGCAATTCTGCCTTGATTTCAAATCCTCTTCTTTGCCTTCCCTCAATATATTTGTGGACGAGAGTTATCATTTATAACTCTGCAGGTTTGTGAATTGCAGTGCCCTGAAGCTCCATTTTACAAGTCGCTTTTTTGGGAGCTGGCCGCAAAAGCGCAGGATGGCTTCAGGCCCTGTTCTGCTTCCGGGGGGCAGGCTGAGCCTGTGGTTAATTCTTCTTCCTGATGGGAAAATAGAGTGACCTGTGCCTGTCCCAACACCAAGAGCTAGTCTCTCATTGGTTCCCCGTCTTCCCGTTCATCCTCAGGACAAATTGCAACCTGTACGGAACAGGAGGTTAAAGGTGCTGATGCTCCAAGTAGGGAGATTGCTAGTAAAGTGGCTGGAATGGCGAACCCGAGCACAAGGAGGTGAGAAATGAGGTGCGTTTTAGAAACCTTTCCCCATCACACGGTGTACCATCTTCTGGGTTTCTCATGCATGTTTTCGATGTAGGAAGATGCCCTTGAACCTGGAGATTTGGGACCCATGCGATGGGTAGCACGCAGTATTACTTTAAAGGGTCTGCGTTTGCTCACCCAACCTCACCAAACTTCTCAGCCCCAAGAGTGTCCACCCTTATGTCTCATCCAGCTGTGGGTCTAGATATGGTCAATCCAGGTTGCATCACAACCCCCGAACGAATTGTGTAAGAATTTCTCTCTCTTTCCCTGTCTTTGTTTCATGGGTTTTTAAAAGTAATTTATTTTTATAATGGGGTTTAGCTGCTTTTCACGGCTGTGTTTAGGCCGCTTTACACCCACTTGACACACTAACAGAGAGATATCAATACATAGGTTTTAAGATTATTACTAGTCAGATATATTCTTGTGCGGTGAATCGGGCGTGTTGAGTCCAGTTCTCTGAGCAAGGAGTAGGTCTTGTCTATTCCATATTGGGTTTATGGAACGGTATCTGAGCTAATTTGAAACTCTTGTTTTATGTATCACCCCACCTCACCTTTCCCGTTAAGCAGCCATAGTGTGTTTTCTGCATGTGTGACTCTGTTCTGTTTTGTAATTCAGTTCAAGTGTAACGGTTTTTACATTCCCTCTATAAGTGACACCTTATGAGAAGTGTCCTTTTCTGTGTGACTTATTTCACTTAGAATCGTCTTACCTAAATCCATTCATCATGCTGCTACTAGCCTTATGACATTGATTTCATGGCTGAGTGATAGTCCATTGTACATAAGGACCACAACTTTTTTATCCATTTTTCGCTTTCCTGGGATATTTAAGGTGGAATGAAGTGGAGGTCCTTGTCAACAGAGCAGCCCTAAACTTTCGGGTGCTTGTGTCTTGCTGATTTTCAATTTTCCCACTTTATCCCCCCATGCGTAGAAGTGCCCTATGCTCTCTAAGCTGTGTTTTTTAGATGTTTCAGGACACACCGTACACTTCTCCAGAGTGGCTGTTGGCAATTTACATCCCACCCATCAGTGTAGCAAGGCTCCCATTTCTCCATGGCCTGTCCTGCATTTCTGGTTTTGACACTTTTTTCAGCATGTCCCTTTTGACCGATGGGAAGCGAGACTTCTTTGTAGCGCTGATTTGCCTTTCCAGGTTGCTTGGTTGGCCAAAAAGGGCGTATGCGTTTTTTCCTGAATATATTCAGGAAAAAACGTATACGCCCTTTTTGGCCAAGGGCATCATTGTCAACGTTTTGCCGCTTTTCATGTGCTTTAAAGGCGATTCGAATCTAACTCTTGAAATCTGTTTCCTGCAATTCTGACTTGATTTCAAATCCTCTTCTTTGCCTTCCCTCAATATATTTGTGGACGAGAGTTATCATTTATAACTCTGCAGGTTTGTGAATTGCAGTGCCCTGAAGCTGCATTTTACAAGTCGCTTTTTTGGGAGCCGGCCGCAAAAGCGCAGGATGGCTTCAGGACCTGTTCTGGTTCCGGGGGGCAGGCTGAGCCTGTGGTTAATTCTTCTTCCTGATGGGAAAATAGAGTGACCTGTGCCTGTCCCAACACCAAGAGCTAGTCTCTCATTGGTTTCCCGTCTTCCCGTTCATCCTCAGGACAAATTGCAACCTGTACGGAACAGGAGGTTAAAGGTGCTGATGCTCCAAGTAGGGAGATTGCTAGTAAAGTGGCTGGAATGGCGAACCCGAGCACAAGGAGGTGAGAAATGAGGTGCGTTTTAGAAACCTTTCCCCATCACACGGTGTACCATCTTCTGGGTTTCTCATGCATGTTTTCGATGTAGGAAGATGCCCTTGAACCTGGAGATTTGGGACCCATGCGATGGGTAGCACGCAGTATTACTTTAAAGGGTCTGCGTTTGCTCACCCAACCTCACCAAACTTCTCAGCCCCAAGAGTGTCCACCCTTATGTCTCATCCAGCTGTGGGTCTAGATATGGTCAATCCAGGTTGCATCACAACCCCCGAACGAATTGTGTAAGAATTTCTCTCTCTTTCCCTGTCTTTGTTTCATGGGTTTTTAAAAGTAATTTATTTTTATAATGGGGTTTAGCTGCTTTTCACGGCTGTGTTTAGGCCGCTTTACACCCACTTGACACACTAACAGAGAGATATCAATACATAGGTTTTAAGATTATTACTAGTCAGATATATTCTTGTGCGGTGAATCGGGCGTGTTGAGTCCAGTTCTCTGAGCAAGGAGTAGGTCTTGTCTATTCCATATTGGGTTTATGGAACGGTATCTGAGCTAATTTGAAACTCTTGTTTTATGTATCACCCCACCTCACCTTTCCCGTTAAGCAGCCATAGTGTGTTTTCTGCATGTGTGACTCTGTTCTGTTTTGTAATTCAGTTCAAGTGTAACGGTTTTTACATTCCCTCTATAAGTGACACCTTATGAGAAGTGTCCTTTTCTGTGTGACTTATTTCACTTAGAATCGTCTTACCTAAATCCACTCATCATGCTGCTACTAGCCTTATGACATTGATTTCATGGCTGAGTGATATTCCATTGTACATAAGGACCACAACTTTTTTATCCATTTTTCGCTTTCCTGGGATATTTAAGGTGGAATGAAGTGGAGGTCCTTGTCAACAGAGCAGCCCTAAACTTTGGGGTGCTTGTGTCTTGCTGATTTTCAATGTTCCCACTTTATCCCCCCATGCGTGGAAGTGCCCTATGCTCTCTAAGCTGTGTTTTTTAGATGTTTCAGGACACACCGTACACTTCTCCAGAGTGGCTGTTGGCAATTTACATCCCGCCCATCAGTGTAGCAAGGCTCCCATTTCTCCATGGCCTGTCCTGCATTTCTGGTTTTGACACTTTTTTCAGCATGGCCCTTTTGACCGATGGGAAGCGAGACTTCTTTGTAGCGCTGATTTGCCTTTCCAGGTTGCTTGGTTGGCCAAAAAGGGCGTATGCGTTTTTTCCTGAATATATTCAGGAAAAAACGCATACGCCCTTTTTGGCCAAGGGCATCATTGTCAACGTTTTGCCGCTTTTCATGTGCTTTAAAGGCGATTCGAATCTACCTCCTGAAATCTGTTTCCTGCAATTCTGCCTTGATTTCAAATCCTCTTCTTTGCCTTCCCTCAATATATTTGTGGACGAGAGTTATCATTTATAACTCTGCAGGTTTGTGAATTGCAGTGCCCTGAAGCTCCATTTTACAAGTCGCTTTTTTGGGAGCCGGCCGCAAAAGCGCAGGATGGCTTCAGGCCCTGTTCTGGTTCCGGGGGGCAGGCTGAGCCTGTGGTTAATTCTTCTTCCTGATGGGAAAATAGAGTGACCTGTGCCTGTCCCAACACCAAGAGCTAGTCTCTCATTGGTTCCCCGTCTTCCCGTTCATCCTCAGGACAAATTGCAACCTGTACGGAACAGGAGGTTAAAGGTGCTGATGCTCCAAGTAGGGAGATTGCTAGTAAAGTGGCTGGAATGGCGAACCCGAGCACAAGGAGATGAGAAATGCGGTGCGTTTTAGAAACCTTTCCCCATCACACGGTGTACCATCTTCTGGGTTTCTCATGCATGTTTTCGATGTAGGAAGATGCCCTTGAACCTGGAGATTTGGGACCCATGCGATGGGTAGCATGCAGTATTACTTTAAAGGGTCTGCGTTTGCTCACCCAACCTCACCAAACCTCTCAGCCCCAAGAGTGTCCACCCTTATGTCTCATCCAGCTGTGGGTCTAGATATGGTCAATGCAGGTTGCATCACAACCCCTGAACGAATTGTGTAAGAATTTCTCTCTCTTTCCCTGTCTTTGTTTCATGGGTTTTTAAAAGTAATTTATTTTTATAATGGGGTTTAGCTGCTTTTCACGGCTGTGTTTATGCCGCCTTACACACACTTGACACACTAACAGAGAGATATCAATACATAGGTTTTAAGATTATTACTAGTCAGATATATTCTTGTGCGGTGAATCGGGCGTGTTGAGTCCAGTTCTCTGAGCAAGGAGTAGGTCTTGTCTATTCCATATTGGGTTTATGGAACGGTATCTGAGCTAATTTGAAACTCTTGTTTTATGTATCACCCCACCTCACCTTTCCCGTTAAGCAGCCATAGTGTGTTTTCTGCATGTGTGACTCTGTTCTGTTTTGTAATTCAGTTCAAGTGTAACGGTTTTTACATTCCCTCTATAAGTGACACCTTATGAGAAGTGTCCTTTTCTGTGTGACTTATTTCACTTAGAATCGTCTTACCTAAATCCACTCATCATGCTGCTACTAGCCTTATGACATTGATTTCATGGCTGAGTGATATTCCATTGTACATAAGGACCACAACTTTTTTATCCATTTTTCGCTTTCCTGGGATATTTAAGGTGGAAGGAAGTGGAGGTCCTTGTCAACAGAGCAGCCCTAAACTTTCGGGTGCTTGTGTCTTGCTGATTTTCAATTTTCCCACTTTATCCCCCCATGCGTAGAAGTGCCCTATGCTCTCTAAGCTGTGTTTTTTAGATGTTTCAGGACACACCGTACACTTCTCCAGAGTGGCTGTTGGCAATTTACATCCCGCCCATCAGTGTAGCAAGGCTCCCATTTCTCCATGGCCTGTCCTGCATTTCTGGTTTTGACACTTTTTTCAGCATGTCCCTTTTGACCGATGGGAAGCGAGACTTCTTTGTAGCGCTGATTTGCCTTTCCAGGTTGCTTGGTTGGCCAAAAAGGGCGTATGCGTTTTTTCCTGAATATATTCAGGAAAAAACGCATACGCCCTTTTTGGCCAAGGGCATCATTGTCAACGTTTTGCCGCTTTTCATGTGCTTTAAAGGCGATTCGAATCTACCTCCTGAAATCTGTTTCCTGCAATTCTGTCTTGAATTCAAATCCTCTTCTTTGCCTTCCCTCAATATATTTGTGGACGAGAGTTATCATTTATAACTCTGCAGGTTTGTGAATTGCAGTGCCCTGAAGCTGCATTTTACAAGTCGCTTTTTTGGGAGCCGGCCGCAAAAGCGCAGGATGGCTTCAGGCCCTGTTCTGGTTCCGGGGGGCAGGCTGAGCCTGTGGTTAATTCTTCTTCCTGATGGGAAAATAGAGTGACCTGTGCCTGTCCCAACACCAAGAGCTAGTCTCTCATTGGTTTCCCGTCTTCCCGTTCATCCTCAGGACAAATTGCAACCTGTACGGAACAGGAGGTTAAAGGTGCTGATGCTCCAAGTAGGGAGATTGCTAGTAAAGTGGCTGGAATGGAGAAGACGAGCACAAGGAGGTGAGAAATGAGGTGCGTTTTA
This sequence comes from Balaenoptera physalus, assembly GCF_965194825.1. NCBI lineage: Eukaryota > Metazoa > Chordata > Mammalia > Artiodactyla > Balaenopteridae > Balaenoptera > Balaenoptera physalus. Next base: position 138,348 of record NW_028126113.1, on the reverse strand, counting down.
GAAACCTTTCCCCATCACACGGTGTACCATCTTCTGGGTTTCTCATGCATGTTTTCGATGTAGGAAGATGCCCTTGAACCTGGAGATTTGGGACCCATGCGATGGGTAGCACGCAGTATTACTTTAAAGGGTCTGCGTTTGCTCACCCAACCTCACCAAACCTCTCAGCCCCAAGAGTGTCCACCCTTATGTCTCATCCAGCTGTGGGTCTAGATATGGTCAATCCAGGTTGCATCACAGCCCCCGAACGAAATGTGTAAGAATTTCTCTCTCTTTCCCTGTCTTTGTTTCATGGGTTTTTAAAAGTAATTTATTTTTATAATGGGGTTTAGCTGCTTTTCACGGCTGTGTTTAGGCCGCTTTACACCCACTTGACACACTAACAGAGAGATATCAATACATAGGTTTTAAGATTATTAGTAGTCAGATATATTCTTGTGCGGTGAATCGGGCGTGTTGAGTCCAGTTCTCTGAGCAAGGAGTAGGTCTTGTCTATTACATATTGGGTTTATGGAACGGTATCTGAGCTAATTTGAAACTCTTGTTTTATGTATCACCCCACCTCACCTTTCCCGTTAAGCAGCCATAGTGTGTTTTCTGCATGTGTGACTCTGTTCTGTTTTGTAATTCAGTTCAAGTGTAACGGTTTTTACATTCCCTCTATAAGTGACACCTTATGAGAAGTGTCCTTTTCTGTGTGACTTATTTCACTTAGAATCGTCTTACCTAAATCCATTCATCATGCTGCTACTAGCCTTATGACATTGATTTCATGGCTGAGTGATAGTCCATTGTACATAAGGACCACAACTTTTTTATCCATTTTTCGCTTTCCTGGGACATTTAAGGTGGAATGAAGTGGAGGTCCTTGTCAACAGAGCAGCCCTAAACTTTCGGGTGCTTGTGTCTTGCTGATTTTCAATTTTCCCACTTTATCCCCCCATGCGTAGAAGTGCCCTATGCTCTCTAAGCTGTGTTTTTTAGATGTTTCAGGACACACCGTACACTTCTCCAGAGTGGCTGTTGGCAATTTACATCCCACCCATCAGTGTAGCAAGGCTCCCATTTCTCCATGGCCTGTCCTGCATTTCTGGTTTTGACACTTTTTTCAGCATGTCCCTTTTGACCGATGGGAAGCGAGACTTCTTTGTAGCGCTGATTTGCCTTTCCAGGTTGCTTGGTTGGCCAAAAAGGGCGTATGCGTTTTTTCCTGAATATATTCAGGAAAAAACGTATACGCCCTTTTTGGCCAAGGGCATCATTGTCAACGTTTTGCCGCTTTTCATGTGCTTTAAAGGCGATTCGAATCTAACTCTTGAAATCTGTTTCCTGCAATTCTGACTTGATTTCAAATCCTCTTCTTTGCCTTCCCTCAATATATTTGTGGACGAGAGTTATCATTTATAACTCTGCAGGTTTGTGAATTGCAGTGCCCTGAAGCTGCATTTTACAAGTCGCTTTTTTGGGAGCCGGCCGCAAAAGCGCAGGATGGCTTCAGGCCCTGTTCTGGTTCCGGGGGGCAGGCTGAGCCTGTGGTTAATTCTTCTTCCTGATGGGAAAATAGAGTGACCTGTGCCTGTCCCAACACCAAGAGCTAGTCTCTCATTGGTTTCCCGTCTTCCCGTTCATCCTCAGGACAAATTGCAACCTGTACGGAACAGGAGGTTAAAGGTGCTGATGCTCCAAGTAGGGAGATTGCTAGTAAAGTGGCTGGAATGGCGAACCCGAGCACAAGGAGGTGAGAAATGAGGTGCGTTTTAGAAACCTTTCCCCATCACACGGTGTACCATCTTCTGGGTTTCTCATGCATGTTTTCGATGTAGGAAGATGCCCTTGAACCTGGAGATTTGGGACCCATGCGATGGGTAGCACGCAGTATTACTTTAAAGGGTCTGCGTTTGCTCACCCAACCTCACCAAACTTCTCAGCCCCAAGAGTGTCCACCCTTATGTCTCATCCAGCTGTGGGTCTAGATATGGTCAATCCAGGTTGCATCACAACCCCCGAACGAATTGTGTAAGAATTTCTCTCTCTTTCCCTGTCTTTGTTTCATGGGTTTTTAAAAGTAATTTATTTTTATAATGGGGTTTAGCTGCTTTTCACGGCTGTGTTTAGGCCGCTTTACACCCACTTGACACACTAACAGAGAGATATCAATACATAGGTTTTAAGATTATTACTAGTCAGATATATTCTTGTGCGGTGAATCGGGCGTGTTGAGTCCAGTTCTCTGAGCAAGGAGTAGGTCTTGTCTATTCCATATTGGGTTTATGGAACGGTATCTGAGCTAATTTGAAACTCTTGTTTTATGTATCACCCCACCTCACCTTTCCCGTTAAGCAGCCATAGTGTGTTTTCTGCATGTGTGACTCTGTTCTGTTTTGTAATTCAGTTCAAGTGTAACGGTTTTTACATTCCCTCTATAAGTGACACCTTATGAGAAGTGTCCTTTTCTGTGTGACTTATTTCACTTAGAATCGTCTTACCTAAATCCATTCATCATGCTGCTACTAGCCTTATGACATTGATTTCATGGCTGAGTGATAGTCCATTGTACATAAGGACCACAACTTTTTTATCCATTTTTCGCTTTCCTGGGATATTTAAGGTGGAATGAAGTGGAGGTCCTTGTCAACAGAGCAGCCCTAAACTTTCGGGTGCTTGTGTCTTGCTGATTTTCAATTTTCCCACTTTATCCCCCCATGCGTAGAAGTGCCCTATGCTCTCTAAGCTGTGTTTTTTAGATGTTTCAGGACACACCGTACACTTCTCCAGAGTGGCTGTTGGCAATTTACATCCCACCCATCAGTGTAGCAAGGCTCCCATTTCTCCATGGCCTGTCCTGCATTTCTGGTTTTGACACTTTTTTCAGCATGTCCCTTTTGACCGATGGGAAGCGAGACTTCTTTGTAGCGCTGATTTGCCTTTCCAGGTTGCTTGGTTGGCCAAAAAGGGCGTATGCGTTTTTTCCTGAATATATTCAGGAAAAAACGTATACGCCCTTTTTGGCCAAGGGCATCATTGTCAACGTTTTGCCGCTTTTCATGTGCTTTAAAGGCGATTCGAATCTAACTCTTGAAATCTGTTTCCTGCAATTCTGACTTGATTTCAAATCCTCTTCTTTGCCTTCCCTCAATATATTTGTGGACGAGAGTTATCATTTATAACTCTGCAGGTTTGTGAATTGCAGTGCCCTGAAGCTGCATTTTACAAGTCGCTTTTTTGGGAGCCGGCCGCAAAAGCGCAGGATGGCTTCAGGCCCTGTTCTGGTTCCGGGGGGCAGGCTGAGCCTGTGGTTAATTCTTCTTCCTGATGGGAAAATAGAGTGACCTGTGCCTGTCCCAACACCAAGAGCTAGTCTCTCATTGGTTTCCCGTCTTCCCGTTCATCCTCAGGACAAATTGCAACCTGTACGGAACAGGAGGTTAAAGGTGCTGATGCTCCAAGTAGGGAGATTGCTAGTAAAGTGGCTGGAATGGCGAACACGAGCACAAGGAGGTGAGAAATGAGGTGCGTTTTAGAAACCTTTCCCCATCACACGGTGTACCATCTTCTGGGTTTCTCATGCATGTTTTCGATGTAGGAAGATGCCCTTGAACCTGGAGATTTGGGACCCATGCGATGGGTAGCACGCAGTATTACTTTAAAGGGTCTGCGTTTGCTCACCCAACCTCACCAAACTTCTCAGCCCCAAGAGTGTCCACCCTTATGTCTCATCCAGCTGTGGGTCTAGATATGGTCAATCCAGGTTGCATCACAACCCCCGAACGAATTGTGTAAGAATTTCTCTCTCTTTCCCTGTCTTTGTTTCATGGGTTTTTAAAAGTAATTTATTTTTATAATGGGGTTTAGCTGCTTTTCACGGCTGTGTTTAGGCCGCTTTACACCCACTTGACACACTAACAGAGAGATATCAATACATAGGTTTTAAGATTATTACTAGTCAGATATATTCTTGTGCGGTGAATCGGGCGTGTTGAGTCCAGTTCTCTGAGCAAGGAGTAGGTCTTGTCTATTCCATATTGGGTTTATGGAACGGTATCTGAGCTAATTTGAAACTCTTGTTTTATGTATCACCCCACCTCACCTTTCCCGTTAAGCAGCCATAGTGTGTTTTCTGCATGTGTGACTCTGTTCTGTTTTGTAATTCAGTTCAAGTGTAACGGTTTTTACATTCCCTCTATAAGTGACACCTTATGAGAAGTGTCCTTTTCTGTGTGACTTATTTCACTTAGAATCGTCTTACCTAAATCCACTCATCATGCTGCTACTAGCCTTATGACATTGATTTCATGGCTGAGTGATATTCCATTGTACATAAGGACCACAACTTTTTTATCCATTTTTCGCTTTCCTGGGATATTTAAGGTGGAATGAAGTGGAGGTCCTTGTCAACAGAGCAGCCCTAAACTTTCGGGTGCTTGTGTCTTGCTGATTTTCAATTTTCCCACTTTATCCCCCCATGCGTAGAAGTGCCCTATGCTCTCTAAGCTGTGTTTTTTAGATGTTTCAGGACACACCGTACACTTCTCCAGAGTGGCTGTTGGCAATTTACATCCCGCCCATCAGTGTAGCAAGGCTCCCATTTCTCCATGGCCTGTCCTGCATTTCTGGTTTTGACACCTTTTTCAGCATGTCCCTTTTGACCGATGGGAAGCGAGACTTCTTTGTAGCGCTGATTTGCCTTTCCAGGTTGCTTGGTTGGCCAAAAAGGGCGTATGCGTTTTTTCCTGAATATATTCAGGAAAAAACGCATACGCCCTTTTTGGCCAAGGGCATCATTGTCAAAGTTTTGCCGCTTTTCATGTGCTTTAAAGGCGATTCGAATCTACCTCCTGAAATCTATTTCCTGCAATTCTGCCTTGATTTCAAATCCTCTTCTTTGCCTTCCCTCAATATATTTGTGGACGAGAGTTATCATTTATAACTCTGCAGGTTTGTGAATTGCAGTGCCCTGAAGCTCCATTTTACAAGTCGCTTTTTTGGGAGCTGGCCGCAAAAGCGCAGGATGGCTTCAGGCCCTGTTCTGCTTCCGGGGGGCAGGCTGAGCCTGTGGTTAATTCTTCTTCCTGATGGGAAAATAGAGTGACCTGTGCCTGTCCCAACACCAAGAGCTAGTCTCTCATTGGTTCCCCGTCTTCCCGTTCATCCTCAGGACAAATTGCAACCTGTACGGAACAGGAGGTTAAAGGTGCTGATGCTCCAAGTAGGGAGATTGCTAGTAAAGTGGCTGGAATGGCGAACCCGAGCACAAGGAGGTGAGAAATGAGGTGCGTTTTAGAAACCTTTCCCCATCACACGGTGTACCATCTTCTGGGTTTCTCATGCATGTTTTCGATGTAGGAAGATGCCCTTGAACCTGGAGATTTGGGACCCATGCGATGGGTAGCACGCAGTATTACTTTAAAGGGTCTGCGTTTGCTCACCCAACCTCACCAAACCTCTCAGCCCCAAGAGTGTCCACCCTTATGTCTCATCCAGCTGTGGGTCTAGATATGGTCAATCCAGGTTGCATCACAGCCCCTGAACGAATTGTGTAAGAATTTCTCTGTCTTTCCCTGTCTTTGTTTCATGTGTTTTTAAAAGTAATTTATTTTTATAATGGGGTTTAGCTGCTTTTCACGGCTGTGTTTAGGCCGCTTTACACCCACTTGACACACTAACAGAGAGATATCAATACATAGGTTTTAAGATTATTAGTAGTCAGATATATTCTTGTGCGGTGAATCGGGCGTGTTGAGTCCAGTTCTCTGAGCAAGGAGTAGGTCTTGTCTATTACATATTGGGTTTATGGAACGGTATCTGAGCTAATTTGAAACTCTTGTTTTATGTATCACCCCACCTCACCTTTCCCGTTAAGCAGCCATAGTGTGTTTTCTGCATGTGTGACTCTGTTCTGTTTTGTAATTCAGTTCAAGTGTAACGGTTTTTACATTCCCTCTATAAGTGACACCTTATGAGAAGTGTCCTTTTCTGTGTGACTTATTTCACTTAGAATCGTCTTACCTAAATCCATTCATTATGCTGCTACTAGCCTTATGACATTGATTTCATGGCTGAGTGATAGTCCATTGTACATAAGGACCACAACTTTTTTATCCATTTTTCGCTTTCCTGGGATATTTAAGGTGGAATGAAGTGGAGGTCCTTGTCAACAGAGCAGCCCTAAACTTTCGGGTGCTTGTGTCTTGCTGATTTTCAATTTTCCCACTTTATCCCCCCATGCGTAGAAGTGCCCTATGCTCTCTAAGCTGTGTTTTTTTGATGTTTCAGGACACACCGTACACTTCTCCAGAGTGGCTGTTGGCAATTTACATCCCACCCATCAGTGTAGCAAGGCTCCCATTTCTCCATGGCCTGTCCTGCATTTCTGGTTTTGACACTTTTTTCAGCATGTCCCTTTTGACCGATGGGAAGCGAGACTTCTTTGTAGCGCTGATTTGCCTTTCCAGGTTGCTTGGTTGGCCAAAAAGGGCGTATGCGTTTTTTCCTGAATATATTCAGGAAAAAACGCATACGCCCTTTTTGGCCAAGGGCATCACTGTCAACGTTTTGCCGCTTTTCATGTGCTTTAAAGGCGATTCGAATCTACCTCTTGAAATCTGTTTCCTGCAATTCTGACTTGATTTCAAATCCTCTTCTTTGCCTTCCCTCAATATATTTGTGGACGAGAGTTATCATTTAGAACTCTGCAGGTTTGTGAATTGCAGTGCCCTGAAGCTGCATTTTACAAGTCGCTTTTTTGGGAGCCGGCCGCAAAAGCGCAGGATGGCTTCAGGCCCTGTTCTGGTTCCGGGGGGCAGGCTGAGCCTGTGGTTAATTCTTCTTCCTGATGGGAAAATAGAGTGACCTGTGCCTGTCCCAACACCAAGAGCTAGTCTCTCATTGGTTTCCCGTCTTCCCGTTCATCCTCAGGACAAATTGCAACCTGTACGGAACAGGAGGTTAAAGGTGCTGATGCTCCAAGTAGGGAGATTGCTAGTAAAGTGGCTGGAATGGCGAACACGAGCACAAGGAGGTGAGAAATGAGGTGCGTTTTAGAAACCTTTCCCCATCACACGGTGTACCATCTTCTGGGTTTCTCATGCATGTTTTCGATGTAGGAAGATGCCCTTGAACCTGGAGATTTGGGACCCATGCGATGGGTAGCACGCAGTATTACTTTAAAGGGTCTGCGTTTGCTCACCCAACCTCACCAAACCTCTCAGCCCCAAGAGTGTCCACCCTTATGTCTCATCCAGCTGTGGGTCTAGATATGGTCAATCCAGGTTGCATCACAGCCCCCGAACGAATTGTGTAAGAATTTCTCTCTCTTTCCCTGTCTTTGTTTCATGGGTTTTTAAAAGTAATTTATTTTTATAATGGGGTTTAGCTGCTTTTCACGGCTGTGTTTAGGCCGCTTTACACCCACTTGACACACTAACAGAGAGATATCAATACATAGGTTTTAAGATTATTACTAGTCAGATATATTCTTGTGCGGTGAATCGGGCGTGTTGAGTCCAGTTCTCTGAGCAAGGAGTAGGTCTTGTCTATTCCATATTGGGTTTATGGAACGGTATCTGAGCTAATTTGAAACTCTTGTTTTATGTATCACCCCACCTCACCTTTCCCGTTAAGCAGCCATAGTGTGTTTTCTGCATGTGTGACTCTGTTCTGTTTTGTAATTCAGTTCAAGTGTAACGGTTTTTACATTCCCTCTATAAGTGACACCTTATGAGAAGTGTCCTTTTCTGTGTGACTTATTTCACTTAGAATCGTCTTACCTAAATCCACTCATCATGCTGCTACTAGCCTTATGACATTGATTTCATGGCTGAGTGATATTCCATTGTACATAAGGACCACAACTTTTTTATCCATTTTTCGCTTTCCTGGGATATTTAAGGTGGAATGAAGTGGAGGTCCTTGTCAACAGAGCAGCCCTAAACTTTCGGGTGCTTGTGTCTTGCTGATTTTCAATTTTCCCACTTTATCCCCCCATGCGTAGAAGTGCCCTATGCTCTCTAAGCTGTGTTTTTTAGATGTTTCAGGACACACCGTACACTTCTCCAGAGTGGCTGTTGGCAATTTACATCCCGCCCATCAGTGTAGCAAGGCTCCCATTTCTCCATGGCCTGTCCTGCATTTCTGGTTTTGACACCTTTTTCAGCATGTCCCTTTTGACCGATGGGAAGCGAGACTTCTTTGTAGCGCTGATTTGCCTTTCCAGGTTGCTTGGTTGGCCAAAAAGGGCGTATGCGTTTTTTCCTGAATATATTCAGGAAAAAACGCATACGCCCTTTTTGGCCAAGGGCATCATTGTCAACGTTTTGCCGCTTTTCATGTGCTTTAAAGGCGATTCGAATCTACCTCCTGAAATCTATTTCCTGCAATTCTGCCTTGATTTCAAATCCTCTTCTTTGCCTTCCCTCAATATATTTGTGGACGAGAGTTATCATTTATAACTCTGCAGGTTTGTGAATTGCAGTGCCCTGAAGCTCCATTTTACAAGTCGCTTTTTTGGGAGTCGGCCGCAAAAGCGCAGGATGGCTTCAGGCCCTGTTCTGGTTCCGGGGGGCAGGCTGAGCCTGTGGTTAATTCTTCTTCCTGATGGGAAAATAGAGTGACCTGTGCCTGTCCCAACACCAAGAGCTAGTCTCTCATTGGTTCCCCGTCTTCCCGTTCATCCTCAGGACAAATTGCAACCTGTACGGAACAGGAGGTTAAAGGTGCTGATGCTCCAAGTAGGGAGATTGCTAGTAAAGTGGCTGGAATGGCGAACCCGAGCACAAGGAGATGAGAAATGCGGTGCGTTTTAGAAACCTTTCCCCATCACACGGTGTACCATCTTCTGGGTTTCTCATGCATGTTTTCGATGTAGGAAGATGCCCTTGAACCTCGAGATTTGGGACCCATGTGATGGGTAGCACGCAGTATTACTTTAAAGGGTCTGCGTTTGCTCACCCAACCTCACCAAACCTCTCAGCCCCAAGAGTGTCCACCCTTATGTCTCATCCAGCTGTGGGTCTAGATATGGTCAATGCAGGTTGCATCACAGCCCCTGAACGAATTGTGTAAGAATTTCTCTCTCTTTCCCTGTCTTTGTTTCATGTGTTTTTAAAAGTAATTTATTTTTATAATGGGGTTTAGCTGCTTTTCACGGCTTTGTTTAGGCCGCTTTACACCCACTTGACACACTAGCAGAGAGATATCAATACATAGGTTTTAAGATTATTTGTAGTCAGATATATTCTTGTGCGGTGAATCGGGCGTGTTGAGTCCAGTTCTCTGAGCAAGGAGTAGGTCTTGTCTATTCCATATTGGGTTTATGGAACGGTATCTGAGCTAATTTGAAACTCTTGTTTTATGTATCACCCCACCTCACCTTTCCCGTTAAGCAGCCATAGTGTGTTTTCTGCATGTGTGACTCTGTTCTGTTTTGTAATTCAGTTCAAGTGTAACGGTTTTTACATTCCCTCTATAAGTGACACCTTATGAGAAGTGTCCTTTTCTGTGTGACTTATTTCACTTAGAATCGTCTTACCTAAATCCACTCATCATGCTGCTACTAGCCTTATGACATTGATTTCATGGCTGAGTGATATTCCATTGTACATAAGGACCACAACTTTTTTATCCATTTTTCGCTTTCCTGGGATATTCAAGGTGGAATGAAGTGGAGGTCCTTGTCAACAGAGCAGCCCTAAACTTTGGGGTGCTTGTGTCTTGCTGATTTTCAATTTTCCCACTTTATCCCCCCATGTGTGGAAGTGCCCTATGCTCTCTAAGCTGTGTTTTTTAGATGTTTCAGGACACACCGTACACTTCTCCAGAGTGGCTGTTGGCAATTTACATCCCGCCCATCAGTGTAGTAAGGCTCCCATTTCTCCATGGCCTGTCCTGCATTTCTGGTTTTGACACTTTTTTCAGCATGGCCCTTTTGACCGATGGGAAGCGAGACTTCTTTGTAGCGCTGATTTGCCTTTCCAGGTTGCTTGGTTGGCCAAAAAGGGCGTATGCGTTTTTTCCTGAATATATTCAGGAAAAAACGCATACGCCCTTTTTGGCCAAGGGCACCATTGTAAACGTTTTGCCGCTTTTCATGTGCTTTAAAGGCGATTCGAATCTACCTCCTGAAATCTGTATCCTGCAATTCTGCCTTGATTTCAAATCCTCTTCTTTGCCTTCCCTCAATATATTTGTGGACGAGAGTTATCATTTATAACTCTGCAGGTTTGTGAATTGCAGTGCCCTGAATCTCCATTTTACAAGTCGCTTTTTTGGGAGCTGGCCGCAAAAGCGCCGGATGGCTTCAGGCCCTGTTCTGCTTCCGGGGGGCAGGCTGAGCCTGTGGTTAATTCTTCTTCCTGATGGGAAAATAGAGTGACCTGTGCCTGTCCCAACACCAAGAGCTAGTCTCTCATTGGTTCCCCGTCTTCCCGTTCATCCTCAGGACAAATTGCAACCTGTACGGAACAGGAGGTTAAAGGTGCTGATGCTCCAAGTAGGGAGATTGCTAGTAAAGTGGCTGGAATGGCGAACCCGAGCACAAGGAGGTGAGAAATGAGGTGCGTTTTAGAAACCTTTCCCCATCACACGGTGTACCATCTTCTGGGTTTCTCATGCATGTTTTCGATGTAGGAAGATGCCCTTGAACCTGGAGATTTGGGACCCATGCGATGGGTAGCACGCAGTATTACTTTAAAGGGTCTGCGTTTGCTCACCCAACCTCACCAAACCTCTCAGCCCCAAGAGTGTCCACCCTTATGTCTCATCCAGCTGTGGGTCTAGATATGGTCAATCCAGGTTGCATCACAGCCCCCGAACGAATTGTGTAAGAATTTCTCTCTCTTTCCCTGTCTTTGTTTCATGGGTTTTTAAAAGTAATTTATTTTTATAATGGGGTTTAGCTGCTTTTCACGGCTGTGTTTAGGCCGCTTTACACCCACTTGACACACTAACAGAGAGATATCAATATATAGGTTTTAAGATTATTACTAGTCAGATATATTCTTGTGCGGTGAATCGGGCGTGTTGAGTCCAGTTCTCTGAGCAAGGAGTAGGTCTTGTCTACTCCATATTGGGTTTATGGAACGGTATCTGAGCTAATTTGAAACTCTTGTTTTATGTATCACCCCACCTCACCTTTCCCGTTAAGCAGCCATAGTGTGTTTTCTGCATGTGTGACTCTGTTCTGTTTTGTAATTCAGTTCAAGTGTAACGGTTTTTACATTCCCTCTATAAGTGACACCTTATGAGAAGTGTCCTTTTCTGTGTGACTTATTTCACTTAGAATCGTCTTACCTAAATCCATTCATCATGCTGCTACTAGCCTTATGACATTGATTTCATGGCTGAGTGATAGTGCATTGTCCATAAGGACCACAACTTTTTTATCCATTTTTCGCTTTCCTGGGATATTTAAGGTGGAATGAAGTGGAGGTCCTTGTCAACAGAGCAGCCCTAAACTTTCGGGTGCTTGTGTCTTGCTGATTTTCAATTTTCCCACTTTATCCCCCCATGCGTAGAAGTGCCCTATGCTCTCTAAGCTGTGTTTTTTAGATGTTTCAGGACACACCGTACACTTCTCCAGAGTGGCTGTTGGCAATTTACATCCCACCCATCAGTGTAGCAAGGCTCCCATTTCTCCATGGCCTGTCCTGCATTTCTGGTTTTGACACTTTTTTCAGCATGTCCCTTTTGACCGATGGGAAGCGAGACTTCTTTGTAGTGCTGATTTGCCTTTCCAGGTTGCTTGGTTGGCCAAAAAGGGCGTATGCGTTTTTTCCTGAATATATTCAGGAAAAAAGGCATACGCCCTTTTTGGCCAAGGGCATCATTGTCAACGTTTTGCCGCTTTTCATGTGCTTTAAAGGCGATTCGAATCTACCTCTTGAAATCTGTTTCCTGCAATTCTGACTTGATTTCAAATCCTCTTCTTTGCCTTCCCTCAATATATTTGTGGACGAGAGTTATCATTTATAACTCTGCAGGTTTGTGAATTGCAGTGCCCTGAAGCTGCATTTTACAAGTCGCTTTTTTGGGAGCCGGCCGCAAAAGCGCAGGATGGCTTCAGGCTCTGTTCTGGTTCCGGGGGGCAGGCTGAGCCTGTGGTTAATTCTTCTTCCTGATGGGAAAATAGAGTGACCTGTGCCTGTCCCAACACCAAGAGCTAGTCTCTCATTGGTTTCCCGTCTTCCCGTTCATCCTCAGGACAAATTGCAACCTGTACGGAACAGGAGGTTAAAGGTGCTGATGCTCCAAGTAGGGAGATTGCTAGTAAAGTGGCTGGAATGGCGAACACGAGCACAAGGAGGTGAGAAATGAGGTGCGTTTTAGAAACCTTTCCCCATCACACGGTGTACCATCTTCTGGGTTTCTCATGCATGTTTTCGATGTAGGAAGATGCCCTTGAACCTGGAGATTTGGGACCCATGCGATGGGTAGCACGCAGTATTACTTTAAAGGGTCTGCGTTTGCTCACCCAACCTCACCAAACCTCTCAGCCCCAAGAGTGTCCACCCTTATGTCTCATCCAGCTGTGGGTCTAGATATGGTCAATCCAGGTTGCATCACAGCCCCCGAACGAATTGTGTAAGAATTTCTCTCTCTTTCCCTGTCTTTGTTTCATGGGTTTTTAAAAGTAATTTATTTTTATAATGGGGTTTAGCTGCTTTTCACGGCTGTGTTTAGGCCGCTTTACACCCACTTGACACACTAACAGAGAGATATCAATACATAGGTTTTAAGATTATTACTAGTCAGATATATTCTTGTGCGGTGAATCGGGCGTGTTGAGTCCAGTTCTCTGAGCAAGGAGTAGGTCTTGTCTATTCCATATTGGGTTTATGGAACGGTATCTGAGCTAATTTGAAACTCTTGTTTTATGTATCACCCCACCTCACCTTTCCCGTTAAGCAGCCATAGTGTGTTTTCTGCATGTGTGACTCTGTTCTGTTTTGTAATTCAGTTCAAGTGTAACGGTTTTTACATTCCCTCTATAAGTGACACCTTATGAGAAGTGTCCTTTTCTGTGTGACTTATTTCACTTAGAATCGTCTTACCTAAATCCACTCATCATGCTGCTACTAGCCTTATGACATTGATTTCATGGCTGAGTGATATTCCATTGTACATAAGGACCACAACTTTTTTATCCATTTTTCGCTTTCCTGGGATATTTAAGGTGGAAGGAAGTGGAGGTCCTTGTCAACAGAGCAGCCCTAAACTTTCGGGTGCTTGTGTCTTGCTGATTTTCAATTTTCCCACTTTATCCCCCCATGCGTAGAAGTGCCCTATGCTCTCTAAGCTGTGTTTTTTAGATGTTTCAGGACACACCGTACACTTCTCCAGAGTGGCTGTTGGCAATTTACATCCCGCCCATCAGTGTAGCAAGGCTTCCATTTCTCCATGGCCTGTCCTGCATTTCTGGTTTTGACACCTTTTTCAGCATGTCCCTTTTGACCGATGGGAAGCGAGACTTCTTTGTAGCGCTGATTTGCCTTTCCAGGTTGCTTGGTTGGCCAAAAAGGGCGTATGCGTTTTTTCCTGAATATATTCAGGAAAAAACGCATACGCCCTTTTTGGCCAAGGGCACCATTGTCAACGTTTTGCCGCTTTTCATGTGCTTTAAAGGCGATTCGAATCTACCTCCTGAAATCTGTTTCCTGCAATTCTGCCTTGATTTCAAATCCTCTTCTTTGCCTTCCCTCAATATATTTGTGGACGAGAGTTATCATTTATAACTCTGCAGGTTTGTGAATTGCAGTGCCCTGAATCTCCATTTTACAAGTCGCTTTTTTGGGAGCCGGCCGCAAAAGCGCAGGATGGCTTCAGGCCCTGTTCTGCTTCCGGGGGGCAGGCTGAGCCTGTGGTTAATTCTTCTTCCTGATGGGAAAATAGAGTGACCTGTGCCTGTCCCAACACCAAGACCTAGTCTCTCATTGGTTCCCCGTCTTCCCGTTCATCCTCAGGACAAATTGCAACCTGTACGGAACAGGAGGTTAAAGGTGCTGATGCTCCAAGTAGGGAGATTGCTAGTAAAGTGGCTGGAATGGCGAACCCGAGCACAAGGAGGTGAGAAATGAGGTGCGTTTTAGAAACCTTTCCCCATCACACGGTGTACCATCTTCTGGGTTTCTCATGCATGTTTTCGATGTAGGAAGATTCCCTTGAACCTGGAGATTTGGGACCCATGCGATGGGTAGCACGCAGTATTACTTTAAAGGGTCTGCGTTTGCTCACCCAACCTCACCAAACCTCTCAGCCCCAAGAGTGTCCACCCTTATGTCTCATCCAGCTGTGGGTCTAGATATGGTCAATCCAGGTTGCATCACAGCCCCTGAACGAATTGTGTAAGAATTTCTCTCTCTTTCCCTGTCTTTGTTTCATGTGTTTTTAAAAGTAATTTATTTTTATAATGGGGTTTAGCTGCTTTTCACGGCTGTGTTTAGGCCGCTTTACACCCACTTGACACACTAACAGAGAGATATCAATACATAGGTTTTAAGATTATTAGTAGTCAGATATATTCTTGTGCGGTGAATCGGGCGTGTTGAGTCCAGTTCTCTGAGCAAGGAGTAGGTCTTGTCTATTACATATTGGGTTTATGGAACGGTATCTGAGCTAATTTGAAACTCTTGTTTTATGTATCACCCCACCTCACCTTTCCCGTTAAGCAGCCATAGTGTGTTTTCTGCATGTGTGACTCTGTTCTGTTTTGTAATTCAGTTCAAGTGTAACGGTTTTTACATTCCCTCTATAAGTGACACCTTATGAGAAGTGTCCTTTTCTGTGTGACTTATTTCACTTAGAATCGTCTTACCTAAATCCATTCATCATGCTGCTACTAGCCTTATGACATTGATTTCATGGCTGAGTGATAGTCCATTGTACATAAGGACCACAACTTTTTTATCCATTTTTCGCTTTCCTGGGATATTTAAGGTGGAATGAAGTGGAGGTCCTTGTCAACAGAGCAGCCCTAAACTTTCGGGTGCTTGTGTCTTGCTGATTTTCAATTTTCCCACTTTATCCCCCCATGCGTAGAAGTGCCCTATGCTCTCTAAGCTGTGTTTTTTAGATGTTTCAGGACACACCGTACACTTCTCCAGAGTGGCTGTTGGCAATTTGCATCCCGCCCATCAGTGTAGCAAGGCTCCCATTTCTCCATGGCCTGTCCTGCATTTCTGGTTTTGACACCTTTTTCAGCATGTCCCTTTTGACCGATGGGAAGCGAGACTTCTTTGTAGCGCTGATTTGCCTTTCCAGGTTGCTTGGTTGGCCAAAAAGGGCGTATGCGTTTTTTCCTGAATATATTCAGGAAAAAACGCATACGCCCTTTTTGGCCAAGGGCATCATTGTCAACGTTTTGCCGCTTTTCATGTGCTTTAAAGGCGATTCGAATCTACCTCCTGAAATCTATTTCCTGCAATTCTGCCTTGATTTCAAATCCTCTTCTTTGCCTTCCCTCAATATATTTGTGGACGAGAGTTATCATTTATAACTCTGCAGGTTTGTGAATTGCAGTGCCCTGAAGCTCCATTTTACAAGTCGCTTTTTTGAGAGTCGGCCGCAAAAGCGCAGGATGGCTTCAGGCCCTGTTCTGGTTCCGGGGGGCAGGCTGAGCCTGTGGTTAATTCTTCTTCCTGATGGGAAAATTGAGTGACCTGTGCCTGTCCCAACACCAAGAGCTAGTCTCTCATTGGTTCCCCGTCTTCCCGTTCATCCTCAGGACAAATTGCAACCTGTACGGAACAGGAGGTTAAAGGTGCTGATGCTCCAAGTAGGGAGATTGCTAGTAAAGTGGCTGGAATGGCGAACCCGAGCACAAGGAGATGAGAAATGCGGTGCGTTTTAGAAACCTTTCCCCATCACACGGTGTACCATCTTCTGGGTTTCTCATGCATGTTTTCGATGTAGGAAGATGCCCTTGAACCTGGAGATTTTGGACCCACGTGATGGGTAGGACGCAGTATTACTTTAAAGGGTCTGCGTTTGCTCACCCAACCTCACCAAACCTCTCAGCCCCAAGAGTGTCCACCCTTATGTCTCATCCAGCTGTGGGTCTAGATATGGTCAATGCAGGTTGCATCACAGCCCCTGAACGAATTGTGTAAGAATTTCTCTCTCTCTTTCCCTGTCTTTGTTTCATGTGTTTTTAAAAGTAATTTATTTTTATAATGGGGTTTAGCTGCTTTTCACGGCTTTGTTTAGGCCGCTTTACACCCACTTGACACACTAACAGAGAGATATCAATACATAGGTTTTAAGATTATTAGTAGTCAGATATATTCTTGTGCGGTGAATCGGGCGTGTTGAGTCCAGTTCTCTGAGCAAGGAGTAGGTCTTGTCTATTCCATATTGGGTTTATGGAACGGTATCTGAGCTAATTTGAAACTCTTGTTTTATGTATCACCCCACCTCACCTTTCCCGTTAAGCAGCCATAGTGTGTTTTCTGCATGTGTGACTCTGTTCTGTTTTGTAATTCAGTTCAAGTGTAACGGTTTTTACATTCCCTCTATAAGTGACACCTTATGAGAAGTGTCCTTTTCTGTGTGACTTATTTCACTTAGAATCGTCTTACCTAAATCCACTCATCATGCTGCTACTAGCCTTATGACATTGATTTCATGGCTGAGTGATATTCCATTGTACATAAGGACCACAACTTTTTTATCCATTTTTCGCTTTCCTGGGATATTTAAGGTGGAATGAAGTGGAGGTCCTTGTCAACAGAGCAGCCCTAAACTTTGGGGTGCTTGTGTCTTGCTGATTTTCAATTTTCCCACTTTATCCCCCCATGTGTGGAAGTGCCCTATGCTCTCTAAGCTGTGTTTTTTAGATGTTTCAGGACACACCGTACACTTCTCCAGAGTGGCTGTTGGCAATTTACATCCCGCCCATCAGTGTAGTAAGGCTCCCATTTCTCCATGGCCTGTCCTGCATTTCTGGTTTTGACACTTTTTTCAGCATGGCCCTTTTGACCGATGGGAAGCGAGACTTCTTTGTAGCGCTGATTTGCCTTTCCAGGTTGCTTGGTTGGCCAAAAAGGGCGTATGCGTTTTTTCCTGAATATATTCAGGAAAAAACGCATACGCCCTTTTTGGCCAAGGGCACCATTGTCAACGTTTTGCCGCTTTTCATGTGCTTTAAAGGCGATTCGAATCTACCTCCTGAAATCTGTTTCCTGCAATTCTGCCTTGATTTCAAATCCTCTTCTTTGCCTTCCCTCAATATATTTGTGGACGAGAGTTATCATTTATAACTCTGCAGGTTTGTGAATTGCAGTGCCCTGAATCTCCATTTTACAAGTCGCTTTTTTGGGAGCTGGCCGCAAAAGCGCAGGATGGCTTCAGGCCCTGTTCTGCTTCCGGGGGGCAGGCTGAGCCTGTGGTTAATTCTTCTTCCTGATGGGAAAATAGAGTGACCTGTGCCTGTCCCAACACCAAGAGCTAGTCTCTCATTGGTTCCCCGTCTTCCCGTTCATCCTCAGGACAAATTGCAACCTGTACGGAACAGGAGGTTAAAGGTGCTGATGCTCCAAGTAGGGAGATTGCTAGTAAAGTGGCTGGAATGGCGAACCCGAGCACAAGGAGGTGAGAAATGAGGTGCGTTTTAGAAACCTTTCCCCATCACACGGTGTACCATCTTCTGGGTTTCTCATGCATGTTTTCGATGTAGGAAGATGCCCTTGAACCTGGAGATTTGGGACCCATGCGATGGGTAGCACACAGTATTACTTTAAAGGGTCTGCGTTTGCTCACCCAACCTCACCAAACCTCTCAGCCCCAAGAGTGTCCACCCTTATGTCTCATCCAGCTGTGGGTCTAGATATGGTCAATCCAGGTTGCATCACAGCCCCTGAACGAATTGTGTAAGAATTTCTCTCTCTTTCCCTGTCTTTGTTTCATGGGTTTTTAAAAGTAATTTATTTTTATAATGGGGTTTAGCTGCTTTTCACGGCTGTGTTTAGGTCGCTTTACACCCACTTGACACACTAACAGAGAGATATCAATAGATAGGTTTTAAGATTATTAGTAGTCAGATATATTCTTGTGCGGTGAATCGGGCGTGTTGAGTCCAGTTCTCTGAGCAAGGAGTAGGTCTTGTCTATTACATATTGGGTTTATGGAACGGTATCTGAGCTAATTTGAAACTCTTGTTTTATGTATCACCCCACCTCACCTTTCCCGTTAAGCAGCCATAGTGTGTTTTCTGCATGTGTGACTCTGTTCTGTTTTGTAATTCAGTTCAAGTGTAACGGTTTTTACATTCCCTCTATAAGTGACACCTTAGGAGAAGTGTCCTTTTCTGTGTGACTTATTTCACTTAGAATTGTCTTACCTAAATCCATTCATCATGCTGCTACTAGCCTTATGACATTGATTTCATGGCTGAGTGATAGTCCATTGTACATAAGGACCACAACTTTTTTATCCATTTTTCGCTTTCCTGGGATATTTAAGGTGGAATGAAGTGGAGGTCCTTGTCAACAGAGCAGCCCTAAACTTTCGGGTGCTTGTGTCTTGCTGATTTTCAATTTTCCCACTTTATCCCCCCATGCGTAGAAGTGCCCTATGCTCTCTAAGCTGTGTTTTTTAGATGTTTCAGGACACACCGTACACTTCTCCAGAGTGGCTGTTGGCAATTTACATCCCGCCCATCAGTGTAGCAAGGCTCCCATTTCTCCATGGCCTGTCCTGCATTTCTGGTTTTGACACCTTTTTCAGCATGTCCCTTTTGACCGATGGGAAGCGAGACTTCTTTGTAGCGCTGATTTGCCTTTCCAGGTTGCTTGGTTGGCCAAAAAGGGCGTATGCGTTTTTTCCTGAATATATTCAGGAAAAAACGCATACGCCCTTTTTGGCCAAGGGCACCATTGTCAACGTTTTGCCGCTTTTCATGTGCTTTAAAGGCGATTCGAATCTACCTCCTGAAATCTGTTTCCTGCAATTCTGCCTTGATTTCAAATCCTCTTCTTTGCCTTCCCTCAATATATTTGTGGACGAGAGTTATCATTTATAACTCTGCAGGTTTGTGAATTGCAGTGCCCTGAATCTCCATTTTACAAGTCGCTTTTTTGGGAGCTGGCCGCAAAAGCGCAGGATGGCTTCAGGCCCTGTTCTGCTTCCGGGGGGCAGGCTGAGCCTGTGGTTAATTCTTCTTCCTGATGGGAAAATAGAGTGACCTGTGCCTGTCCCAACACCAAGACCTAGTCTCTCATTGGTTCCCCGTCTTCCCGTTCATCCTCAGGACAAATTGCAACCTGTACGGAACAGGAGGTTAAAGGTGCTGATGCTCCAAGTAGGGAGATTGCTAGTAAAGTGGCTGGAATGGCGAACCCGAGCACAAGGAGGTGAGAAATGAGGTGCGTTTTAGAAACCTTTCCCCATCACACGGTGTACCATCTTCTGGGTTTCTCATGCATGTTTTCGATGTAGGAAGATTCCCTTGAACCTGGAGATTTGGGACCCATGCGATGGGTAGCACGCAGTATTACTTTAAAGGGTCTGCGTTTGCTCACCCAACCTCACCAAACCTCTCAGCCCCAAGAGTGTCCACCCTTATGTCTCATCCAGCTGTGGGTCTAGATATGGTCAATCCAGGTTGCATCACAGCCCCTGAACGAATTGTGTAAGAATTTCTCTCTCTTTCCCTGTCTTTGTTTCATGTGTTTTTAAAAGTAATTTATTTTTATAATGGGGTTTAGCTGCTTTTCACGGCTGTGTTTAGGCCGCTTTACACCCACTTGACACACTAACAGAGAGATATCAATACATAGGTTTTAAGATTATTAGTAGTCAGATATATTCTTGTGCGGTGAATCGGGCGTGTTGAGTCCAGTTCTCTGAGCAAGGAGTAGGTCTTGTCTATTACATATTGGGTTTATGGAACGGTATCTGAGCTAATTTGAAACTCTTGTTTTATGTATCACCCCACCTCACCTTTCCCGTTAAGCAGCCATAGTGTGTTTTCTGCATGTGTGACTCTGTTCTGTTTTGTAATTCAGTTCAAGTGTAACGGTTTTTACATTCCCTCTATAAGTGACACCTTATGAGAAGTGTCCTTTTCTGTGTGACTTATTTCACTTAGAATCGTCTTACCTAAATCCATTCATCATGCTGCTACTAGCCTTATGACATTGATTTCATGGCTGAGTGATAGTCCATTGTACATAAGGACCACAACTTTTTTATCCATTTTTCGCTTTCCTGGGATATTTAAGGTGGAATGAAGTGGAGGTCCTTGTCAACAGAGCAGCCCTAAACTTTCGGGTGCTTGTGTCTTGCTGATTTTCAATTTTCCCACTTTATCCCCCCATGCGTAGAAGTGCCCTATGCTCTCTAAGCTGTGTTTTTTAGATGTTTCAGGACACACCGTACACTTCTCCAGAGTGGCTGTTGGCAATTTGCATCCCGCCCATCAGTGTAGCAAGGCTCCCATTTCTCCATGGCCTGTCCTGCATTTCTGGTTTTGACACCTTTTTCAGCATGTCCCTTTTGACCGATGGGAAGCGAGACTTCTTTGTAGCGCTGATTTGCCTTTCCAGGTTGCTTGGTTGGCCAAAAAGGGCGTATGCGTTTTTTCCTGAATATATTCAGGAAAAAACGCATACGCCCTTTTTGGCCAAGGGCATCATTGTCAACGTTTTGCCGCTTTTCATGTGCTTTAAAGGCGATTCGAATCTACCTCCTGAAATCTATTTCCTGCAATTCTGCCTTGATTTCAAATCCTCTTCTTTGCCTTCCCTCAATATATTTGTGGACGAGAGTTATCATTTATAACTCTGCAGGTTTGTGAATTGCAGTGCCCTGAAGCTCCATTTTACAAGTCGCTTTTTTGAGAGTCGGCCGCAAAAGCGCAGGATGGCTTCAGGCCCTGTTCTGGTTCCGGGGGGCAGGCTGAGCCTGTGGTTAATTCTTCTTCCTGATGGGAAAATTGAGTGACCTGTGCCTGTCCCAACACCAAGAGCTAGTCTCTCATTGGTTCCCCGTCTTCCCGTTCATCCTCAGGACAAATTGCAACCTGTACGGAACAGGAGGTTAAAGGTGCTGATGCTCCAAGTAGGGAGATTGCTAGTAAAGTGGCTGGAATGGCGAACCCGAGCACAAGGAGATGAGAAATGCGGTGCGTTTTAGAAACCTTTCCCCATCACACGGTGTACCATCTTCTGGGTTTCTCATGCATGTTTTCGATGTAGGAAGATGCCCTTGAACCTGGAGATTTTGGACCCACGTGATGGGTAGGACGCAGTATTACTTTAAAGGGTCTGCGTTTGCTCACCCAACCTCACCAAACCTCTCAGCCCCAAGAGTGTCCACCCTTATGTCTCATCCAGCTGTGGGTCTAGATATGGTCAATGCAGGTTGCATCACAGCCCCTGAACGAATTGTGTAAGAATTTCTCTCTCTCTTTCCCTGTCTTTGTTTCATGTGTTTTTAAAAGTAATTTATTTTTATAATGGGGTTTAGCTGCTTTTCACGGCTTTGTTTAGGCCGCTTTACACCCACTTGACACACTAACAGAGAGATATCAATACATAGGTTTTAAGATTATTAGTAGTCAGATATATTCTTGTGCGGTGAATCGGGCGTGTTGAGTCCAGTTCTCTGAGCAAGGAGTAGGTCTTGTCTATTCCATATTGGGTTTATGGAACGGTATCTGAGCTAATTTGAAACTCTTGTTTTATGTATCACCCCACCTCACCTTTCCCGTTAAGCAGCCATAGTGTGTTTTCTGCATGTGTGACTCTGTTCTGTTTTGTAATTCAGTTCAAGTGTAACGGTTTTTACATTCCCTCTATAAGTGACACCTTATGAGAAGTGTCCTTTTCTGTGTGACTTATTTCACTTAGAATCGTCTTACCTAAATCCACTCATCATGCTGCTACTAGCCTTATGACATTGATTTCATGGCTGAGTGATATTCCATTGTACATAAGGACCACAACTTTTTTATCCATTTTTCGCTTTCCTGGGATATTTAAGGTGGAATGAAGTGGAGGTCCTTGTCAACAGAGCAGCCCTAAACTTTGGGGTGCTTGTGTCTTGCTGATTTTCAATTTTCCCACTTTATCCCCCCATGTGTGGAAGTGCCCTATGCTCTCTAAGCTGTGTTTTTTAGATGTTTCAGGACACACCGTACACTTCTCCAGAGTGGCTGTTGGCAATTTACATCCCGCCCATCAGTGTAGTAAGGCTCCCATTTCTCCATGGCCTGTCCTGCATTTCTGGTTTTGACACTTTTTTCAGCATGGCCCTTTTGACCGATGGGAAGCGAGACTTCTTTGTAGCGCTGATTTGCCTTTCCAGGTTGCTTGGTTGGCCAAAAAGGGCGTATGCGTTTTTTCCTGAATATATTCAGGAAAAAACGCATACGCCCTTTTTGGCCAAGGGCACCATTGTCAACGTTTTGCCGCTTTTCATGTGCTTTAAAGGCGATTCGAATCTACCTCCTGAAATCTGTTTCCTGCAATTCTGCCTTGATTTCAAATCCTCTTCTTTGCCTTCCCTCAATATATTTGTGGACGAGAGTTATCATTTATAACTCTGCAGGTTTGTGAATTGCAGTGCCCTGAATCTCCATTTTACAAGTCGCTTTTTTGGGAGCTGGCCGCAAAAGCGCAGGATGGCTTCAGGCCCTGTTCTGCTTCCGGGGGGCAGGCTGAGCCTGTGGTTAATTCTTCTTCCTGATGGGAAAATAGAGTGACCTGTGCCTGTCCCAACACCAAGAGCTAGTCTCTCATTGGTTCCCCGTCTTCCCGTTCATCCTCAGGACAAATTGCAACCTGTACGGAACAGGAGGTTAAAGGTGCTGATGCTCCAAGTAGGGAGATTGCTAGTAAAGTGGCTGGAATGGCGAACCCGAGCACAAGGAGGTGAGAAATGAGGTGCGTTTTAGAAACCTTTCCCCATCACACGGTGTACCATCTTCTGGGTTTCTCATGCATGTTTTCGATGTAGGAAGATGCCCTTGAACCTGGAGATTTGGGACCCATGCGATGGGTAGCACACAGTATTACTTTAAAGGGTCTGCGTTTGCTCACCCAACCTCACCAAACCTCTCAGCCCCAAGAGTGTCCACCCTTATGTCTCATCCAGCTGTGGGTCTAGATATGGTCAATCCAGGTTGCATCACAGCCCCTGAACGAATTGTGTAAGAATTTCTCTCTCTTTCCCTGTCTTTGTTTCATGGGTTTTTAAAAGTAATTTATTTTTATAATGGGGTTTAGCTGCTTTTCACGGCTGTGTTTAGGTCGCTTTACACCCACTTGACACACTAACAGAGAGATATCAATAGATAGGTTTTAAGATTATTAGTAGTCAGATATATTCTTGTGCGGTGAATCGGGCGTGTTGAGTCCAGTTCTCTGAGCAAGGAGTAGGTCTTGTCTATTACATATTGGGTTTATGGAACGGTATCTGAGCTAATTTGAAACTCTTGTTTTATGTATCACCCCACCTCACCTTTCCCGTTAAGCAGCCATAGTGTGTTTTCTGCATGTGTGACTCTGTTCTGTTTTGTAATTCAGTTCAAGTGTAACGGTTTTTACATTCCCTCTATAAGTGACACCTTAGGAGAAGTGTCCTTTTCTGTGTGACTTATTTCACTTAGAATTGTCTTACCTAAATCCATTCATCATGCTGCTACTAGCCTTATGACATTGATTTCATGGCTGAGTGATAGTCCATTGTACATAAGGACCACAACTTTTTTATCCATTTTTCGCTTTCCTGGGATATTTAAGGTGGAATGAAGTGGAGGTCCTTGTCAACAGAGCAGCCCTAAACTTTCGGGTGCTTGTGTCTTGCTGATTTTCAATTTTCCCACTTTATCCCCCCATGCGTAGAAGTGCCCTATGCTCTCTAAGCTGTGTTTTTTAGATGTTTCAGGACACACCGTACACTTCTCCAGAGTGGCTGTTGGCAATTTACATCCCGCCCATCAGTGTAGCAAGGCTCCCATTTCTCCATGGCCTGTCCTGCATTTCTGGTTTTGACACTTTTTTCAGCATGGCCCTTTTGACCGATGGGAAGCGAGACTTCTTTGGAGCGCTGATTTGCCTTTCCAGGTTGCTTGGTTGGCCAAAAAGGGCGTATGCGTTTTTTCCTGAATATATTCAGGAAAAAACGTATACGCCCTTTTTGGCCAAGGGCATCATTGTCAACGTTTTGCCGCTTTTCATGTGCTTTAAAGGCGATTCGAATCTACCTCCTGAAATCTGTTTCCTGCAATTCTGCCTTGATTTCAAATCCTCTTCTTTGCCTTCCCTCAATATATTTGTGGACGAGAGTTATCATTTATAACTCTGCAGGTTTGTGAATTGCAGTGCCCTGAAGCTGCATTTTACAAGTCGCTTTTTTGGGAGCCGGCCGCAAAAGCGCAGGATGGCTTCAGGCCCTGTTCTGCTTCCGGGGGGCAGGCTGAGCCTGTGGTTAATTCTTCTTCCTGATGGGAAAATAGAGTGACCTGTGACTGTCCCAACACCAAGAGCTAGTCTCTCATTGGTTTCCCGTCTTCCCGTTCATCCTCAGGACAAATTGCAACCTGTACGGAACAGGAGGTTAAAGGTGCTGATGCTCCAAGTAGGGAGATTGCTAGTAAAGTGGCTGGAATGGCGAACACGAGCACAAGGAGGTGAGAAATGAGGTGCGTTTTAGAAACCTTTCCCCATCACACGGTGTACCATCTTCTGGGTTTCTCATGCATGTTTTCGATGTAGGAAGATGCCCTTGAACCTGGAGATTTGGGACCCATGCGATGGGTAGCACGCAGTATTACTTTAAAGGGTCTGCGTTTGCTCACCCAACCTCACCAAACCTCTCAGCCCCAAGAGTGTCCACCCTTATGTCTCATCCAGCTGTGGGTCTAGATATGGTCAATCCAGGTTGCATCACAGCCCCTGAACGAATTGTGTAAGAATTTCTCTCTCTTTCCCTGTCTTTGTTTCATGGGTTTTTAACAGTAATTTATTTTTATAATGGGGTTTAGCTGCTTTTCACGGCTGTGTTTATGCCGCTTTACACCCACTTGACACACTAACAGAGAGATATCAATACATAGGTTTTAAGATTATTACTAGTCAGATATATTCTTGTGCGGTGAATCGGGCGTGTTGAGTCCAGTTCTCTGAGCAAGGAGTAGGTCTTGTCTATTCCATATTGGGTTTATGGAACGGTATCTGAGCTAATTTGAAACTCTTGTTTTATGTATCACCCCACCTCACCTTTCCCGTTAAGCAGCCATAGTGTGTTTTCTGCATGTGTGACTCTGTTCTGTTTTGTAATTCAGTTCAAGTGTAACGGTTTTACATTCCCTCTATAAGTGACACCTTATGAGAAGTGTCCTTTTCTGTGTGACTTATTTCACTTAGAATCGTCTTACCTAAATCCACTCATCATGCTGCTACTAGCCTTATGACATTGATTTCATGGCTGAGTGATATTCCATTGTACATAAGGACCACAACTTTTTTATCCATTTTTCGCTTTCCTGGGATATTTAAGGTGGAAGGAAGTGGAGGTCCTTGTCAACAGAGCAGCCCTAAACTTTGGGGTGCTTGTGTCTTGCTGATTTTCGATTTTCCATTTTCCCACTTTATCCCCCCATGCGTGGAAGTGCCCTATGCTCTCTAAGCTGTGTTTTTTAGATGTTTCAGGACACACCGTACACTTCTCCAGAGTGGCTGTTGGCAATTTACATCCCGCCCATCAGTGTAGCAAGGCTCCCATTTCTCCATGGCCTGTCCTGCATTTCTGGTTTTGACAACTTTTTCAGCATGTCCCTTTTGACCGATGGGAAGCGAGACTTCTTTGTAGCGCTGATTTGCCTTTCCAGGTTGCTTGGTTGGCCAAAAAGGGCGTATGCGTTTTTTCCTGAATATATTCAGGAAAAAACGCATACGCCCTTTTTGGCCAAGGGCATCATTGTCAACGTTTTGCCGCTTTTCATGTGCTTTAAAGGCGATTCGAATCTACCTCCTGAAATCTGTTTCCTGCAATTCTGCCTTGATTTCAAATCCTCTTCTTTGCCTTCCCTCAATATATTTGTGGACGAGAGTTACCATTTATAACTGTGCAGGTTTGTGAATTGCAGTGCCCTGAAGCTCCATTTTACAAGTCGGTTTTTTGGGAACCGGCCGCAAAAGCGCAGGATGGCTTCAGGCCCTGTTCTGGTTCCGGGGGGCAGGCTGAGCCTGTGGTTAATTCTTCTTCCTGATGGGAAAATAGAGTGACCTGTGCGTGTCCCAACACCAAGAGCTAGTCTCTCATTGGTTCCCCGTCTTCCCGTTCATCCTCAGGACAAATTGCAACCTGTACGGAACAGGAGGTTAAAGGTGCTGATGCTCCAAGTAGGGAGATTGCTAGTAAAGTGGCTGGAATGGCGAACCCGAGCACAAGGAGATGAGAAATGCGGTGCGTTTTAGAAACCTTTCCCCATCACACGGTGTACCATCTTCTGGGTTTCTCATGCATGTTTTCGATGTAGGAAGATGCCCTTGAACCTGGAGATTTGGGACCCATGCGATGGGTAGCACGCAGTATTACTTTAAAGGGTCTGCGTTTGCTCACCCAACCTCACCAAACCTCTCAGCCCCAAGAGTGTCCACCCTTATGTCTCATCCAGCTGTGGGTCTAGATATGGTCAATGCAGGTTGCATCACAACCCCTGAACGAATTGTGTAAGAATTTCTCTCTCTTTCCCTGTCTTTGTTTCATGGGTTTTTAAAAGTAATTTATTTTTATAATGGGGTTTAGCTGCTTTTCACGGCTGTGTTTATGCCGCCTTACACACACTTGACACACTAACAGAGAGATATCAATACATAGGTTTTAAGATTATTACTAGTCAGATATATTCTTGTGCGGTGAATCGGGCGTGTTGAGTCCAGTTCTCTGAGCAAGGAGTAGGTCTTGTCTATTCCATATTGGGTTTATGGAACGGTATCTGAACTAATTTGAAACTCTTGTTTTATGTATCACCCCACCTCACCTTTCCCGTTAAGCAGCCATAGTGTGTTTTCTGCATGTGTGACTCTGTTCTGTTTTGTAATTCAGTTCAAGTGTAACGGTTTTTACATTCCCTCTATAAGTGACACCTTATGAGAAGTGTCCTTTTCTGTGTGACTTATTTCACTTAGAATCGTCTTACCTAAATCCACTCATCATGCTGCTACTAGCCTTATGACATTGATTTCATGGCTGAGTGATATTCCATTGTACATAAGGACCACAACTTTTTTATCCATTTTTCGCTTTCCTGGGATATTTAAGGTGGAAGGAAGTGGAGGTCCTTGTCAACAGAGCAGCCCTAAACTTTCGGGTGCTTGTGTCTTGCTGATTTTCAATTTTCCCACTTTATCCCCCCATGCGTAGAAGTGCCCTATGCTCTCTAAGCTGTGTTTTTTAGATGTTTCAGGACACACCGTACACTTCTCCAGAGTGGCTGTTGGCAATTTACATCCCGCCCATCAGTGTAGCAAGGCTCCCATTTCTCCATGGCCTGTCCTGCATTTCTGGTTTTGACACTTTTTTCAGCATGTCCCTTTTGACCGATGGGAAGCGAGACTTCTTTGTAGCGCTGATTTGCCTTTCCAGGTTGCTTGGTTGGCCAAAAAGGGCGTATGCGTTTTTTCCTGAATATATTCAGGAAAAAACGCATACGCCCTTTTTGGCCAAGGGCATCATTGTCAACGTTTTGCCGCTTTTCATGTGCTTTAAAGGCGATTCGAATCTACCTCCTGAAATCTGTTTCCTGCAATTCTGCCTTGATTTCAAATCCTCTTCTTTGCCTTCCCTCAATATATTTGTGGACGAGAGTTATCATTTATAACTCTGCAGGTTTGTGAATTGCAGTGCCCTGAAGCTCCATTTTACAAGTCGCTTTTTTGGGAGCCGGCCGCAAAAGCGCAGGATGGCTTCAGGCCCTGTTCTGGTTCCGGGGGGCAGGCTGAGCCTGTGGTTAATTCTTCTTCCTGATGGGAAAATAGAGTGACCTGTGCCTGTCCCAACACCAAGAGCTAGTCTCTCATTGGTTTCCCGTCTTCCCGTTCATCCTCAGGACAAATTGCAACCTGTACGGAACAGGAGGTTAAAGGTGCTGATGCTCCAAGTAGGGAGATTGCTAGTAAAGTGGCTGGAATGGAGAAGACGAGCACAAGGAGGTGAGAAATGAGGTGCGTTTTAGAAACCTTTCCCCATCACACGGTGTACCATCTTCTGGGTTTCTCATGCATGTTTTCGATGTAGGAAGATGCCCTTGAACCTGGAGATTTGGGACCCATGCGATGGGTAGCACGCAGTATTACTTTAAAGGGTCTGCGTTTGCTCACCCAACCTCACCAAACCTCTCAGCCCCAAGAGTGTCCACCCTTATGTCTCATCCAGCTGTGGGTCTAGATATGGTCAATCCAGGTTGCATCACAGCCCCCGAACGAAATGTGTAAGAATTTCTCTCTCTTTCCCTGTCTTTGTTTCATGGGTTTTTAAAAGTAATTTATTTTTATAATGGGGTTTAGCTGCTTTTCACGGCTGTGTTTAGGCCGCTTTACACCCACTTGACACACTAACAGAGAGATATCAATACATAGGTTTTAAGATTATTACTAGTCAGATATATTCTTGTGCGGTGAATCGGGCGTGTTGAGTCCAGTTCTCTGAGCAAGGAGTAGGTCTTGTCTATTCCATATTGGGTTTATGGAACGGTATCTGAGCTAATTTGAAACTCTTGTTTTATGTATCACCCCACCTCACCTTTCCCGTTAAGCAGCCATAGTGTGTTTTCTGCATGTGTGACTCTGTTCTGTTTTGTAATTCAGTTCAAGTGTAACGGTTTTTACATTCCCTCTATAAGTGACACCTTATGAGAATTGTCCTTTTCTGTGTGACTTATTTCACTTAGAATCGTCTTACCTAAATCCACTCATCATGCTGCTACTAGCTTTATGACATTGATTTCATGGCTGAGTGATATTCCATTGTACATAAGGACCACAACTTTTTTATCCATTTTTCGCTTTCCTGGGATATTTAAGGTGGAAGGAAGTGGAGGTCCTTGTCAACAGAGCAGCCCTAAACTTTGGGGTGCTTGTGTCTTGCTGATTTTCAATTTTCCCACTTTATCCCCCCATGCGTGGAAGTGCCCTATGCTCTCTAAGCTGTGTTTTTTAGATGTTTCAGGACACACCGTACACTTCTCCAGAGTGGCTGTTGGCAATTTACATCCCGCCCATCAGTGTAGCAAGGCTCCCATTTCTCCATGGCCTGTCCTGCATTTCTGGTTTTGACAACTTTTTCAGCATGTCCCTTTTGACCGATGGGAAGCGAGACTTCTTTGTAGCGCTGATTTGCCTTTCCAGGTTGCTTGGTTGGCCAAAGAGGGCGTATGCGTTTTTTCCTGAATATATTCAGGAAAAAACGCATACGCCCTCTTTGGCCAAGGGCATCATTGTCAACGTTTTGCCGCTTTTCAAGTGCTTTAAAGGCGATTCGAATCTACCTCCTGAAATCTGTTTCCTGCAATTCTGCCTTCATTTCAAATCCTCTTCTTTGCCTTCCCTCAATATATTTGTGGACGAGAGTTATCATTTATAACTCTGCAGGTTTGTGAATTGCAGTGCCCTGAAGCTCCATTTTACAAGTCGCTTTTTTGGGAGCCGGCCGCAAAAGCGCAGGATGGCTTCAGGCCCTGTTCTGGTTCCGGGGGGCAGGCTGAGCCTGTGGTTAATTCTTCTTCCTGATGGGAAAATAGAGTGACCTGTGCCTGTCCCAACACCAAGAGCTAGTCTCTCATTGGTTCCCCGTCTTCCCGTTCATCCTCAGGACAAATTGCAACCTGTACGGAACAGGAGGTTAAAGGTGCTGATGCTCCAAGTAGGGAGATTGCTAGTAAAGTGGCTGGAATGGCGAACACGAGCACAAGGAGATGAGAAATGAGGTGCATTTTAGAAACCTTTCCCCATCACACGGTGTACCATATTCTGGGTTTCTCATGCATGTTTTCGATGTAGGAAGATGCCCTTGAACCTGGAGATTTGGGACCCATGCGATGGGTAGCACGCAGTATTACTTTAAAGGGTCTGCGTTTGCTCACCCAACCTCACCAAACCTCTCAGCCCCAAGAGTGTCCACCCTTATGTGTCATCCAGCTGTGGGTCTAGATATGGTCAATCCAGGTTGCATCACAGCCCCCGAACGAATTGTGTAAGAATTTCTCTCTCTTTCCCTGTCTTTGTTTCATGGGTTTTTAAAAGTAATTTATTTTTATAATGGGGTTTAGCTGCTTTTCACGGCTGTGTTTAGGCCGCTTTACACCCACTTGACACACTAACAGAGAGATATCAATACATAGATTTTAAGATTATTACTAGTCAGATATATTCTTGTGCGGTGAATCGGGCGTGTTGAGTCCAGTTCTCTGAGCAAGGAGTAGGTCTTGTCTATTCCATATTGGGTTTATGGAACGGTATCTGAGCTAATTTGAAACTCTTGTTTTATGTATCAGCCCACCTCACCTTTCCCGTTAAGCAGCCATAGTGTGTTTTCTGCATGTGTGACTCTGTTCTGTTTTGTAATTCAGTTCAAGTGTAACGGTTTTTACATTCCCTCTATAAGTGACACCTTATGAGAAGTGTCCTTTTCTGTGTGACTTATTTCACTTAGAATCGTCTTACCTAAATCCACTCATCATGCTGCTACTAGCCTTATGACATTGATTTCATGGCTGAGTGATATTCCATTGTACATAAGGACCACAACTTTTTTATCCATTTTTCGCTTTCCTGGGATATTTAAGGTGGAAGGAAGTGGAGGTCCTTGTCAACAGAGCAGCCCTAAACTTTCGGGTGCTTGTGTCTTGCTGATTTTCAATTTTCCCACTTTATCCCCCCATGCGTAGAAGTGCCCTATGCTCTCTAAGCTGTGTTTTTTAGATGTTTCAGGACACACCGTACACTTCTCCAGAGTGGCTGTTGGCAATTTACATCCCGCCCATCAGTGTAGCAAGGCTCCCATTTCTCCATGGCCTGTCCTGCATTTCTGGTTTTGACACCTTTTTCAGCATGTCCCTTTTGACCGATGGGAAGCGAGACTTTTTTGTAGCGCTGATTTGCCTTTCCAGGTTGCTTGGTTGGCCAAAAAGGGCGTATGCGTTTTTTCCTGAATATATTCAGGAAAAAACGCATACGCCCTTTTTGGCCAAGGGCATCATTGTCAACGTTTTGCCGCTTTTCATGTGCTTTAAAGGCGATTCGAATCTACCTCCTGAAATCTATTTCCTGCAATTCTGCCTTGATTTCAAATCCTCTTCTTTGCCTTCCCTCAATATATTTGTGGACGAGAGTTATCATTTATAATTCTGCAGGTTTGTGAATTGCAGTGCCCTGAAGCTCCATTTTACAAGTCGCTTTTTTGGGAGTCGGCCGCAAAAGCGCAGGATGGCTTCAGGCCCTGTTCTGGTTCCGGGGGGCAGGCTGAGCCTGTGGTTAATTCTTCTTCCTGATGGGAAAATAGAGTGACCTGTGCCTGTCCCAACACCAAGAGCTAGTCTCTCATTGGTTCCCCGTCTTCCCGTTCATCCTCAGGACAAATTGCAACCTGTACGGAACAGGAGGTTAAAGGTGCTGATGCTCCAAGTAGGGAGATTGCTAGTAAAGTGGCTGGAATGGCGAACACGAGCACAAGGAGATGAGAAATGAGGTGCATTTTAGAAACCTTTCCCCATCACACGGTGTACCATATTCTGGGTTTCTCATGCATGTTTTCGATGTAGGAAGATGCCCTTGAACCTGGAGATTTGGGACCCATGCGATGGGTAGCACGCAGTATTACTTTAAAGGGTCTGCGTTTGCTCACCCAACCTCACCAAACCTCTCAGCCCCAAGAGTGTCCACCCTTATGTGTCATCCAGCTGTGGGTCTAGATATGGTCAATCCAGGTTGCATCACAGCCCCCGAACGAATTGTGTAAGAATTTCTCTCTCTTTCCCTGTCTTTGTTTCATGGGTTTTTAAAAGTAATTTATTTTTATAATGGGGTTTAGCTGCTTTTCACGGCTGTGTTTAGGCCGCTTTACACCCACTTGACACACTAACAGAGAGATATCAATACATAGATTTTAAGATTATTACTAGTCAGATATATTCTTGTGCGGTGAATCGGGCGTGTTGAGTCCAGTTCTCTGAGCAAGGAGTAGGTCTTGTCTATTCCATATTGGGTTTATGGAACGGTATCTGAGCTAATTTGAAACTCTTGTTTTATGTATCAGCCCACCTCACCTTTCCCGTTAAGCAGCCATAGTGTGTTTTCTGCATGTGTGACTCTGTTCTGTTTTGTAATTCAGTTCAAGTGTAACGGTTTTTACATTCCCTCTATAAGTGACACCTTATGAGAAGTGTCCTTTTCTGTGTGACTTATTTCACTTAGAATCGTCTTACCTAAATCCACTCATCATGCTGCTACTAGCCTTATGACATTGATTTCATGGCTGAGTGATATTCCATTGTACATAAGGACCACAACTTTTTTATCCATTTTTCGCTTTCCTGGGATATTTAAGGTGGAAGGAAGTGGAGGTCCTTGTCAACAGAGCAGCCCTAAACTTTCGGGTGCTTGTGTCTTGCTGATTTTCAATTTTCCCACTTTATCCCCCCATGCGTAGAAGTGCCCTATGCTCTCTAAGCTGTGTTTTTTAGATGTTTCAGGACACACCGTACACTTCTCCAGAGTGGCTGTTGGCAATTTACATCCCGCCCATCAGTGTAGCAAGGCTCCCATTTCTCCATGGCCTGTCCTGCATTTCTGGTTTTGACACCTTTTTCAGCATGTCCCTTTTGACCGATGGGAAGCGAGACTTCTTTGTAGCGCTGATTTGCCTTTCCAGGTTGCTTGGTTGGCCAAAAAGGGCGTATGCGTTTTTTCCTGAATATATTCAGGAAAAAACGCATACGCCCTTTTTGGCCAAGGGCATCATTGTCAACGTTTTGCCGCTTTTCATGTGCTTTAAAGGCGATTCGAATCTACCTCCTGAAATCTATTTCCTGCAATTCTGCCTTGATTTCAAATCCTCTTCTTTGCCTTCCCTCAATATATTTGTGGACGAGCGTTATCATTTATAATTCTGCAGGTTTGTGAATTGCAGTGCCCTGAAGCTCCATTTTACAAGTCGCTTTTTTGGGAGTCGGCCGCAAAAGCGCAGGATGGCTTCAGGCCCTGTTCTGGTTCCGGGGGGCAGGCTGAGCCTGTGGTTAATTCTTCTTCCTGATGGGAAAATAGAGTGACCTGTGCCTGTCCCAACACCAAGAGCTAGTCTCTCATTGGTTCCCCGTCTTCCCGTTCATCCTCAGGACAAATTGCAACCTGTACGGAACAGGAGGTTAAAGGTGCTGATGCTCCAAGTAGGGAGATTGCTAGTAAAGTGGCTGGAATGGCGAACACGAGCACAAGGAGATGAGAAATGAGGTGCATTTTAGAAACCTTTCCCCATCACACGGTGTACCATCTTCTGGGTTTCTCATGCATGTTTTCGATGTAGGAAGATGCCCTTGAACCTGGAGATTTGGGACCCATGCGATGGGTAGCACGCAGTATTACTTTAAAGGGTCTGCGTTTGCTCACCCAACCTCACCAAACCTCTCAGCCCCAAGAGTGTCCACCCTTATGTGTCATCCAGCTGTGGGTCTAGATATGGTCAATCCAGGTTGCATCACAGCCCCCGAACGAATTGTGTAAGAATTTCTCTCTCTTTCCCTGTCTTTGTTTCATGGGTTTTTAAAAGTAATTTATTTTTATAATGGGGTTTAGCTGCTTTTCACGGCTGTGTTTAGGCCGCTTTACACCCACTTGACACACTAACAGAGAGATATCAATACATAGATTTTAAGATTATTACTAGTCAGATATATTCTTGTGCGGTGAATCGGGCGTGTTGAGTCCAGTTCTCTGAGCAAGGAGTAGGTCTTGTCTATTCCATATTGGGTTTATGGAACGGTATCTGAGCTAATTTGAAACTCTTGTTTTATGTATCAGCCCACCTCACCTTTCCCGTTAAGCAGCCATAGTGTGTTTTCTGCATGTGTGACTCTGTTCTGTTTTGTAATTCAGTTCAAGTGTAACGGTTTTTACATTCCCTCTATAAGTGACACCTTATGAGAAGTGTCCTTTTCTGTGTGACTTATTTCACTTAGAATCGTCTTACCTAAATCCACTCATCATGCTGCTACTAGCCTTATGACATTGATTTCATGGCTGAGTGATATTCCATTGTACATAAGGACCACAACTTTTTTATCCATTTTTCGCTTTCCTGGGATATTTAAGGTGGAAGGAAGTGGAGGTCCTTGTCAACAGAGCAGCCCTAAACTTTCGGGTGCTTGTGTCTTGCTGATTTTCAATTTTCCCACTTTATCCCCCCATGCGTAGAAGTGCCCTATGCTCTCTAAGCTGTGTTTTTTAGATGTTTCAGGACACACCGTACACTTCTCCAGAGTGGCTGTTGGCAATTTACATCCCGCCCATCAGTGTAGCAAGGCTCCCATTTCTCCATGGCCTGTCCTGCATTTCTGGTTTTGACACCTTTTTCAGCATGTCCCTTTTGACCGATGGGAAGCGAGACTTCTTTGTAGCGCTGATTTGCCTTTCCAGGTTGCTTGGTTGGCCAAAAAGGGCGTATGCGTTTTTTCCTGAATATATTCAGGAAAAAACGCATACGCCCTTTTTGGCCAAGGGCATCATTGTCAACGTTTTGCCGCTTTTCATGTGCTTTAAAGGCGATTCGAATCTACCTCCTGAAATCTATTTCCTGCAATTCTGCCTTGATTTCAAATCCTCTTCTTTGCCTTCCCTCAATATATTTGTGGACGAGAGTTATCATTTATAATTCTGCAGGTTTGTGAATTGCAGTGCCCTGAAGCTCCATTTTACAAGTCGCTTTTTTGGGAGTCGGCCGCAAAAGCGCAGGATGGTTTCAGGCCCTGTTCTGGTTCCGGGGGGCAGGCTGAGCCTGTGGTTAATTCTTCTTCCTGATGGGAAAATAGAGTGACCTGTGCCTGTCCCAACACCAAGAGCTAGTCTCTCATTGGTTCCCCGTCTTCCCGTTCATCCTCAGGACAAATTGCAACCTGTACGGAACAGGAGGTTAAAGGTGCTGATGCTCCAAGTAGGGAGATTGCTAGTAAAGTGGCTGGAATGGCGAACACGAGCACAAGGAGATGAGAAATGAGGTGCATTTTAGAAACCTTTCCCCATCACACGGTGTACCATATTCTGGGTTTCTCATGCATGTTTTCGATGTAGGAAGATGCCCTTGAACCTGGAGATTTGGGACCCATGCGATGGGTAGCACGCAGTATTACTTTAAAGGGTCTGCGTTTGCTCACCCAACCTCACCAAACCTCTCAGCCCCAAGAGTGTCCACCCTTATGTGTCATCCAGCTGTGGGTCTAGATATGGTCAATCCAGGTTGCATCACAGCCCCCGAACGAATTGTGTAAGAATTTCTCTCTCTTTCCCTGTCTTTGTTTCATGGGTTTTTAAAAGTAATTTATTTTTATAATGGGGTTTAGCTGCTTTTCACGGCTGTGTTTAGGCCGCTTTACACCCACTTGACACACTAACAGAGAGATATCAATACATAGATTTTAAGATTATTACTAGTCAGATATATTCTTGTGCGGTGAATCGGGCGTGTTGAGTCCAGTTCTCTGAGCAAGGAGTAGGTCTTGTCTATTCCATATTGGGTTTATGGAACGGTATCTGAGCTAATTTGAAACTCTTGTTTTATGTATCAGCCCACCTCACCTTTCCCGTTAAGCAGCCATAGTGTGTTTTCTGCATGTGTGACTCTGTTCTGTTTTGTAATTCAGTTCAAGTGTAACGGTTTTTACATTCCCTCTATAAGTGACACCTTATGAGAAGTGTCCTTTTCTGTGTGACTTATTTCACTTAGAATCGTCTTACCTAAATCCACTCATCATGCTGCTACTAGCCTTATGACATTGATTTCATGGCTGAGTGATATTCCATTGTACATAAGGACCACAACTTTTTTATCCATTTTTCGCTTTCCTGGGATATTTAAGGTGGAAGGAAGTGGAGGTCCTTGTCAACAGAGCAGCCCTAAACTTTCGGGTGCTTGTGTCTTGCTGATTTTCAATTTTCCCACTTTATCCCCCCATGCGTAGAAGTGCCCTATGCTCTCTAAGCTGTGTTTTTTAGATGTTTCAGGACACACCGTACACTTCTCCAGAGTGGCTGTTGGCAATTTACATCCCGCCCATCAGTGTAGCAAGGCTCCCATTTCTCCATGGCCTGTCCTGCATTTCTGGTTTTGACACCTTTTTCAGCATGTCCCTTTTGACCGATGGGAAGCGAGACTTCTTTGTAGCGCTGATTTGCCTTTCCAGGTTGCTTGGTTGGCCAAAAAGGGCGTATGCGTTTTTTCCTGAATATATTCAGGAAAAAACGCATACGCCCTTTTTGGCCAAGGGCATCATTGTCAACGTTTTGCCGCTTTTCATGTGCTTTAAAGGCGATTCGAATCTACCTCCTGAAATCTATTTCCTGCAATTCTGCCTTGATTTCAAATCCTCTTCTTTGCCTTCCCTCAATATATTTGTGGACGAGAGTTATCATTTATAATTCTGCAGGTTTGTGAATTGCAGTGCCCTGAAGCTCCATTTTACAAGTCGCTTTTTTGGGAGTCGGCCGCAAAAGCGCAGGATGGCTTCAGGCCCTGTTCTGGTTCCGGGGGGCAGGCTGAGCCTGTGGTTAATTCTTCTTCCTGATGGGAAAATAGAGTGACCTGTGCCTGTCCCAACACCAAGAGCTAGTCTCTCATTGGTTCCCCGTCTTCCCGTTCATCCTCAGGACAAATTGCAACCTGTACGGAACAGGAGGTTAAAGGTGCTGATGCTCCAAGTAGGGAGATTGCTAGTAAAGTGGCTGGAATGGCGAACACGAGCACAAGGAGATGAGAAATGAGGTGCATTTTAGAAACCTTTCCCCATCACACGGTGTACCATATTCTGGGTTTCTCATGCATGTTTTCGATGTAGGAAGATGCCCTTGAACCTGGAGATTTGGGACCCATGCGATGGGTAGCACGCAGTATTACTTTAAAGGGTCTGCGTTTGCTCACCCAACCTCACCAAACCTCTCAGCCCCAAGAGTGTCCACCCTTATGTGTCATCCAGCTGTGGGTCTAGATATGGTCAATCCAGGTTGCATCACAGCCCCCGAACGAATTGTGTAAGAATTTCTCTCTCTTTCCCTGTCTTTGTTTCATGGGTTTTTAAAAGTAATTTATTTTTATAATGGGGTTTAGCTGCTTTTCACGGCTGTGTTTAGGCCGCTTTACACCCACTTGACACACTAACAGAGAGATATCAATACATAGATTTTAAGATTATTACTAGTCAGATATATTCTTGTGCGGTGAATCGGGCGTGTTGAGTCCAGTTCTCTGAGCAAGGAGTAGGTCTTGTCTATTCCATATTGGGTTTATGGAACGGTATCTGAGCTAATTTGAAAC
This sequence comes from Balaenoptera physalus, assembly GCF_965194825.1. Lineage (NCBI taxonomy): Eukaryota > Metazoa > Chordata > Mammalia > Artiodactyla > Balaenopteridae > Balaenoptera > Balaenoptera physalus. The sequence goes on along the minus strand of NW_028126113.1, from coordinate 100,839 downwards.
TCTTGTTTTATGTATCAGCCCACCTCACCTTTCCCGTTAAGCAGCCATAGTGTGTTTTCTGCATGTGTGACTCTGTTCTGTTTTGTAATTCAGTTCAAGTGTAACGGTTTTTACATTCCCTCTATAAGTGACACCTTATGAGAAGTGTCCTTTTCTGTGTGACTTATTTCACTTAGAATCGTCTTACCTAAATCCACTCATCATGCTGCTACTAGCCTTATGACATTGATTTCATGGCTGAGTGATATTCCATTGTACATAAGGACCACAACTTTTTTATCCATTTTTCGCTTTCCTGGGATATTTAAGGTGGAAGGAAGTGGAGGTCCTTGTCAACAGAGCAGCCCTAAACTTTCGGGTGCTTGTGTCTTGCTGATTTTCAATTTTCCCACTTTATCCCCCCATGCGTAGAAGTGCCCTATGCTCTCTAAGCTGTGTTTTTTAGATGTTTCAGGACACACCGTACACTTCTCCAGAGTGGCTGTTGGCAATTTACATCCCGCCCATCAGTGTAGCAAGGCTCCCATTTCTCCATGGCCTGTCCTGCATTTCTGGTTTTGACACCTTTTTCAGCATGTCCCTTTTGACCGATGGGAAGCGAGACTTCTTTGTAGCGCTGATTTGCCTTTCCAGGTTGCTTGGTTGGCCAAAAAGGGCGTATGCGTTTTTTCCTGAATATATTCAGGAAAAAACGCATACGCCCTTTTTGGCCAAGGGCATCATTGTCAACGTTTTGCCGCTTTTCATGTGCTTTAAAGGCGATTCGAATCTACCTCCTGAAATCTATTTCCTGCAATTCTGCCTTGATTTCAAATCCTCTTCTTTGCCTTCCCTCAATATATTTGTGGACGAGAGTTATCATTTATAATTCTGCAGGTTTGTGAATTGCAGTGCCCTGAAGCTCCATTTTACAAGTCGCTTTTTTGGGAGTCGGCCGCAAAAGCGCAGGATGGCTTCAGGCCCTGTTCTGGTTCCGGGGGGCAGGCTGAGCCTGTGGTTAATTCTTCTTCCTGATGGGAAAATAGAGTGACCTGTGCCTGTCCCAACACCAAGAGCTAGTCTCTCATTGGTTCCCCGTCTTCCCGTTCATCCTCAGGACAAATTGCAACCTGTACGGAACAGGAGGTTAAAGGTGCTGATGCTCCAAGTAGGGAGATTGCTAGTAAAGTGGCTGGAATGGCGAACCCGAGCACAAGGAGATGAGAAATGAGGTGAATTTTAGAAACCTTTCCCCATCACACGGTGTACCATCTTCTGGGTTTCTCATGCATGTTTTCGATGTAGGAAGATGCCCTTGAACCTGGAGATTTGGGACCCATGCGATGGGTAGCACGCAGTATTACTTTAAAGGGTCTGCGTTTGCTCACCCAACCTCACCAAACCTCTCAGCCCCAAGAGTGTCCACCCTTATGTCTCATCCAGCTGTGGGTCTAGATATGGTCAATGCAGGTTGCATCACAGCCCCTGAACGAATTGTGTAAGAATTTCTCTCTCTTTCCCTGTCTTTGTTTCATGGGTTTTTAAAAGTAATTTATTTTTATAATGGGGTTTAGCTGCTTTTCACGGCTGTGTTTATGCCGCCTTACACACACTTGACACACTAACAGAGAGATATCAATACATAGGTTTTAAGATTATTACTAGTCAGATATATTCTTGTGCGGTGAATCGGGCGTGTTGAGTCCAGTTCTCTGAGCAAGGAGTAGGTCTTGTCTATTCCATATTGGGTTTATGGAACGGTATCTGAGCTAATTTGAAACTCTTGTTTTATGTATCAGCCCACCTCACCTTTCCCGTTAAGCAGCCATAGTGTGTTTTCTGCATGTGTGACTCTGTTCTGTTTTGTAATTCAGTTCAAGTGTAACGGTTTTTACATTCCCTCTATAAGTGACACCTTATGAGAAGTGTCCTTTTCTGTGTGACTTATTTCACTTAGAATCGTCTTACCTAAATCCACTCATCATGCTGCTACTAGCCTTATGACATTGATTTCATGGCTGAGTGATATTCCATTGTACATAAGGACCACAACTTTTTTATCCATTTTTCGCTTTCCTGGGATATTTAAGGTGGAAGGAAGTGGAGGTCCTTGTCAACAGAGCAGCCCTAAACTTTCGGGTGCTTGTGTCTTGCTGATTTTCAATTTTCCCACTTTATCCCCCCATGCGTAGAAGTGCCCTATGCTCTCTAAGCTGTGTTTTTTAGATGTTTCAGGACACACCGTACACTTCTCCAGAGTGGCTGTTGGCAATTTACATCCCGCCCATCAGTGTAGCAAGGCTCCCATTTCTCCATGGCCTGTCCTGCATTTCTGGTTTTGACACCTTTTTCAGCATGTCCCTTTTGACCGATGGGAAGCGAGACTTCTTTGTAGCGCTGATTTGCCTTTCCAGGTTGCTTGGTTGGCCAAAAAGGGCGTATGCGTTTTTTCCTGAATATATTCAGGAAAAAACGCATACGCCCTTTTTGGCCAAGGGCATCATTGTCAACGTTTTGCCGCTTTTCATGTGCTTTAAAGGCGATTCGAATCTACCTCCTGAAATCTGTTTCCTGCAATTCTGCCTTGATTTCAAATCCTCTTCTTTGCCTTCCCTCAATATATTTGTGGACGAGAGTTATCATTTATAATTCTGCAGGTTTGTGAATTGCAGTGCCCTGAAGCTCCATTTTACAAGTCGCTTTTTTGGGAGTCGGCCGCAAAAGCGCAGGATGGCTTCAGGCCCTGTTCTGGTTCCGGGGGGCAGGCTGAGCCTGTGGTTAATTCTTCTTCCTGATGGGAAAATAGAGTGACCTGTGCCTGTCCCAACACCAAGAGCTAGTCTCTCATTGGTTCCCCGTCTTCCCGTTCATCCTCAGGACAAATTGCAACCTGTACGGAACAGGAGGTTAAAGGTGCTGATGCTCCAAGTAGGGAGATTGCTAGTAAAGTGGCTGGAATGGCGAACACGAGCACAAGGAGATGAGAAATGAGGTGCATTTTAGAAACCTTTCCCCATCACACGGTGTACCATATTCTGGGTTTCTCATGCATGTTTTCGATGTAGGAAGATGCCCTTGAACCTGGAGATTTGGGACCCATGCGATGGGTAGCACGCAGTATTACTTTAAAGGGTCTGCGTTTGCTCACCCAACCTCACCAAACCTCTCAGCCCCAAGAGTGTCCACCCTTATGTGTCATCCAGCTGTGGGTCTAGATATGGTCAATCCAGGTTGCATCACAGCCCCCGAACGAATTGTGTAAGAATTTCTCTCTCTTTCCCTGTCTTTGTTTCATGGGTTTTTAAAAGTAATTTATTTTTATAATGGGGTTTAGCTGCTTTTCACGGCTGTGTTTAGGCCGCTTTACACCCACTTGACACACTAACAGAGAGATATCAATACATAGATTTTAAGATTATTACTAGTCAGATATATTCTTGTGCGGTGAATCGGGCGTGTTGAGTCCAGTTCTCTGAGCAAGGAGTAGGTCTTGTCTATTCCATATTGGGTTTATGGAACGGTATCTGAGCTAATTTGAAACTCTTGTTTTATGTATCAGCCCACCTCACCTTTCCCGTTAAGCAGCCATAGTGTGTTTTCTGCATGTGTGACTCTGTTCTGTTTTGTAATTCAGTTCAAGTGTAACGGTTTTTACATTCCCTCTATAAGTGACACCTTATGAGAAGTGTCCTTTTCTGTGTGACTTATTTCACTTAGAATCGTCTTACCTAAATCCACTCATCATGCTGCTACTAGCCTTATGACATTGATTTCATGGCTGAGTGATATTCCATTGTACATAAGGACCACAACTTTTTTATCCATTTTTCGCTTTCCTGGGATATTTAAGGTGGAAGGAAGTGGAGGTCCTTGTCAACAGAGCAGCCCTAAACTTTCGGGTGCTTGTGTCTTGCTGATTTTCAATTTTCCCACTTTATCCCCCCATGCGTAGAAGTGCCCTATGCTCTCTAAGCTGTGTTTTTTAGATGTTTCAGGACACACCGTACACTTCTCCAGAGTGGCTGTTGGCAATTTACATCCCGCCCATCAGTGTAGCAAGGCTCCCATTTCTCCATGGCCTGTCCTGCATTTCTGGTTTTGACACCTTTTTCAGCATGTCCCTTTTGACCGATGGGAAGCGAGACTTCTTTGTAGCGCTGATTTGCCTTTCCAGGTTGCTTGGTTGGCCAAAAAGGGCGTATGCGTTTTTTCCTGAATATATTCAGGAAAAAACGCATACGCCCTTTTTGGCCAAGGGCATCATTGTCAACGTTTTGCCGCTTTTCATGTGCTTTAAAGGCGATTCGAATCTACCTCCTGAAATCTATTTCCTGCAATTCTGCCTTGATTTCAAATCCTCTTCTTTGCCTTCCCTCAATATATTTGTGGACGAGAGTTATCATTTATAATTCTGCAGGTTTGTGAATTGCAGTGCCCTGAAGCTCCATTTTACAAGTCGCTTTTTTGGGAGTCGGCCGCAAAAGCGCAGGATGGCTTCAGGCCCTGTTCTGGTTCCGGGGGGCAGGCTGAGCCTGTGGTTAATTCTTCTTCCTGATGGGAAAATAGAGTGACCTGTGCCTGTCCCAACACCAAGAGCTAGTCTCTCATTGGTTCCCCGTCTTCCCGTTCATCCTCAGGACAAATTGCAACCTGTACGGAACAGGAGGTTAAAGGTGCTGATGCTCCAAGTAGGGAGATTGCTAGTAAAGTGGCTGGAATGGCGAACCCGAGCACAAGGAGATGAGAAATGAGGTGAATTTTAGAAACCTTTCCCCATCACACGGTGTACCATCTTCTGGGTTTCTCATGCATGTTTTCGATGTAGGAAGATGCCCTTGAACCTGGAGATTTGGGACCCATGCGATGGGTAGCACGCAGTATTACTTTAAAGGGTCTGCGTTTGCTCACCCAACCTCACCAAACCTCTCAGCCCCAAGAGTGTCCACCCTTATGTCTCATCCAGCTGTGGGTCTAGATATGGTCAATGCAGGTTGCATCACAGCCCCTGAACGAATTGTGTAAGAATTTCTCTCTCTTTCCCTGTCTTTGTTTCATGGGTTTTTAAAAGTAATTTATTTTTATAATGGGGTTTAGCTGCTTTTCACGGCTGTGTTTATGCCGCCTTACACACACTTGACACACTAACAGAGAGATATCAATACATAGGTTTTAAGATTATTACTAGTCAGATATATTCTTGTGCGGTGAATCGGGCGTGTTGAGTCCAGTTCTCTGAGCAAGGAGTAGGTCTTGTCTATTCCATATTGGGTTTATGGAACGGTATCTGAGCTAATTTGAAACTCTTGTTTTATGTATCAGCCCACCTCACCTTTCCCGTTAAGCAGCCATAGTGTGTTTTCTGCATGTGTGACTCTGTTCTGTTTTGTAATTCAGTTCAAGTGTAACGGTTTTTACATTCCCTCTATAAGTGACACCTTATGAGAAGTGTCCTTTTCTGTGTGACTTATTTCACTTAGAATCGTCTTACCTAAATCCACTCATCATGCTGCTACTAGCCTTATGACATTGATTTCATGGCTGAGTGATATTCCATTGTACATAAGGACCACAACTTTTTTATCCATTTTTCGCTTTCCTGGGATATTTAAGGTGGAAGGAAGTGGAGGTCCTTGTCAACAGAGCAGCCCTAAACTTTCGGGTGCTTGTGTCTTGCTGATTTTCAATTTTCCCACTTTATCCCCCCATGCGTAGAAGTGCCCTATGCTCTCTAAGCTGTGTTTTTTAGATGTTTCAGGACACACCGTACACTTCTCCAGAGTGGCTGTTGGCAATTTACATCCCGCCCATCAGTGTAGCAAGGCTCCCATTTCTCCATGGCCTGTCCTGCATTTCTGGTTTTGACACCTTTTTCAGCATGTCCCTTTTGACCGATGGGAAGCGAGACTTCTTTGTAGCGCTGATTTGCCTTTCCAGGTTGCTTGGTTGGCCAAAAAGGGCGTATGCGTTTTTTCCTGAATATATTCAGGAAAAAACGCATACGCCCTTTTTGGCCAAGGGCATCATTGTCAACGTTTTGCCGCTTTTCATGTGCTTTAAAGGCGATTCGAATCTACCTCCTGAAATCTGTTTCCTGCAATTCTGCCTTGATTTCAAATCCTCTTCTTTGCCTTCCCTCAATATATTTGTGGACGAGAGTTATCATTTATAATTCTGCAGGTTTGTGAATTGCAGTGCCCTGAAGCTCCATTTTACAAGTCGCTTTTTTGGGAGTCGGCCGCAAAAGCGCAGGATGGCTTCAGGCCCTGTTCTGGTTCCGGGGGGCAGGCTGAGCCTGTGGTTAATTCTTCTTCCTGATGGGAAAATTGAGTGACCTGTGCCTGTCCCAACACCAAGAGCTAGTCTCTCATTGGTTCCCAGTCTTCCCATTCATCCTCAGGACAAATTGCAACCTGTACGGAACAGGAGGTTAAAGGTGCTGATGCTCCAAGTAGGGAGATTGCTAGTAAAGTGGCTGGAATGGCGAATCCGAGCACAAGGAGATGAGAAATGCGGTGCGTTTTAGAAACGTTTCCCCATCACACGGTGTACCATCTTCTGGGTTTCTCATGCATGTTTTCGATGTAGGAAGATGCCCTTGAACCTGGAGATTTGGGACCCATGCGATGGGTAGCACGCAGTATTACTTTAAAGGGTCTGCGTTTGCTCACCCAACCTCACCAAACCTCTCAGCCCCAAGAGTGTCCACCCTTATGTCTCATCCAGCTGTGGGTCTAGATATGGTCAATGCAGGTTGCATCACAGCCCCTGAACGAATTGTGTAAGAATTTCTCTCTCTTTCCCTGTCTTTGTTTCATGGGTTTTTAAAAGTAATTTATTTTTATAATGGGGTTTAGCTGCTTTTCACGGCTGTGTTTATGCCGCCTTACACACACTTGACACACTAACAGAGAGATATCAATACATAGGTTTTAAGATTATTACTAGTCAGATATATTCTTGTGCGGTGAATCGGGCGTGTTGAGTCCAGTTCTCTGAGCAAGGAGTAGGTCTTGTCTATTCCATATTGGGTTTATGGAACGGTATCTGAGCTAATTTGAAACTCTTGTTTTATGTATCACCCCACCTCACCTTTCCCGTTAAGCAGCCATAGTGTGTTTTCTGCATGTGTGACTCTGTTCTGTTTTGTAATTCAGTTCAAGTGTAACGGTTTTTACATTCTCTCTATAAGTGACACCTTATGAGAAGTGTCCTTTTCTGTGTGACTTATTTCACTTAGAATCGTCTTACCTAAATCCACTCATCATGCTGCTACTAGCCTTATGACATTGATTTCATGGCTGAGTGATATTCCATTGTACATAAGGACCACAACTTTTTTATCCATTTTTCGCTTTCCTGGGATATTTAAGGTGGAATGAAGTGGAGGTCCTTGTCAACAGAGCAGCCCTAAACTTTGGGGTGCTTTTGTCTTGCTGATTTTCAATTTTCCCACTTTATCCCCCCATGTGTGGAAGTGCCCTATGCTCTCTAAGCTGTGTTTTTTAGATGTTTCAGGACACACCGTACACTTCTCCAGAGTGGCTGTTGGCAATTTACATCCCGCCCATCAGTGTAGTAAGGCTCCCATTTCTCCATGGCCTGTCCTGCATTTCTGGTTTTGACACTTTTTTCAGCATGGCCCTTTTGACCGATGGGAAGCGAGACTTCTTTGTAGCGCTGATTTGCCTTTCCAGGTTGCTTGGTTGGCCAAAAAGGGCGTATGCGTTTTTTCCTGAATATATTCAGGAAAAAACGCATACGCCCTTTTTGGCCAAGGGCACCATTGTCAACGTTTTGCCGCTTTTCATGTGCTTTAAAGGCGATTCGAATCTACCTCCTGAAATCTGTTTCCTGCAATTCTGCCTTGATTTCAAATCCTCTTCTTTGCCTTCCCTCAATATATTTGTGGACGAGAGTTATCATTTATAACTCTGCAGGTTTGTGAATTGCAGTGCCCTGAATCTCCATTTTACAAGTCGCTTTTTTGGGAGCTGGCCGCAAAAGCGCAGGATGGCTTCAGGCCCTGTTCTGCTTCCGGGGGGCAGGCTGAGCCTGTGGTTAATTCTTCTTCCTGATGGGAAAATAGAGTGACCTGTGCCTGTCCCAACACCAAGAGCTAGTCTCTCATTGGTTCCCCGTCTTCCCGTTCATCCTCAGGACAAATTGCAACCTGTACGGAACATGAGGTTAAAGGTGCTGATGCTCCAAGTAGGGAGATTGCTAGTAAAGTGGCTGGAATGGCGAACCCGAGCACAAGGAGGTGAGAAATGAGGTGCGTTTTAGAAACCTTTCCCCATCACACGGTGTACCATCTTCTGGGTTTCTCATGCATGTTTTCGATGTAGGAAGATGCCCTTGAACCTGGAGATTTGGGACCCATGCGATGGGTAGCACGCAGTATTACTTTAAAGGGTCTGCGTTTGCTCACCCAACCTCACCAAACCTCTCAGCCCCAAGAGTGTCCACCCTTATGTCTCATCCAGCTGTGGGTCTAGATATGGTCAATCCAGGTTGCATCACAGCCCCTGAACGAATTGTGTAAGAATTTCTCTCTCTTTCCCTGTCTTTGTTTCATGTGTTTTTAAAAGTAATTTATTTTTATAATGGGGTTTAGCTGCTTTTCACGGCTGTGTTTAGGCCGCTTTACACCCACTTGACACACTAACAGAGAGATATCAATACATAGGTTTTAAGATTATTAGTAGTCAGATATATTCTTGTGCGGTGAATCGGGCGTGTTGAGTCCAGTTCTCTGAGCAAGGAGTAGGTCTTGTCTATTCCATATTGGGTTTATGGAACGGTATCTGAGCTAATTTGAAACTCTTGTTTTATGTATCACCCCATCTCACCTTTCCCGGTAAGCAGCCATAGTGTGTTTTCTGCATGTGTGACTCTGTTCTGTTTTGTAATTCAGTTCAAGTGTAACGGTTTTTACATTCCCTCTATAAGTGACACCTTATGAGAAGTGTCCTTTTCTGTGTGACTTATTTCACTTAGAATCGTCTTACCTAAATCCATTCATCATGCTGCTACTAGCCTTATGACATTGATTTCATGGCTGAGTGATAGTCCATTGTACATAAGGACCACAACTTTTTTATCCATTTTTCGCTTTCCTGGGATATTTAAGGTGGAATGAAGTGGAGGTCCTTGTCAACAGAGCAGCCCTAAACTTTGGGGTGCTTGTGTCTTGCTGATTTTCAATTTTCCCACTTTATCCCCCCATGCGTAGAAGTGCCCTATGCTCTCTAAGCTGTGTTTTTTAGATGTTTCAGGACACACCGTACACTTCTCCAGAGTGGCTGTTGGCAATTTACATCCCACCCATCAGTGTAGCAAGGCTCCCATTTCTCCATGGCCTGTCCTGCATTTCTGGTTTTGACACTTTTTTCAGCATGGCCCTTTTGACAGATGGGAAGCGAGACTTCTTTGTCGCGCTGATTTGCCTTTCCAGGTTGCTTGGTTGGCCAAAAAGGGCGTATGCGTTTTTTCCTGAATATATTCAGGAAAAAACGCATACGCCCTTTTTGGCCAAGGGCATCATTGTCAACGTTTTGCCGCTTTTCATGTGCTTTAAAGGCGATTCGAATCTACCTCCTGAAATCTGTTTCCTGCAATTCTGCCTTGATTTCAAATCCTCTTCTTTGACTTCCCTCAATATATTTGTGGACGAGAGTTATCATTTATAATTCTGCAGGTTTGTGAATTGCAGTGCCCTGAAGCTCCATTTTACAAGTCGCTTTTTTGGGAGTCGGCCGCAAAAGCGCAGGATGGCTTCAGGCCCTGTTCTGGTTCCGGGGGGCAGGCTGAGCCTGTGGTTAATTCTTCTTCCTGATGGGAAAATTGAGTGACCTGTGCCTGTCCCAACACCAAGAGCTAGTCTCTCATTGGTTCCCAGTCTTCCCGTTCATCCTCAGGACAAATTGCAACCTGTACGGAACAGGAGGTTAAAGGTGCTGATGCTCCAAGTAGGGAGATTGCTAGTAAAGTGGCTGGAATGGCGAATCCGAGCACAAGGAGATGAGAAATGCGGTGCGTTTTAGAAACGTTTCCCCATCACACGGTGTACCATCTTCTGGGTTTCTCATGCATGTTTTCGATGTAGGAAGATGCCCTTGAACCTGGAGATTTGGGACCCATGCGATGGGTAGCACGCAGTATTACTTTAAAGGGTCTGCGTTTGCTCACCCAACCTCACCAAACCTCTCAGCCCCAAGAGTGTCCACCCTTATGTCTCATCCAGCTGTGGGTCTAGATATGGTCAATGCAGGTTGCATCACAGCCCCTGAACGAATTGTGTAAGAATTTCTCTCTCTTTCCCTGTCTTTGTTTCATGGGTTTTTAAAAGTAATTTATTTTTATAATGGGGTTTAGCTGCTTTTCACGGCTGTGTTTATGCCGCCTTACACACACTTGACACACTAACAGAGAGATATCAATACATAGGTTTTAAGATTATTACTAGTCAGATATATTCTTGTGCGGTGAATCGGGCGTGTTGAGTCCAGTTCTCTGAGCAAGGAGTAGGTCTTGTCTATTCCATATTGGGTTTATGGAACGGTATCTGAGCTAATTTGAAACTCTTGTTTTATGTATCACCCCACCTCACCTTTCCCGTTAAGCAGCCATAGTGTGTTTTCTGCATGTGTGACTCTGTTCTGTTTTGTAATTCAGTTCAAGTGTAACGGTTTTTACATTCTCTCTATAAGTGACACCTTATGAGAAGTGTCCTTTTCTGTGTGACTTATTTCACTTAGAATCGTCTTACCTAAATCCACTCATCATGCTGCTACTAGCCTTATGACATTGATTTCATGGCTGAGTGATATTCCATTGTACATAAGGACCACAACTTTTTTATCCATTTTTCGCTTTCCTGGGATATTTAAGGTGGAATGAAGTGGAGGTCCTTGTCAACAGAGCAGCCCTAAACTTTGGGGTGCTTGTGTCTTGCTGATTTTCAATTTTCCCACTTTATCCCCCCATGTGTGGAAGTGCCCTATGCTCTCTAAGCTGTGTTTTTTAGATGTTTCAGGACACACCGTACACTTCTCCAGAGTGGCTGTTGGCAATTTACATCCCGCCCATCAGTGTAGTAAGGCTCCCATTTCTCCATGGCCTGTCCTGCATTTCTGGTTTTGACACTTTTTTCAGCATGGCCCTTTTGACCGATGGGAAGCGAGACTTCTTTGTAGCGCTGATTTGCCTTTCCAGGTTGCTTGGTTGGCCAAAAAGGGCGTATGCGTTTTTTCCTGAATATATTCAGGAAAAAACGCATACGCCCTTTTTGGCCAAGGGCACCATTGTCAACGTTTTGCCGCTTTTCATGTGCTTTAAAGGCGATTCGAATCTACCTCCTGAAATCTGTTTCCTGCAATTCTGCCTTGATTTCAAATCCTCTTCTTTGCCTTCCCTCAATATATTTGTGGACGAGAGTTATCATTTATAACTCTGCAGGTTTGTGAATTGCAGTGCCCTGAATCTCCATTTTACAAGTCGCTTTTTTGGGAGCTGGCCGCAAAAGCGCAGGATGGCTTCAGGCCCTGTTCTGCTTCCGGGGGGCAGGCTGAGCCTGTGGTTAATTCTTCTTCCTGATGGGAAAATAGAGTGACCTGTGCCTGTCCCAACACCAAGAGCTAGTCTCTCATTGGTTCCCCGTCTTCCCGTTCATCCTCAGGACAAATTGCAACCTGTACGGAACATGAGGTTAAAGGTGCTGATGCTCCAAGTAGGGAGATTGCTAGTAAAGTGGCTGGAATGGCGAACCCGAGCACAAGGAGGTGAGAAATGAGGTGCGTTTTAGAAACCTTTCCCCATCACACGGTGTACCATCTTCTGGGTTTCTCATGCATGTTTTCGATGTAGGAAGATGCCCTTGAACCTGGAGATTTGGGACCCATGCGATGGGTAGCACGCAGTATTACTTTAAAGGGTCTGCGTTTGCTCACCCAACCTCACCAAACCTCTCAGCCCCAAGAGTGTCCACCCTTATGTCTCATCCAGCTGTGGGTCTAGATATGGTCAATCCAGGTTGCATCACAGCCCCTGAACGAATTGTGTAAGAATTTCTCTCTCTTTCCCTGTCTTTGTTTCATGTGTTTTTAAAAGTAATTTATTTTTATAATGGGGTTTAGCTGCTTTTCACGGCTGTGTTTAGGCCGCTTTACACCCACTTGACACACTAACAGAGAGATATCAATACATAGGTTTTAAGATTATTACTAGTCAGATATATTCTTGTGCGGTGAATCGGGCGTGTTGAGTCCAGTTCTCTGAGCAAGGAGTAGGTCTTGTCTATTCCATATTGGGTTTATGGAACGGTATCTGAGCTAATTTGAAACTCTTGTTTTATGTATCACCCCACCTCACCTTTCCCGTTAAGCAGCCATAGTGTGTTTTCTGCATGTGTGACTCTGTTCTGTTTTGTAATTCAGTTCAAGTGTAACGGTTTTTACATTCCCTCTATAAGTGACACCTTATGAGAAGTGTCCTTTTCTGTGTGACTTATTTCACTTAGAATCGTCTTACCTAAATCCATTCATCATGCTGCTACTAGCCTTATGACATTGATTTCATGGCTGAGTGATAGTCCATTGTACATAAGGACCACAACTTTTTTATCCATTTTTCGCTTTCCTGGGATATTTAAGGTGGAATGAAGTGGAGGTCCTTGTCAACAGAGCAGCCCTAAACTTTCGGGTGCTTGTGTCTTGCTGATTTTCAATTTTCCCACTTTATCCCCCCATGCGTAGAAGTGCCCTATGCTCTCTAAGCTGTGTTTTTTAGATGTTTCAGGACACACCGTACACTTCTCCAGAGTGGCTGTTGGCAATTTACATCCCACCCATCATTGTAGCAAGGCTCCCATTTCTCCATGGCCTGTCCTGCATTTCTGGTTTTGACACTTTTTTCAGCATGGCCCTTTTGACAGATGGGAAGCGAGACTTCTTTGTCGCGCTGATTTGCCTTTCCAGGTTGCTTGGTTGGCCAAAAAGGGCGTATGCGTTTTTTCCTGAATATATTCAGGAAAAAACGCATACGCCCTTTTTGGCCAAGGGCATCATGGTCAACGTTTTGCCGCTTTTCATGTGCTTTAAAGGCGATTCGAATCTACCTCCTGAAATCTGTTTCCTGCAATTCTGCCTTGATTTCAAATCCTCTTCTTTGCCTTCCCTCAATATATTTGTGGACGAGAGTTATCATTTATAACTCTGCAGGTTTGTGAATTGCAGTGCCCTGAAGCTCCATTTTACAAGTCGCTTTTTTGGGAGCCGGCCGCAAAAGCGCAGGATGGCTTCAGGCCCTGTTCTGGTTCCGGGGGGCAGGCTGAGCCTGTGGTTAATTCTTCTTCCTGATGGGAAAATAGAGTGACCTGTGCCTGTCCCAACACCGAGAGCTAGTCTCTCATTGGTTCCCCGTCTTCCGGTTCATCCTCAGGACAAATTGCAACCTGTACGGAACAGGAGGTTAAAGGTGCTGATGCTCCAAGTAGGGAGATTGCTAGTAAAGTGGCTGGAATGGCGAACCCGAGCACAAGGAGGTGAGAAATGAGGTGCGTTTTAGAAACCTTTCCCCATCACACGGTGTACCATCTTCTGGGTTTCTCATGCATGTTTTCGATGTAGGAAGATACCCTTGAACCTGGAGATTTGGGACCCATGCGATGGGTAGCACGCAGTATTACTTTAAAGGGTCTGCGTTTGCTCACCCAACCTCACCAAACCTCTCAGCCCCAAGAGTGTCCACCCTTATGTCTCATCCAGCTGTGGGTCTAGATATGGTCAATCCAGGTTGCATCACAGCCCCTGAACGAATTGTGTAAGAATTTCTCTCTCTTTCCCTGTCTTTGTTTCATGGGTTTTTAAAAGTAATTTATTTTTATAATGGGGTTTAGCTGCTTTTCACGGCTGTGTTTAGGCCGCTTTACACCCACTTGACACACTAACAGAGAGATATCAATACATAGGTTTTAAGATTATTACTAGTCAGATATATTCTTGTGCGGTGAATCGGGCGTGTTGAGTCCAGTTCTCTGAGCAAGGAGTAGGTCTTGTCTATTCCATATTGGGTTTATGGAACGGTATCTGAGCTAATTTGAAACTCTTGTTTTATGTATCAGCCCACCTCACCTTTCCCGTTAAGCAGCCATAGTGTGTTTTCTGCATGTGTGACTCTGTTCTGTTTTGTAATTCAGTTCAAGTGTAACGGTTTTTACATTCCCTCTATAAGTGACACCTTATGAGAAGTGTCCTTTTCTGTGTGACTTATTTCACTTAGAATCGTCTTACCTAAATCCACTCATCATGCTGCTACTAGCCTTATGACATTGATTTCATGGCTGAGTGATATTCCATTGTACATAAGGACCACAACTTTTTTATCCATTTTTCACTTTCCTGGGATATTTAAGGTGGAAGGAAGTGGAGGTCCTTGTCAACAGAGCAGCCCTAAACTTTGGGGTGCTTGTGTCTTGCTGATTTTCAATTTTCCCACTTTATCCCCCCATGCGTGGAAGTGCCCTATGCTCTCTAAGCTGTGTTTTTTAGATGTTTCAGGACACACCGTACACTTCTCCAGAGTGGCTGTTGGCAATTTACATCCCGCCCATCAGTGTAGCAAGGCTCCCATTTCTCCATGGCCTGTCCTGCATTTCTGGTTTTGACACCTTTTTCAGCATGTCCCTTTTGACCGATGGGAAGCGAGACTTCTTTGTAGCGCTGATTTGCCTTTCCAGGTTGCTTGGTTGGCCAAAAAGGGCGTATGCGTTTTTTCCTGAATATATTCAGGAAAAAACGCATACGCCCTTTTTGGCCAAGGGCATCATTGTCAACGTTTTGCCGCTTTTCATGTGCTTTAAAGGCGATTCGAATCTACCTCCTGAAATCTATTTCCTGCAATTCTGCCTTGATTTCAAATCCTCTTCTTTGCCTTCCCTCAATATATTTGTGGACGAGCGTTATCATTTATAATTCTGCAAGTTTGTGAATTGCAGTGCCCTGAAGCTCCATTTTACAAGTCGCTTTTTTGGGAGTCGGCCGCAAAAGCGCAGGATGGCTTCAGGCCCTGTTCTGGTTCCGGGGGGCAGGCTGAGCCTGTGGTTAATTCTTCTTCCTGATGGGAAAATAGAGTGACCTGTGCCTCTCCCAACACCAAGAGCTAGTCTCTCATTGGTTCCCCGTCTTCCCGTTCATCCTCAGGACAAATTGCAACCTGTACGGAACAGGAGGTTAAAGGTGCTGATGCTCCAAGTAGGGAGATTGCTAGTAAAGTGGCTGGAATGGCGAACACGAGCACAAGGAGATGAGAAATGAGGTGCATTTTAGAAACCTTTCCCCATCACACGGTGTACCATATTCTGGGTTTCTCATGCATGTTTTCGATGTAGGAAGATGCCCTTGAACCTGGAGATTTGGGACCCATGCGATGGGTAGCACGCAGTATTACTTTAAAGGGTCTGCGTTTGCTCACCCAACCTCACCAAACCTCTCAGCCCCAAGAGTGTCCACCCTTATGTGTCATCCAGCTGTGGGTCTAGATATGGTCAATCCAGGTTGCATCACAGTCCCCGAACGAATTGTGTAAGAATTTCTCTCTCTTTCCCTGTCTTTGTTTCATGGGTTTTTAAAAGTAATTTATTTTTATAATGGGGTTTAGCTGCTTTTCACGGCTGTGTTTAGGCCGCTTTACACCCACTTGACACACTAACAGAGAGATATCAATACATAGGTTTTAAGATTATTACTAGTCAGATATATTCTTGTGCGGTGAATCGGGCGTGTTGAGTCCAGTTCTCTGAGCAAGGAGTAGGTCTTGTCTATTCCATATTGGGTTTATGGAACGGTATCTGAGCTAATTTGAAACTCTTGTTTTATGTATCACCCCACCTCACCTTTCCCGTTAAGCAGCCATAGTGTGTTTTCTGCATGTGTGACTCTGTTCTGTTTTGTAATTCAGTTCAAGTGTAACGGTTTTTACATTCCCTCTATAAGTGACACCTTATGAGAAGTGTCCTTTTCTGTGTGACTTATTTCACTTAGAATCGTCTTACCTAAATCCACTCATCATGCTGCTACTAGCCTTATGACATTGATTTCATGGCTGAGTGATATTCCATTGTACATAAGGACCACAACTTTTTTATCCATTTTTCGCTTTCCTGGGATATTTAAGGTGGAAGGAAGTGGAGGTCCTTGTCAACAGAGCAGCCCTAAACTTTCGGGTGCTTGTGTCTTGCTGATTTTCAATTTTCCCACTTTATCCCCCCATGCGTAGAAGTGCCCTATGCTCTCTAAGCTGTGTTTTTTAGATGTTTCAGGACACACCGTACACTTCTCCAGAGTGGCTGTTGGCAATTTACATCCCGCCCATCAGTGTAGCAAGGCTCCCATTTCTCCATGGCCTGTCCTGCATTTCTGGTTTTGACACCTTTTTCAGCATGTCCCTTTTGACCGATGGGAAGCGAGACTTCTTTGTAGCGCTGATTTGCCTTTCCAGGTTGCTTGGTTGGCCAAAAAGGGCGTATGCGTTTTTTCCTGAATATATTCAGGAAAAAACGCATACGCCCTTTTTGGCCAAGGGCATCATTGTCAACGTTTTGCCGCTTTTCATGTGCTTTAAAGGCGATTCGAATCTACCTCCTGAAATCTATTTCCTGCAATTCTGCCTTGATTTCAAATCCTCTTCTTTGCCTTCCCTCAATATATTTGTGGACGAGAGTTATCATTTATAATTCTGCAGGTTTGTGAATTGCAGTGCCCTGAAGCTCCATTTTACAAGTCGCTTTTTTGGGAGCTGGCCGCAAAAGCGCAGGATGGCTTCAGGCCCTGTTCTGGTTCCGGGGGGCAGGCTGAGCCTGTGGTTAATTCTTCTTCCTGATGGGAAAATAGAGTGACCTGTGCCTGTCCCAACACCAAGAGCTAGTCTCTCATTGGTTCCCCGTCTTCCCGTTCATCCTCAGGACAAATTGCAACCTGTACGGAACAGGAGGTTAAAGGTGCTGATGCTCCAAGTAGGGAGATTGCTAGTAAAGTGGCTGGAATGGCGAACACGAGCACAAGGAGATGAGAAATGAGGTGCATTTTAGAAACCTTTCCCCATCACACGGTGTACCATCTTCTGGGTTTCTCATGCATGTTTTCGATGTAGGAAGATGCCCTTGAACCTGGAGATTTGGGACCCATGCGATGGGTAGCACGCAGTATTACTTTAAAGGGTCTGCGTTTGCACACCCAACCTCACCAAACCTCTCAGCCCCAAGAGTGTCCACCCTTATGTGTCATCCAGCTGTGGGTCTAGATATGGTCAATCCAGGTTGCATCACAGCCCCCGAACGAATTGTGTAAGAATTTCTCTCTCTTTCCCTGTCTTTGTTTCATGGGTTTTTAAAAGTAATTTATTTTTATAATGGGGTTTAGCTGCTTTTCACGGCTGTGTTTAGGCCGCTTTACACCCACTTGACACACTAACAGAGAGATATCAATACATAGATTTTAAGATTATTACTAGTCAGATATATTCTTGTGCGGTGAATCGGGTGTGTTGAGTCCAGTTCTCTGAGCAAGGAGTAGGTCTTGTCTATTCCATATTGGGTTTATGGAACGGTATCTGAGCTAATTTGAAACTCTTGTTTTATGTATCAGCCCACCTCACCTTTCCCGTTAAGCAGCCATAGTGTGTTTTCTGCATGTGTGACTCTGTTCTGTTTTGTAATTCAGTTCAAGTGTAACGGTTTTTACATTCCCTCTATAAGTGACACCTTATGAGAAGTGTCCTTTTCTGTGTGACTTATTTCACTTAGAATCGTCTTACCTAAATCCACTCATCATGCTGCTACTAGCCTTATGACATTGATTTCATGGCTGAGTGATATTCCATTGTACATAAGGACCACAACTTTTTTATCCATTTTTCGCTTTCCTGGGATATTTAAGGTGGAAGGAAGTGGAGGTCCTTGTCAACAGAGCAGCCCTAAACTTTCGGGTGCTTGTGTCTTGCTGATTTTCAATTTTCCCACTTTATCCCCCCATGCGTAGAAGTGCCCTATGCTCTCTAAGCTGTGTTTTTTAGATGTTTCAGGACACACCGTACACTTCTCCAGAGTGGCTGTTGGCAATTTACATCCCGCCCATCAGTGTAGCAAGGCTCCCATTTCTCCATGGCCTGTCCTGCATTTCTGGTTTTGACACCTTTTTCAGCATGTCCCTTTTGACCGATGGGAAGCGAGACTTCTTTGTAGCGCTGATTTGCCTTTCCAGGTTGCTTGGTTGGCCAAAAAGGGCGTATGCGTTTTTTCCTGAATATATTCAGGAAAAAACGCATACGCCCTTTTTGGCCAAGGGCATCATTGTCAACGTTTTGCCGCTTTTCATGTGCTTTAAAGGCGATTCGAATCTACCTCCTGAAATCTATTTCCTGCAATTCTGCCTTGATTTCAAATCCTCTTCTTTGCCTTCCCTCAATATATTTGTGGACGAGAGTTATCATTTATAATTCTGCAGGTTTGTGAATTGCAGTGCCCTGAAGCTCCATTTTACAAGTCGCTTTTTTGGGAGTCGGCCGCAAAAGCGCAGGATGGCTTCAGGCCCTGTTCTGGTTCCGGGGGGCAGGCTGAGCCTGTGGTTAATTCTTCTTCCTGATGGGAAAATAGAGTGACCTGTGCCTGTCCCAACACCAAGAGCTAGTCTCTCATTGGTTCCCCGTCTTCCCGTTCATCCTCAGGACAAATTGCAACCTGTACGGAACAGGAGGTTAAAGGTGCTGATGCTCCAAGTAGGGAGATTGCTAGTAAAGTGGCTGGAATGGCGAACCCGAGCACAAGGAGATGAGAAATGAGGTGAATTTTAGAAACCTTTCCCCATCACACGGTGTACCATCTTCTGGGTTTCTCATGCATGTTTTCGATGTAGGAAGATGCCCTTGAACCTGGAGATTTGGGACCCATGCGATGGGTAGCACGCAGTATTACTTTAAAGGGTCTGCGTTTGCTCACCCAACCTCACCAAAACTCTCAGCCCCAAGAGTGTCCACCCTTATGTCTCATCCAGCTGTGGGTCTAGATATGGTCAATGCAGGTTGCATCACAGCCCCTGAACGAATTGTGTAAGAATTTCTCTCTCTTTCCCTGTCTTTGTTTCATGGGTTTTTAAAAGTAATTTATTTTTATAATGGGGTTTAGCTGCTTTTCACGGCTGTGTTTATGCCGCCTTACACACACTTGACACACTAACAGAGAGATATCAATACATAGGTTTTAAGATTATTACTAGTCAGATATATTCTTGTGCGGTGAATCGGGCGTGTTGAGTCCAGTTCTCTGAGCAAGGAGTAGGTCTTGTCTATTCCATATTGGGTTTATGGAACGGTATCTGAGCTAATTTGAAACTCTTGTTTTATGTATCAGCCCACCTCACCTTTCCCGTTAAGCAGCCATAGTGTGTTTTCTGCATGTGTGACTCTGTTCTGTTTTGTAATTCAGTTCAAGTGTAACGGTTTTTACATTCCCTCTATAAGTGACACCTTATGAGAAGTGTCCTTTTCTGTGTGACTTATTTCACTTAGAATCGTCTTACCTAAATCCACTCATCATGCTGCTACTAGCCTTATGACATTGATTTCATGGCTGAGTGATATTCCATTGTACATAAGGACCACAACTTTTTTATCCATTTTTCGCTTTCCTGGGATATTTAAGGTGGAAGGAAGTGGAGGTCCTTGTCAACAGAGCAGCCCTAAACTTTCGGGTGCTTGTGTCTTGCTGATTTTCAATTTTCCCACTTTATCCCCCCATGCGTAGAAGTGCCCTATGCTCTCTAAGCTGTGTTTTTTAGATGTTTCAGGACACACCGTACACTTCTCCAGAGTGGCTGTTGGCAATTTACATCCCGCCCATCAGTGTAGCAAGGCTCCCATTTCTCCATGGCCTGTCCTGCATTTCTGGTTTTGACACCTTTTTCAGCATGTCCCTTTTGACCGATGGGAAGCGAGACTTCTTTGTAGCGCTGATTTGCCTTTCCAGGTTGCTTGGTTGGCCAAAAAGGGCGTATGCGTTTTTTCCTGAATATATTCAGGAAAAAACGCATACGCCCTTTTTGGCCAAGGGCATCATTGTCAACGTTTTGCCGCTTTTCATGTGCTTTAAAGGCGATTCGAATCTACCTCCTGAAATCTGTTTCCTGCAATTCTGCCTTGATTTCAAATCCTCTTCTTTGCCTTCCCTCAATATATTTGTGGACGAGAGTTATCATTTATAATTCTGCAGGTTTGTGAATTGCAGTGCCCTGAAGCTCCATTTTACAAGTCGCTTTTTTGGGAGTCGGCCGCAAAAGCGCAGGATGGCTTCAGGCCCTGTTCTGGTTCCGGGGGGCAGGCTGAGCCTGTGGTTAATTCTTCTTCCTGATGGGAAAATTGAGTGACCTGTGCCTGTCCCAACACCAAGAGCTAGTCTCTCATTGGTTCCCAGTCTTCCCATTCATCCTCAGGACAAATTGCAACCTGTACGGAACAGGAGGTTAAAGGTGCTGATGCTCCAAGTAGGGAGATTGCTAGTAAAGTGGCTGGAATGGCGAATCCGAGCACAAGGAGATGAGAAATGCGGTGCGTTTTAGAAACGTTTCCCCATCACACGGTGTACCATCTTCTGGGTTTCTCATGCATGTTTTCGATGTAGGAAGATGCCCTTGAACCTGGAGATTTGGGACCCATGCGATGGGTAGCACGCAGTATTACTTTAAAGGGTCTGCGTTTGCTCACCCAACCTCACCAAACCTCTCAGCCCCAAGAGTGTCCACCCTTATGTCTCATCCAGCTGTGGGTCTAGATATGGTCAATGCAGGTTGCATCACAGCCCCTGAACGAATTGTGTAAGAATTTCTCTCTCTTTCCCTGTCTTTGTTTCATGGGTTTTTAAAAGTAATTTATTTTTATAATGGGGTTTAGCTGCTTTTCACGGCTGTGTTTATGCCGCCTTACACACACTTGACACACTAACAGAGAGATATCAATACATAGGTTTTAAGATTATTACTAGTCAGATATATTCTTGTGCGGTGAATCGGGCGTGTTGAGTCCAGTTCTCTGAGCAAGGAGTAGGTCTTGTCTATTCCATATTGGGTTTATGGAACGGTATCTGAGCTAATTTGAAACTCTTGTTTTATGTATCACCCCACCTCACCTTTCCCGTTAAGCAGCCATAGTGTGTTTTCTGCATGTGTGACTCTGTTCTGTTTTGTAATTCAGTTCAAGTGTAACGGTTTTTACATTCCCTCTATAAGTGACACCTTATGAGAAGTGTCCTTTTCTGTGTGACTTATTTCACTTAGAATCGTCTTACCTAAATCCACTCATCATGCTGCTACTAGCCTTATGACATTGATTTCATGGCTGAGTGATATTCCATTGTACATAAGGACCACAACTTTTTTATCCATTTTTCGCTTTCCTGGGATATTTAAGGTGGAATGAAGTGGAGGTCCTTGTCAACAGAGCAGCCCTAAACTTTGGGGTGCTTGTGTCTTGCTGATTTTCAATTTTCCCACTTTATCCCCCCATGTGTGGAAGTGCCCTATGCTCTCTAAGCTGTGTTTTTTAGATGTTTCAGGACACACCGTACACTTCTCCAGAGTGGCTGTTGGCAATTTACATCCCGCCCATCAGTGTAGTAAGGCTCCCATTTCTCCATGGCCTGTCCTGCATTTCTGGTTTTGACACTTTTTTCAGCATGGCCCTTTTGACCGATGGGAAGCGAGACTTCTTTGTAGCGCTGATTTGCCTTTCCAGGTTGCTTGGTTGGCCAAAAAGGGCGTATGCGTTTTTTCCTGAATATATTCAGGAAAAAACGCATACGCCCTTTTTGGCCAAGGGCACCATTGTCAACGTTTTGCCGCTTTTCATGTGCTTTAAAGGCGATTCGAATCTACCTCCTGAAATCTGTTTCCTGCAATTCTGCCTTGATTTCAAATCCTCTTCTTTGCCTTCCCTCAATATATTTGTGGACGAGAGTTATCATTTATAACTCTGCAGGTTTGTGAATTGCAGTGCCCTGAATCTCCATTTTACAAGTCGCTTTTTTGGGAGCTGGCCGCAAAAGCGCAGGATGGCTTCAGGCCCTGTTCTGCTTCCGGGGGGCAGGCTGAGCCTGTGGTTAATTCTTCTTCCTGATGGGAAAATAGAGTGACCTGTGCCTGTCCCAACACCAAGAGCTAGTCTCTCATTGGTTCCCCGTCTTCCCGTTCATCCTCAGGACAAATTGCAACCTGTACGGAACATGAGGTTAAAGGTGCTGATGCTCCAAGTAGGGAGATTGCTAGTAAAGTGGCTGGAATGGCGAACCCGAGCACAAGGAGGTGAGAAATGAGGTGCGTTTTAGAAACCTTTCCCCATCACACGGTGTACCATCTTCTGGGTTTCTCATGCATGTTTTCGATGTAGGAAGATGCCCTTGAACCTGGAGATTTGGGACCCATGCGATGGGTAGCACGCAGTATTACTTTAAAGGGTCTGCGTTTGCTCACCCAACCTCACCAAACCTCTCAGCCCCAAGAGTGTCCACCCTTATGTCTCATCCAGCTGTGGGTCTAGATATGGTCAATCCAGGTTGCATCACAGCCCCTGAACGAATTGTGTAAGAATTTCTCTCTCTTTCCCTGTCTTTGTTTCATGTGTTTTTAAAAGTAATTTATTTTTATAATGGGGTTTAGCTGCTTTTCACGGCTGTGTTTAGGCCGCTTTACACCCACTTGACACACTAACAGAGAGATATCAATACATAGGTTTTAAGATTATTAGTAGTCAGATATATTCTTGTGCGGTGAATCGGGCGTGTTGAGTCCAGTTCTCTGAGCAAGGAGTAGGTCTTGTCTATTCCATATTGGGTTTATGGAACGGTATCTGAGCTAATTTGAAACTCTTGTTTTATGTATCACCCCATCTCACCTTTCCCGTTAAGCAGCCATAGTGTGTTTTCTGCATGTGTGACTCTGTTCTGTTTTGTAATTCAGTTCAAGTGTAACGGTTTTTACATTCCCTCTATAAGTGACACCTTATGAGAAGTGTCCTTTTCTGTGTGACTTATTTCACTTAGAATCGTCTTACCTAAATCCATTCATCATGCTGCTACTAGCCTTATGACATTGATTTCATGGCTGAGTGATAGTCCATTGTACATAAGGACCACAACTTTTTTATCCATTTTTCGCTTTCCTGGGATATTTAAGGTGGAATGAAGTGGAGGTCCTTGTCAACAGAGCAGCCCTAAACTTTGGGGTGCTTGTGTCTTGCTGATTTTCAATTTTCCCACTTTATCCCCCCATGCGTAGAAGTGCCCTATGCTCTCTAAGCTGTGTTTTTTAGATGTTTCAGGACACACCGTACACTTCTCCAGAGTGGCTGTTGGCAATTTACATCCCACCCATCAGTGTAGCAAGGCTCCCATTTCTCCATGGCCTGTCCTGCATTTCTGGTTTTGACACTTTTTTCAGCATGGCCCTTTTGACAGATGGGAAGCGAGACTTCTTTGTCGCGCTGATTTGCCTTTCCAGGTTGCTTGGTTGGCCAAAAAGGGCGTATGCGTTTTTTCCTGAATATATTCAGGAAAAAACGCATACGCCCTTTTTGGCCAAGGGCATCATTGTCAACGTTTTGCCGCTTTTCATGTGCTTTAAAGGCGATTCGAATCTACCTCCTGAAATCTGTTTCCTGCAATTCTGCCTTGATTTCAAATCCTCTTCTTTGCCTTCCCTCAATATATTTGTGGACGAGAGTTATCATTTATAATTCTGCAGGTTTGTGAATTGCAGTGCCCTGAAGCTCCATTTTACAAGTCGCTTTTTTGGGAGTCGGCCGCAAAAGCGCAGGATGGCTTCAGGCCCTGTTCTGGTTCCGGGGGGCAGGCTGAGCCTTTGGTTAATTCTTCTTCCTAATGGGAAAATTGAGTGACCTGTGCCTGTCCCAACACCAGGAGCCAGTCTCTCATTGGTTCCCAGTCTTCCCGTTCATCCTCAGGACAAATTGCAACCTGTACGGAACAGGAGGTTAAAGGTGCTGATGCTCCAAGTAGGGAGATTGCTAGTAAAGTGGCTGGAATGGCGAATCCGAGCACAAGGAGATGAGAAATGCGGTGCGTTTTAGAAACGTTTCCCCATCACACGGTGTACCATCTTCTGGGTTTCTCATGCATGTTTTCGATGTAGGAAGATGCCCTTGAACCTGGAGATTTGGGACCCATGCGATGGGTAGCACGCAGTATTACTTTAAAGGGTCTGCGTTTGCTCACCCAACCTCACCAAACCTCTCAGCCCCAAGAGTGTCCACCCTTATGTCTCATCCAGCTGTGGGTCTAGATATGGTCAATGCAGGTTGCATCACAGCCCCTGAACGAATTGTGTAAGAATTTCTCTCTCTTTCCCTGTCTTTGTTTCATGGGTTTTTAAAAGTAATTTATTTTTATAATGGGGTTTAGCTGCTTTTCACGGCTGTGTTTATGCCGCCTTACACACACTTGACACACTAACAGAGAGATATCAATACATAGGTTTTAAGATTATTACTAGTCAGATATATTCTTGTGCGGTGAATCGGGCGTGTTGAGTCCAGTTCTCTGAGCAAGGAGTAGGTCTTGTCTATTCCATATTGGGTTTATGGAACGGTATCTGAGCTAATTTGAAACTCTTGTTTT
The DNA here is from genome assembly GCF_965194825.1 of Balaenoptera physalus. Classification (NCBI taxonomy): domain Eukaryota; kingdom Metazoa; phylum Chordata; class Mammalia; order Artiodactyla; family Balaenopteridae; genus Balaenoptera; species Balaenoptera physalus. Next base: position 76,190 of record NW_028126113.1, on the reverse strand, counting down.
ATGTATCACCCCACCTCACCTTTCCCGTTAAGCAGCCATAGTGTGTTTTCTGCATGTGTGACTCTGTTCTGTTTTGTAATTCAGTTCAAGTGTAACGGTTTTTACATTCTCTCTATAAGTGACACCTTATGAGAAGTGTCCTTTTCTGTGTGACTTATTTCACTTAGAATCGTCTTACCTAAATCCACTCATCATGCTGCTACTAGCCTTATGACATTGATTTCATGGCTGAGTGATATTCCATTGTACATAAGGACCACAACTTTTTTATCCATTTTTCGCTTTCCTGGGATATTTAAGGTGGAATGAAGTGGAGGTCCTTGTCAACAGAGCAGCCCTAAACTTTGGGGTGCTTGTGTCTTGCTGATTTTCAATTTTCCCACTTTATCCCCCCATGTGTGGAAGTGCCCTATGCTCTCTAAGCTGTGTTTTTTAGATGTTTCAGGACACACCGTACACTTCTCCAGAGTGGCTGTTGGCAATTTACATCCCGCCCATCAGTGTAGTAAGGCTCCCATTTCTCCATGGCCTGTCCTGCATTTCTGGTTTTGACACTTTTTTCAGCATGGCCCTTTTGACCGATGGGAAGCGAGACTTCTTTGTAGCGCTGATTTGCCTTTCCAGGTTGCTTGGTTGGCCAAAAAGGGCGTATGCGTTTTTTCCTGAATATATTCAGGAAAAAACGCATACGCCCTTTTTGGCCAAGGGCACCATTGTCAACGTTTTGCCGCTTTTCATGTGCTTTAAAGGCGATTCGAATCTACCTCCTGAAATCTGTTTCCTGCAATTCTGCCTTGATTTCAAATCCTCTTCTTTGCCTTCCCTCAATATATTTGTGGACGAGAGTTATCATTTATAACTCTGCAGGTTTGTGAATTGCAGTGCCCTGAATCTCCATTTTACAAGTCGCTTTTTTGGGAGCTGGCCGCAAAAGCGCAGGATGGCTTCAGGCCCTGTTCTGCTTCCGGGGGGCAGGCTGAGCCTGTGGTTAATTCTTCTTCCTGATGGGAAAATAGAGTGACCTGTGCCTGTCCCAACACCAAGAGCTAGTCTCTCATTGGTTCCCCGTCTTCCCGTTCATCCTCAGGACAAATTGCAACCTGTACGGAACATGAGGTTAAAGGTGCTGATGCTCCAAGTAGGGAGATTGCTAGTAAAGTGGCTGGAATGGCGAACCCGAGCACAAGGAGGTGAGAAATGAGGTGCGTTTTAGAAACCTTTCCCCATCACACGGTGTACCATCTTCTGGGTTTCTCATGCATGTTTTCGATGTAGGAAGATGCCCTTGAACCTGGAGATTTGGGACCCATGCGATGGGTAGCACGCAGTATTACTTTAAAGGGTCTGCGTTTGCTCACCCAACCTCACCAAACCTCTCAGCCCCAAGAGTGTCCACCCTTATGTCTCATCCAGCTGTGGGTCTAGATATGGTCAATCCAGGTTGCATCACAGCCCCTGAACGAATTGTGTAAGAATTTCTCTCTCTTTCCCTGTCTTTGTTTCATGTGTTTTCAAAAGTAATTTATTTTTATAATGGGGTTTAGCTGCTTTTCACGGCTGTGTTTAGGCCGCTTTACACCCACTTGACACACTAACAGAGAGATATCAATACATAGGTTTTAAGATTATTACTAGTCAGATATATTCTTGTGCGGTGAATCGGGCGTGTTGAGTCCAGTTCTCTGAGCAAGGAGTAGGTCTTGTCTATTCCATATTGGGTTTATGGAACGGTATCTGAGCTAATTTGAAACTCTTGTTTTATGTATCACCCCACCTCACCTTTCCCGTTAAGCAGCCATAGTGTGTTTTCTGCATGTGTGACTCTGTTCTGTTTTGTAATTCAGTTCAAGTGTAACGGTTTTTACATTCCCTCTATAAGTGACACCTTATGAGAAGTGTCCTTTTCTGTGTGACTTATTTCACTTAGAATCGTCTTACCTAAATCCATTCATCATGCTGCTACTAGCCTTATGACATTGATTTCATGGCTGAGTGATAGTCCATTGTACATAAGGACCACAACTTTTTTATCCATTTTTCGCTTTCCTGGGATATTTAAGGTGGAATGAAGTGGAGGTCCTTGTCAACAGAGCAGCCCTAAACTTTGGGGTGCTTGTGTCTTGCTGATTTTCAATTTTCCCACTTTATCCCCCCATGCGTAGAAGTGCCCTATGCTCTCTAAGCTGTGTTTTTTAGATGTTTCAGGACACACCGTACACTTCTCCAGAGTGGCTGTTGGCAATTTACATCCCACCCATCAGTGTAGCAAGGCTCCCATTTCTCCATGGCCTGTCCTGCATTTCTGGTTTTGACACTTTTTTCAGCATGGCCCTTTTGACAGATGGGAAGCGAGACTTCTTTGTCGCGCTGATTTGCCTTTCCAGGTTGCTTGGTTGGCCAAAAAGGGCGTATGCGTTTTTTCCTGAATATATTCAGGAAAAAACGCATACGCCCTTTTTGGCCAAGGGCATCATGGTCAACGTTTTGCCGCTTTTCATGTGCTTTAAAGGCGATTCGAATCTACCTCCTGAAATCTGTTTCCTGCAATTCTGCCTTGATTTCAAATCCTCTTCTTTGCCTTCCCTCAATATATTTGTGGACGAGAGTTATCATTTATAACTCTGCAGGTTTGTGAATTGCAGTGCCCTGAAGCTCCATTTTACAAGTCGCTTTTTTGGGAGCCGGCCGCAAAAGCGCAGGATGGCTTCAGGCCCTGTTCTGGTTCCGGGGGGCAGGCTGAGCCTGTGGTTAATTCTTCTTCCTGATGGGAAAATAGAGTGACCTGTGCCTGTCCCAACACCAAGAGCTAGTCTCTCATTGGTTCCCCGTCTTCCGGTTCATCCTCAGGACAAATTGCAACCTGTACGGAACAGGAGGTTAAAGGTGCTGATGCTCCAAGTAGGGAGATTGCTAGTAAAGTGGCTGGAATGGCGAACCCGAGCACAAGGAGGTGAGAAATGAGGTGCGTTTTAGAAACCTTTCCCCATCACACGGTGTACCATCTTCTGGGTTTCTCATGCATGTTTTCGATGTAGGAAGATACCCTTGAACCTGGAGATTTGGGACCCATGCGATGGGTAGCACGCAGTATTACTTTAAAGGGTCTGCGTTTGCTCACCCAACCTCACCAAACCTCTCAGCCCCAAGAGTGTCCACCCTTATGTCTCATCCAGCTGTGGGTCTAGATATGGTCAATCCAGGTTGCATCACAGCCCCTGAACGAATTGTGTAAGAATTTCTCTCTCTTTCCCTGTCTTTGTTTCATGGGTTTTTAAAAGTAATTTATTTTTATAATGGGGTTTAGCTGCTTTTCACGGCTGTGTTTAGGCCGCTTTACACCCACTTGACACACTAACAGAGAGATATCAATACATAGGTTTTAAGATTATTACTAGTCAGATATATTCTTGTGCGGTGAATCGGGCGTGTTGAGTCCAGTTCTCTGAGCAAGGAGTAGGTCTTGTCTATTCCATATTGGGTTTATGGAACGGTATCTGAGCTAATTTGAAACTCTTGTTTTATGTATCACCCCACCTCACCTTTCCCGTTAAGCAGCCATAGTGTGTTTTCTGCATGTGTGACTCTGTTCTGTTTTGTAATTCAGTTCAAGTGTAACGGTTTTTACATTCCCTCTATAAGTGACACCTTATGAGAAGTGTCCTTTTCTGTGTGACTTATTTCACTTAGAATCGTCTTACCTAAATCCACTCATCATGCTGCTACTAGCCTTATGACATTGATTTCATGGCTGAGTGATATTCCATTGTACATAAGGACCACAACTTTTTTATCCATTTTTCGCTTTCCTGGGATATTTAAGGTGGAATGAAGTGGAGGTCCTTGTCAACAGAGCAGCCCTAAACTTTGGGGTGCTTGTGTCTTGCTGATTTTCAATTTTCCCACTTTATCCCCCCATGCGTGGAAGTGCCCTATGCTCTCTAAGCTGTGTTTTTTAGATGTTTCAGGACACACCGTACACTTCTCCAGAGTGGCTGTTGGCAATTTACATCCCGCCCATCAGTGTAGCAAGGCTCCCATTTCTCCATGGCCTGTCCTGCATTTCTGGTTTTGACAACTTTTTCAGCATGTCCCTTTTGACCGATGGGAAGCGAGACTTCTTTGTAGCGCTGATTTGCCTTTCCAGGTTGCTTGGTTGGCCAAAAAGGGCGTATGCGTTTTTTCCTGAATATATTCAGGAAAAAACGCATACGCCCTTTTTGGCCAAGGGCATCATTGTCAACGTTTTGCCGCTTTTCATGTGCTTTAAAGGCGATTCGAATCTACCTCCTGAAATCTGTTTCCTGCAATTCTGCCTTGATTTCAAATCCTCTTCTTTGCCTTCCCTCAATATATTTGTGGACGAGAGTTATCATTTATAACTCTGCAGGTTTGTGAATTGCAGTGCCCTGAAGCTCCATTTTACAAGTCGCTTTTTTGGGAGCCGGCCGCAAAAGCGCAGGATGGCTTCAGGCCCTGTTCTGGTTCCGGGGGGCAGGCTGAGCCTGTGGTTAATTCTTCTTCCTGATGGGAAAATAGAGTGACCTGTGCCTGTCCCAACACCAAGACCTAGTCTCTCATTGGTTCCCCGTCTTCCCGTTCATCCTCAGGACAAATTGCAACCTGTACGGAACAGGAGGTTAAAGGTGCTGATGCTCCAAGTAGGGAGATTGCTAGTAAAGTGGCTGGAATGGCGAACCCGAGCACAAGGAGATGAGAAATGAGGTGCGTTTTAGAAACCTTTCCCCATCACACGGTGTACCATCTTCTGGGTTTCTCATGCATGTTTTCGATGTAGGAAGATGCCCTTGAACCTGGAGATTTGGGACCCATGCGATGGGTAGCACGCAGTATTACTTTAAAGGGTCTGTGTTTGCTCACCCAACCTCACCGAACATCTCAGCCCCAAGAGTGTCCACCCTTATGTCTCATCCAGCTGTGGGTCTAGATATGGTCAATCCAGGTTGCATCACAGCCCCTGAACGAATTGTGTAAGAATTTCTCTCTCTTTCCCTGTCTTTGTTTCATGGGTTTTTAAAAGTAATTTATTTTTATAATGGGGTTTAGCTGCTTTTCACGGCTGTGTTTAGGCCGCTTTACACCCACTTGACACACTAACAGAGAGATATCAATACATAGGTTTTAAGATTATTACTAGTCAGATATATTCTTGTGCGGTGAATCGGGCGTGTTGAGTCCAGTTCTCTGAGCAAGGAGTAGGTCTTGTCTATTCCATATTGGGTTTATGGAACGGTATCTGAGCTAATTTGAAACTCTTGTTTTATGTATCACCCCACCTCACCTTTCCCGTTAAGCAGCCATAGTGTGTTTTCTGCATGTGTGACTCTGTTCTGTTTTGTAATTCAGTTCAAGTGTAACGGTTTTTACATTCCCTCTATAAGTGACACCTTATGAGAAGTGTCCTTTTCTGTGTGACTTATTTTACTTAGAATCGTCTTACCTAAATCCACTCATCATGCTGCTACTAGCCTTATGACATTGATTTCATGGCTGAGTGATATTCCATTGTACATAAGGACCACAACTTTTTTATCCATTTTTCGCTTTCCTGGGATATTTAAGGTGGAATGAAGTGGAGGTCCTTGTCAACAGAGCAGCCCTAAACTTTGGGGTGCTTGTGTCTTGCTGATTTTCAATTTTCCCACTTTATCCCCCCATGCGTGGAAGTGCCCTATGCTCTCTAAGCTGTGTTTTTTAGATGTTTCAGGACACACCGTACACTTCTCCAGAGTGGCTGTTGGCAATTTACATCCCGCCCATCAGTGTAGCAAGGCTCCCATTTCTCCATGGCCTGTCCTGCATTTCTGGTTTTGACAACTTTTTCAGCATGTCCCTTTTGACCGATGGGAAGCGAGACTTCTTTGTAGCGCTGATTTGCCTTTCCAGGTTGCTTGGTTGGCCAAAAAGGGCGTATGCGTTTTTTCCTGAATATATTCAGGAAAAAACGCATACGCCCTTTTTGGCCAAGGGCATCATTGTCAACGTTTTGCCGCTTTTCATGTGCTTTAAAGGCGATTCGAATCTACCTCCTGAAATCTGTTTCCTGCAATTCTGCCTTGATTTCAAATCCTCTTCTTTGCCTTCCCTCAATATATTTGTGGACGAGAGTTATCATTTATAACTCTGCAGGTTTGTGTATTGCAGTGCCCTGAAGCTCCATTTTACAAGTCGCTTTTTTGGGAGCCGGCCGCAAAAGCGCAGGATGGCTTCAGGCCCTGTTCTGGTTCCGGGGGGCAGGCTGAGCCTGTGGTTAATTCTTCTTCCTGATGGGAAAATAGAGTGACCTGTGCCTGTCCCAACACCAAGAGCTAGTCTCTCATTGGTTCCCCGTCTTCCCGTTCATCCTCAGGACAAATTGCAACCTGTACGGAACAGGAGGTTAAAGGTGCTGATGCTCCAAGTAGGGAGATTGCTAGTAAAGTGGCTGGAATGGCGAACCCGAGCACAAGGAGATGAGAAATGCGGTGCGTTTTAGAAACCTTTCCCCATCACACGGTGTACCATCTTCTGGGTTTCTCATGCATGTTTTCGATGTAGGAAGATGCCCTTGAACCTGGAGATTTGGGACCCATGCGATGGGTAGCACGCAGTATTACTTTAAAGGGTCTGCGTTTGCTCACCCAACCTCACCAAACCTCTCAGCCCCAAGAGTGTCCACCCTTATGTCTCATCCAGCTGTGGGTCTAGATATGGTCAATGCAGGTTGCATCACAGCCCCTGAACGAATTGTGTAAGAATTTCTCTCTCTTTCCCTGTCTTTGTTTCATGGGTTTTTAAAAGTAATTTATTTTTATAATGGGGTTTAGCTGCTTTTCACGGCTGTGTTTATGCCGCCTTACACACACTTGACACACTAACAGAGAGATATCAATACATAGGTTTTAAGATTATTACTAGTCAGATATATTCTTGTGCGGTGAATCGGGCGTGTTGAGTCCAGTTCTCTGAGCAAGGAGTAGGTCTTGTCTATTCCATATTGGGTTTATGGAACGGTATCTGAGCTAATTTGAAACTCTTGTTTTATGTATCACCCCACCTCACCTTTCCCGTTAAGCAGCCATAGTGTGTTTTCTGCATGTGTGACTCTGTTCTGTTTTGTAATTCAGTTCAAGTGTAACGGTTTTACATTCCCTCTATAAGTGACACCTTATGAGAAGTGTCCTTTTCTGTGTGACTTATTTCACTTAGAATCGTCTTACCTAAATCCACTCATCATGCTGCTACTAGCCTTATGACATTGATTTCATGGCTGAGTGATATTCCATTGTACATAAGGACCACAACTTTTTTATCCATTTTTCGCTTTCCTGGGATATTTAAGGTGGAAGGAAGTGGAGGTCCTTGTCAACAGAGCAGCCCTAAACTTTCGGGTGCTTGTGTCTTGCTGATTTTCAATTTTCCCACTTTATCCCCCCATGCGTAGAAGTGCCCTATGCTCTCTAAGCTGTGTTTTTTAGATGTTTCAGGACACACCGTACACTTCTCCAGAGTGGCTGTTGGCAATTTACATCCCGCCCATCAGTGTAGCAAGGCTCCCATTTCTCCATGGCCTGTCCTGCATTTCTGGTTTTGACACTTTTTTCAGCATGTCCCTTTTGACCGATGGGAAGCGAGACTTCTTTGTAGCGCTGATTTGCCTTTCCAGGTTGCTTGGTTGGCCAAAAAGGGCGTATGCGTTTTTTCCTGAATATATTCAGGAAAAAACGCATACGCCCTTTTTGGCCAAGGGCATCATTGTCAACGTTTTGCCGCTTTTCATGTGCTTTAAAGGCGATTCGAATCTACCTCCTGAAATCTGTTTCCTGCAATTCTGCCTTGATTTCAAATCCTCTTCTTTGCCTTCCCTCAATATATTTGTGGACGAGAGTTATCATTTATAACTCTGCAGGTTTGTGAATTGCAGTGCCCTGAAGCTGCATTTTACAAGTCGCTTTTTTGGGAGCCGGCCGCAAAAGCGCAGGATGGCTTCAGGCCCTGTTCTGGTTCCGGGGGGCAGGCTGAGCCTGTGGTTAATTCTTCTTCCTGATGGGAAAATAGAGTGACCTGTGCCTGTCCCAACACCAAGAGCTAGTCTCTCATTGGTTTCCCGTCTTCCCGTTCATCCTCAGGACAAATTGCAACCTGTACGGAACAGGAGGTTAAAGGTGCTGATGCTCCAAGTAGGGAGATTGCTAGTAAAGTGGCTGGAATGGAGAAGACGAGCACAAGGAGGTGAGAAATGAGGTGCGTTTTAGAAACCTTTCCCCATCACACGGTGTACCATCTTCTGGGTTTCTCATGCATGTTTTCGATGTAGGAAGATGCCCTTGAACCTGGAGATTTGGGACCCATGCGATGGGTAGCACGCAGTATTACTTTAAAGGGTCTGCGTTTGCTCACCCAACCTCACCAAACCTCTCAGCCCCAAGAGTGTCCACCCTTATGTCTCATCCAGCTGTGGGTCTAGATATGGTCAATCCAGGTTGCATCACAGCCCCCGAACGAAATGTGTAAGAATTTCTCTCTCTTTCCCTGTCTTTGTTTCATGGGTTTTTAAAAGTAATTTATTTTTATAATGGGGTTTAGCTGCTTTTCACGGCTGTGTTTAGGCCGCTTTACACCCACTTGACACACTAACAGAGAGATATCAATACATAGGTTTTAAGATTATTACTAGTCAGATATATTCTTGTGCGGTGAATCGGGCGTGTTGAGTCCAGTTCTCTGAGCAAGGAGTAGGTCTTGTCTATTCCATATTGGGTTTATGGAACGGTATCTGAGCTAATTTGAAACTCTTGTTTTATGTATCACCCCACCTCACCTTTCCCGTTAAGCAGCCATAGTGTGTTTTCTGCATGTGTGACTCTGTTCTGTTTTGTAATTCAGTTCAAGTGTAACGGTTTTTACATTCCCTCTATAAGTGACACCTTATGAGAAGTGTCCTTTTCTGTGTGACTTATTTCACTTAGAATCGTCTTACCTAAATCCACTCATCATGCTGCTACTAGCCTTATGACATTGATTTCATGGCTGAGTGATATTCCATTGTACATAAGGACCACAACTTTTTTATCCATTTTTCGCTTTCCTGGGATATTTAAGGTGGAAGGAAGTGGAGGTCCTTGTCAACAGAGCAGCCCTAAACTTTGGGGTGCTTGTGTCTTGCTGATTTTCAATTTTCCCACTTTATCCCCCCATGCGTGGAAGTGCCCTATGCTCTCTAAGCTGTGTTTTTTAGATGTTTCAGGACACACCGTACACTTCTCCAGAGTGGCTGTTGGCAATTTACATCCCGCCCATCAGTGTAGCAAGGCTCCCATTTCTCCATGGCCTGTCCTGCATTTCTGGTTTTGACAACTTTTTCAGCATGTCCCTTTTGACCGATGGGAAGCGAGACTTCCTTGTAGCGCTGATTTGCCTTTCCAGGTTGCTTGGTTGGCCAAAAAGGGCGTATGCGTTTTTTCCTGAATATATTCAGGAAAAAACGCATACGCCCTTTTTGGCCAAGGGCATCATTGTCAACGTTTTGCCGCTTTTCATGTGCTTTAAAGGTGATTCGAATCTACCTCCTGAAATCTGTTTCCTGCAATTCTGCCTTGATTTCAAATCCTCTTCTTTGCCTTCCCTCAATATATTTGTGGACGAGAGTTATCATTTATAACTCTGCAGGTTTGTGAATTGCAGTGCCCTGAAGCTCCATTTTACAAGTCGTTTTTTTGGGAGCCGGCCGCAAAAGCGCAGGATGGCTTCAGGCCCTGTTCTGGTTCCGGGGGGCAGGCTGAGCCTGTGGTTAATTCTTCTTCCTGATGGGAAAATAGAGTGACCTGTGCCTGTCCCAACACCAAGAGCTAGTCTCTCATTGGTTCCCCGTCTTCCCGTTCATCCTCAGGACAAATTGCAACCTGTACGGAACAGGAGGTTAAAGGTGCTGATGCTCCAAGTAGGGAGATTGCTAGTAAAGTGGCTGGAATGACGAACCCGAGCACAAGGAGATGAGAAATGAGGTGCATTTTAGAAACCTTTCCCCATCACACGGTGTACCATATTCTGGGTTTCTCATGCATGTTTTCGATGTAGGAAGATGCCCTTGAACCTGGAGATTTGGGACCCATGCGATGGGTAGCACGCAGTATTACTTTAAAGGGTCTGCGTTTGCTCACCCAACCTCACCAAACCTCTCAGCCCCAAGAGTGTCCACCCTAATGTGTCATCCAGCTGTGGGTCTAGATATGGTCAATCCAGGTTGCATCACAGCCCCCGAACGAATTGTGTAAGAATTTCTCTCTCTTTCCCTGTCTTTGTTTCATGGGTTTTTAAAAGTAATTTATTTTTATAATGGGGTTTAGCTGCTTTTTACGGCTGTGTTTAGGCCGCTTTACACCCACTTGACACACTAACAGAGAGATATCAATACATAGATTTTAAGATTATTACTAGTCAGATATATTCTTGTGCGGTGAATCGGGCGTGTTGAGTCCAGTTCTCTGAGCAAGGAGTAGGTCTTGTCTATTCCATATTGGGTTTATGGAACGGTATCTGAGCTAATTTGAAACTCTTGTTTTATGTATCAGCCCACCTCACCTTTCCCGTTAAGCAGCCATAGTGTGTTTTCTGCATGTGTGACTCTGTTCTGTTTTGTAATTCAGTTCAAGTGTAACGGTTTTTACATTCCCTCTATAAGTGACACCTTATGAGAAGTGTCCTTTTCTGTGTGACTTATTTCACTTAGAATCGTCTTACCTAAATCCACTCATCATGCTGCTACTAGCCTTATGACATTGATTTCATGGCTGAGTGATATTCCATTGTACATAAGGACCACAACTTTTTTATCCATTTTTCGCTTTCCTGGGATATTTAAGGTGGAATGAAGTGGAGGTCCTTGTCAACAGAGCAGCCCTAAACTTTCGGGTGCTTGTGTCTTGCTGATTTTCAATTTTCCCACTTTATCCCCCCATGCGTAGAAGTGCCCTATGCTCTCTAAGCTGTGTTTTTTAGATGTTTCAGGACACACCGTACACTTCTCCAGAGTGGCTGTTGGCAATTTACATCCCGCCCATCAGTGTAGCAAGGCTCCCATTTCTCCATGGCCTGTCCTGCATTTCTGGATTTGACACCTTTTTCAGCATGTCCCTTTTGACCGATGGGAAGCGAGACTTCTTTGTAGCGCTGATTTGCCTTTCCAGGTTGCTTGGTTGGCCAAAAAGGGCGTATGCGTTTTTTCCTGAATATATTCAGGAAAAAACGCATACGCCCTTTTTGGCCAAGGGCATCATTGTCAACGTTTTGCCGCTTTTCATGTGCTTTAAAGGCGATTCGAATCTACCTCCTGAAATTTATTTCCTGCAATTCTGCCTTGATTTCAAATCCTCTTCTTTGCCTTCCCTCAATATATTTGTGGACGAGAGTTATCATTTATAACTCTGCAGGTTTGTGAATTGCAGTGCCCTGAAGCTCCATTTTACAAGTCGCTTTGTTGGGAGCTGGCCGCAAAAGCGCAGGATGGCTTCAGGCCCTGTTCTGCTTCCGGGGGGCAGGCTGAGCCTGTGGTTAATTCTTCTTCCTGATGGGAAAATAGAGTGACCTGTGCCTGTCCCAACACCAAGAGCTAGTCTCTCATTGGTTCCCCGTCTTCCCGTTCATCCTCAGGACAAATTGCAACCTGTACGGAACAGGAGGTTAAAGGTGCTGATGCTCCAAGTAGGGAGATTGCTAGTAAAGTGGCTGGAATGGCGAACCCGAGCACAAGGAGGTGAGAAATGAGGTGCGTTTTAGAAACCTTTCCCCATCACACGGTGTACCATCTTCTGGGTTTCTCATGCATGTTTTCGATGTAGGAAGATGCCCTTGAACCTGGAGATTTGGGACCCATGCGATGGGTAGCACGCAGTATTACTTTAAAGGGTCTGCGTTTGCTCACCCAACCTCACCAAACCTCTCAGCCCCAAGAGTGTCCACCCTTATGTCTCATCCAGCTGTGGGTCTAGATATGGTCAATCCAGGTTGCATCACAGCCCCTGAACGAATTGTGTAAGAATTTCTCTCTCTTTCCCTGTCTTTGTTTCATGTGTTTTTAAAAGTAATTTATTTTTATAATGGGGTTTAGCTGCTTTTTACGGATGTGTTTAGGCCGCTTTACACCCACTTGACACACTAACAGAGAGATATCAATACATAGGTTTTAAGATTATTAGTAGTCAGATATATTCTTGTGCGGTGAATCGGGCGTGTTGAGTCCAGTTCTCTGAGCAAGGAGTAGGTCTTGTCTATTACATATTGGGTTTATGGAACGGTATCTGAGCTAATTTGAAACTCTTGTTTTATGTATCACCCCACCTCACCTTTCCCGTTAAGCAGCCATAGTGTGTTTTCTGCATGTGTGACTCTGTTCTGTTTTGTAATTCAGTTCAAGTGTAACGGTTTTTACATTCCCTCTATAAGTGACACCTTATGAGAAGTGTCCTTTTCTGTGTGACTTATTTCATTTAGAATCGTCTTACCTAAATCCATTCATCATGCTGCTACTAGCCTTATGACATTGATTTCATGGCTGAGTGATAGTCCATTGTACATAAGGACCACAACTTTTTTATCCATTTTTCGCTTTCCTGGGATATTTAAGGTGGAATGAAGTGGAGGTCCTTGTCAACAGAGCAGCCCTAAACTTTCGGGTGCTTGTGTCTTGCTGATTTTCAATTTTCCCACTTTATCCCCCCATGCGTAGAAGTGCCCTATGCTCTCTAAGCTGTGTTTTTTAGATGTTTCAGGACACACCGGACACTTCTCCAGAGTGGCTGTTGGCAATTTACATCCCACCCATCAGTGTAGCAAGGCTCCCATTTCTCCATGGCCTGTCCTGCATTTCTGGTTTTGACACTTTTTTCAGCATGTCCCTTTTGACCGATGGGAAGCGAGACTTCTTTGTAGCGCTGATTTGCCTTTCCAGGTTGCTTGGTTGGCCAAAAAGGGCGTATGCGTTTTTTCCTGAATATATTCAGGAAAAAAGGCATACGCCCTTTTTGGCCAAGGGCATCATTGTCAACGTTTTGCCGCTTTTCATGTGCTTTAAAGGCGATTCGAATCTAACTCTTGAAATCTGTTTCCTGCAATTCTGACTTGATTTCAAATCCTCTTCTTTGCCTTCCCTCAATATATTTGTGGACGAGAGTTATCATTTATAACTCTGCAGGTTTGTGAATTGCAGTGCCCTGAAGCTGCATTTTAAAAGTCGCTTTTTTGGGAGCCGGCCGCAAAAGCGCAGGATGGCTTCAGGCCCTGTTCTGGTTCCGGGGGGCAGGCTGAGCCTGTGGTTAATTCTTCTTCCTGATGGGAAAATAGAGTGACCTGTGCCTGTCCCAACACCAAGAGCTAGTCTCTCATTGGTTTCCCGTCTTCCCGTTCATCCTCAGGACAAATTGCAACCTGTACGGAACAGGAGGTTAAAGGTGCTGATGCTCCAAGTAGGGAGATTGCTAGTAAAGTGGCTGGAATGGCGAACACGAGCACAAGGAGGTGAGAAATGAGGTGCGTTTTAGAAACCTTTCCCCATCACACGGTGTACCATCTTCTGGGTTTCTCATGCATGTTTTCGATGTAGGAAGATGCCCTTGAACCTGGAGATTTGGGACCCATGCGATGGGTAGCACGCAGTATTACTTTAAAGGGTCTGCGTTTGCTCACCCAACCTCACCAAACTTCTCAGCCCCAAGAGTGTCCACCCTTATGTCTCATCCAGCTGTGGGTCTAGATATGGTCAATCCAGGTTGCATCACAACCCCCGAACGAATTGTGTAAGAATTTCTCTCTCTTTCCCTGTCTTTGTTTCATGGGTTTTTAAAAGTAATTTATTTTTATAATGGGGTTTAGCTGCTTTTCACGGCTGTGTTTAGGCCGCTTTACACCCACTTGACACACTAACAGAGAGATATCAATACATAGGTTTTAAGATTATTACTAGTCAGATATATTCTTGTGCGGTGAATCGGGCGTGTTGAGTCCAGTTCTCTGAGCAAGGAGTAGGTCTTGTCTATTCCATATTGGGTTTATGGAACGGTATCTGAGCTAATTTGAAACTCTTGTTTTATGTATCACCCCACCTCACCTTTCCCGTTAAGCAGCCATAGTGTGTTTTCTGCATGTGTGACTCTGTTCTGTTTTGTAATTCAGTTCAAGTGTAACGGTTTTTACATTCCCTCTATAAGTGACACCTTATGAGAAGTGTCCTTTTCTGTGTGACTTATTTCACTTAGAATCGTCTTACCTAAATCCACTCATCATGCTGCTACTAGCCTTATGACATTGATTTCATGGCTGAGTGATAGTCCATTGTACATAAGGACCACAACTTTTTTATCCATTTTTCGCTTTCCTGGGATATTTAAGGTGGAATGAAGTGGAGGTCCTTGTCAACAGAGCAGCCCTAAACTTTCGGGTGCTTGTGTCTTGCTGATTTTCAATTTTCCCACTTTATCCCCCCATGCGTAGAAGTGCCCTATGCTCTCTAAGCTGTGTTTTTTAGATGTTTCAGGACACACCGTACACTTCTCCAGAGTGGCTGTTGGCAATTTACATCCCGCCCATCAGTGTAGCAAGGCTCCCATTTCTCCATGGCCTGTCCTGCATTTCTGGTTTTGACACCTTTTTCAGCATGTCCCTTTTGACCGATGGGAAGCGAGACTTCTTTGTAGCGCTGATTTGCCTTTCCAGGTTGCTTGGTTGGCCAAAAAGGGCGTATGCGTTTTTTCCTGAATATATTCAGGAAAAAACGCATACGCCCTTTTTGGCCAAGGGCATCATTGTCAACGTTTTGCCGCTTTTCATGTGCTTTAAAGGCGATTCGAATCTACCTCCTGAAATCTATTTCCTGCAATTCTGCCTTGATTTCAAATCCTCTTCTTTGCCTTCCCTCAATATATTTGTGGACGAGAGTTATCATTTATAACTCTGCAGGTTTGTGAATTGCAGTGCCCTGAAGCTCCATTTTACAAGTCGCTTTGTTGGGAGCTGGCCGCAAAAGCGCAGGATGGCTTCAGGCCCTGTTCTGCTTCCGGGGGGCAGGCTGAGCCTGTGGTTAATTCTTCTTCCTGATGGGAAAATAGAGTGACCTGTGCCTGTCCCAACACCAAGAGCTAGTCTCTCATTGGTTCCCCGTCTTCCCGTTCATCCTCAGGACAAATTGCAACCTGTACGGAACAGGAGGTTAAAGGTGCTGATGCTCCAAGTAGGGAGATTGCTAGTAAAGTGGCTGGAATGGCGAACCCGAGCACAAGGAGGTGAGAAATGAGGTGCGTTTTAGAAACCTTTCCCCATCACACGGTGTACCATCTTCTGGGTTTCTCATGCATGTTTTCGATGTAGGAAGATGCCCTTGAACCTGGAGATTTGGGACCCATGCGATGGGTAGCACGCAGTATTACTTTAAAGGGTCTGCGTTTGCTCACCCAACCTCACCAAACCTCTCAGCCCCAAGAGTGTCCACCCTTATGTCTCATCCAGCTGTGGGTCTAGATATGGTCAATCCAGGTTGCATCACAGCCCCTGAACGAATTGTGTAAGAATTTCTCTCTCTTTCCCTGTCTTTGTTTCATGTGTTTTTAAAAGTAATTTATTTTTATAATGGGGTTTAGCTGCTTTTCACGGCTGTGTTTAGGCCGCTTTACACCCACTTGACACACTAACAGAGAGATATCAATACATAGGTTTTAAGATTATTAGTAGTCAGATATATTCTTGTGCGGTGAATCGGGCGTGTTGAGTCCAGTTCTCTGAGCAAGGAGTAGGTCTTGTCTATTACATATTGGGTTTATGGAACGGTATCTGAGCTAATTTGAAACTCTTGTTTTATGTATCACCCCACCTCACCTTTCCCGTTAAGCAGCCATAGTGTGTTTTCTGCATGTGTGACTCTGTTCTGTTTTGTAATTCAGTTCAAGTGTAATGGTTTTTACATTCCCTCTATAAGTGACACCTTATGAGAAGTGTCCTTTTCTGTGTGACTTATTTCACTTAGAATCGTCTTACCTAAATCCATTCATCATGCTGCTACTAGCCTTATGACATTGATTTCATGGCTGAGTGATAGTCCATTGTACATAAGGACCACAACTTTTTTATCCATTTTTCGCTTTCCTGGGATATTTAAGGTGGAATGAAGTGGAGGTCCTTGTCAACAGAGCAGCCCTAAACTTTCGGGTGCTTGTGTCTTGCTGATTTTCAATTTTCCCACTTTATCCCCCCATGCGTAGAAGTGCCCTATGCTCTCTAAGCTGTGTTTTTTAGATGTTTCAGGACACACCGTACACTTCTCCAGAGTGGCTGTTGGCAATTTACATCCCGCCCATCAGTGTAGCAAGGCTCCCATTTCTCCATGGCCTGTCCTGCATTTCTGGATTTGACACCTTTTTCAGCATGTCCCTTTTGACCGATGGGAAGCGAGACTTCTTTGTAGCGCTGATTTGCCTTTCCAGGTTGCTTGGTTGGCCAAAAAGGGCGTATGCGTTTTTTCCTGAATATATTCAGGAAAAAACGCATACGCCCTTTTTGGCCAAGGGCATCATTGTCAACGTTTTGCCGCTTTTCATGTGCTTTAAAGGCGATTCGAATCTACCTCCTGAAATTTATTTCCTGCAATTCTGCCTTGATTTCAAATCCTCTTCTTTGCCTTCCCTCAATATATTTGTGGACGAGAGTTATCATTTATAACTCTGCAGGTTTGTGAATTGCAGTGCCCTGAAGCTCCATTTTACAAGTCGCTTTGTTGGGAGCTGGCCGCAAAAGCGCAGGATGGCTTCAGGCCCTGTTCTGCTTCCGGGGGGCAGGCTGAGCCTGTGGTTAATTCTTCTTCCTGATGGGAAAATAGAGTGACCTGTGCCTGTCCCAACACCAAGAGCTAGTCTCTCATTGGTTCCCCGTCTTCCCGTTCATCCTCAGGACAAATTGCAACCTGTACGGAACAGGAGGTTAAAGGTGCTGATGCTCCAAGTAGGGAGATTGCTAGTAAAGTGGCTGGAATGGCGAACCCGAGCACAAGGAGGTGAGAAATGAGGTGCGTTTTAGAAACCTTTCCCCATCACACGGTGTACCATCTTCTGGGTTTCTCATGCATGTTTTCGATGTAGGAAGATGCCCTTGAACCTGGAGATTTGGGACCCATGCGATGGGTAGCACGCAGTATTACTTTAAAGGGTCTGCGTTTGCTCACCCAACCTCACCAAACCTCTCAGCCCCAAGAGTGTCCACCCTTATGTCTCATCCAGCTGTGGGTCTAGATATGGTCAATCCAGGTTGCATCACAGCCCCTGAACGAATTGTGTAAGAATTTCTCTCTCTTTCCCTGTCTTTGTTTCATGTGTTTTTAAAAGTAATTTATTTTTATAATGGGGTTTAGCTGCTTTTCACGGCTGTGTTTAGGCCGCTTTACACCCACTTGACACACTAACAGAGAGATATCAATACATAGGTTTTAAGATTATTAGTAGTCAGATATATTCTTGTGCGGTGAATCGGGCGTGTTGAGTCCAGTTCTCTGAGCAAGGAGTAGGTCTTGTCTATTACATATTGGGTTTATGGAACGGTATCTGAGCTAATTTGAAACTCTTGTTTTATGTATCACCCCACCTCACCTTTCCCGTTAAGCAGCCATAGTGTGTTTTCTGCATGTGTGACTCTGTTCTGTTTTGTAATTCAGTTCAAGTGTAACGGTTTTTACATTCCCTCTATAAGTGACACCTTATGAGAAGTGTCCTTTTCTGTGTGACTTATTTCACTTAGAATCGTCTTACCTAAATCCATTCATCATGCTGCTACTAGCCTTATGACATTGATTTCATGGCTGAGTGATAGTCCATTGTACATAAGGACCACAACTTTTTTATCCATTTTTCGCTTTCCTGGGATATTTAAGGTGGAATGAAGTGGAGGTCCTTGTCAACAGAGCAGCCCTAAACTTTCGGGTGCTTGTGTCTTGCTGATTTTCAATTTTCCCACTTTATCCCCCCATGCGTAGAAGTGCCCTATGCTCTCTAAGCTGTGTTTTTTAGATGTTTCAGGACACACCGTACACTTCTCCAGAGTGGCTGTTGGCAATTTACATCCCACCCATCAGTGTAGCAAGGCTCCCATTTCTCCATGGCCTGTCCTGCATTTCTGGTTTTGACACTTTTTTCAGCATGTCCCTTTTGACCGATGGGAAGCGAGACTTCTTTGTAGCGCTGATTTGCCTTTCCAGGTTGCTTGGTTGGCCAAAAAGGGCGTATGCGTTTTTTCCTGAATATATTCAGGAAAAAAGGCATACGCCCTTTTTGGCCAAGGGCATCATTGTCAACGTTTTGCCGCTTTTCATGTGCTTTAAAAGCGATTCGAATCTAACTCTTGAAATCTGTTTCCTGCAATTCTGACTTGATTTCAAATCCTCTTCTTTGCCTTCCCTCAATATATTTGTGGACGAGAGTTATCATTTATAACTCTGCAGGTTTGTGAATTGCAGTGCCCTGAAGCTGCATTTTAAAAGTCGCTTTTTTGGGAGCCGGCCGCAAAAGCGCAGGATGGCTTCAGGCCCTGTTCTGGTTCCGGGGGGCAGGCTGAGCCTGTGGTTAATTCTTCTTCCTGATGGGAAAATAGAGTGACCTGTGCCTGTCCCAACACCAAGAGCTAGTCTCTCATTGGTTTCCCGTCTTCCCGTTCATCCTCAGGACAAATTGCAACCTGTACGGAACAGGAGGTTAAAGGTGCTGATGCTCCAAGTAGGGAGATTGCTAGTAAAGTGGCTGGAATGGCGAACACGAGCACAAGGAGGTGAGAAATGAGGTGCGTTTTAGAAACCTTTCCCCATCACACGGTGTACCATCTTCTGGGTTTCTCATGCATGTTTTCGATGTAGGAAGATGCCCTTGAACCTGGAGATTTGGGACCCATGCGATGGGTAGCACGCAGTATTACTTTAAAGGGTCTGCGTTTGCTCACCCAACCTCACCAAACCTCTCAGCCCCAAGAGTGTCCACCCTTATGTCTCATCCAGCTGTGGGTCTAGATATGGTCAATCCAGGTTGCATCACAACCCCCGAACGAATTGTGTAAGAATTTCTCTCTCTTTCCCTGTCTTTGTTTCATGGGTTTTTAAAAGTAATTTATTTTTATAATGGGGTTTAGCTGCTTTTCACGGCTGTGTTTAGGCCGCTTTACACCCACTTGACACACTAACAGAGAGATATCAATACATAGGTTTTAAGATTATTACTAGTCAGATATATTCTTGTGCGGTGAATCGGGCGTGTTGAGTCCAGTTCTCTGAGCAAGGAGTAGGTCTTGTCTATTCCATATTGGGTTTATGGAACGGTATCTGAGCTAATTTGAAACTCTTGTTTTATGTATCACCCCACCTCACCTTTCCCGTTAAGCAGCCATAGTGTGTTTTCTGCATGTGTGACTCTGTTCTGTTTTGTAATTCAGTTCAAGTGTAACGGTTTTTACATTCCCTCTATAAATGACACCTTATGAGAAGTGTCCTTTTCTGTGTGACTTATTTCACTTAGAATCGTCTTACCTAAATCCACTCATCATGCTGCTACTAGCCTTATGACATTGATTTCATGGCTGAGTGATAGTCCATTGTACATAAGGACCACAACTTTTTTATCCATTTTTCGCTTTCCTGGGATATTTAAGGTGGAATGAAGTGGAGGTCCTTGTCAACAGAGCAGCCCTAAACTTTCGGGTGCTTGTGTCTTGCTGATTTTCAATTTTCCCACTTTATCCCCCCATGCGTAGAAGTGCCCTATGCTCTCTAAGCTGTGTTTTTTAGATGTTTCAGGACACACCGTACACTTCTCCAGAGTGGCTGTTGGCAATTTACATCCCGCCCATCAGTGTAGCAAGGCTCCCATTTCTCCATGGCCTGTCCTGCATTTCTGGTTTTGACACCTTTTTCAGCATGTCCCTTTTGACCGATGGGAAGCGAGACTTCTTTGTAGCGCTGATTTGCCTTTCCAGGTTGCTTGGTTGGCCAAAAAGGGCGTATGCGTTTTTTCCTGAATATATTCAGGAAAAAACGCATACGCCCTTTTTGGCCAAGGGCATCATTGTCAACGTTTTGCCGCTTTTCATGTGCTTTAAAGGCGATTCGAATCTACCTCCTGAAATCTATTTCCTGCAATTCTGCCTTGATTTCAAATCCTCTTCTTTGCCTTCCCTCAATATATTTGTGGACGAGAGTTATCATTTATAACTCTGCAGGTTTGTGAATTGCAGTGCCCTGAAGCTCCATTTTACAAGTCGCTTTGTTGGGAGCTGGCCGCAAAAGCGCAGGATGGCTTCAGGCCCTGTTCTGCTTCCGGGGGGCAGGCTGAGCCTGTGGTTAATTCTTCTTCCTGATGGGAAAATAGAGTGACCTGTGCCTGTCCCAACACCAAGAGCTAGTCTCTCATTGGTTCCCCGTCTTCCCGTTCATCCTCAGGACAAATTGCAACCTGTACGGAACAGGAGGTTAAAGGTGCTGATGCTCCAAGTAGGGAGATTGCTAGTAAAGTGGCTGGAATGGCGAACCCGAGCACAAGGAGGTGAGAAATGAGGTGCGTTTTAGAAACCTTTCCCCATCACACGGTGTACCATCTTCTGGGTTTCTCATGCATGTTTTCGATGTAGGAAGATGCCCTTGAACCTGGAGATTTGGGACCCATGCGATGGGTAGCACGCAGTATTACTTTAAAGGGTCTGCGTTTGCTCACCCAACCTCACCAAACCTCTCAGCCCCAAGAGTGTCCACCCTTATGTCTCATCCAGCTGTGGGTCTAGATATGGTCAATCCAGGTTGCATCACAGCCCCTGAACGAATTGTGTAAGAATTTCTCTCTCTTTCCCTGTCTTTGTTTCATGTGTTTTTAAAAGTAATTTATTTTTATAATGGGGTTTAGCTGCTTTTCACGGCTGTGTTTAGGCCGCTTTACACCCACTTGACACACTAACAGAGAGATATCAATACATAGGTTTTAAGATTATTAGTAGTCAGATATATTCTTGTGCGGTGAATCGGGCGTGTTGAGTCCAGTTCTCTGAGCAAGGAGTAGGTCTTGTCTATTACATATTGGGTTTATGGAACGGTATCTGAGCTAATTTGAAACTCTTGTTTTATGTATCACCCCACCTCACCTTTCCCGTTAAGCAGCCATAGTGTGTTTTCTGCATGTGTGACTCTGTTCTGTTTTTGTAATTCAGTTCAAGTGTAACGGTTTTTACATTCCCTCTATAAGTGACACCTTATGAGAAGTGTCCTTTTCTGTGTGACTTATTTCACTTAGAATCGTCTTACCTAAATCCATTCATCATGCTGCTACTAGCCTTATGACATTGATTTCATGGCTGAGTGATAGTCCATTGTACATAAGGACCACAACTTTTTTATCCATTTTTCGCTTTCCTGGGATATTTAAGGTGGAATGAAGTGGAGGTCCTTGTCAACAGAGCAGCCCTAAACTTTCGGGTGCTTGTGTCTTGCTGATTTTCAATTTTCCCACTTTATCCCCCCATGCGTAGAAGTGCCCTATGCTCTCTAAGCTGTGTTTTTTAGATGTTTCAGGACACACCGTACACTTCTCCAGAGTGGCTGTTGGCAATTTACATCCCACCCATCAGTGTAGCAAGGCTCCCATTTCTCCATGGCCTGTCCTGCATTTCTGGTTTTGACACTTTTTTCAGCATGTCCCTTTTGACCGATGGGAAGCGAGACTTCTTTGTAGCGCTGATTTGCCTTTCCAGGTTGCTTGGTTGGCCAAAAAGGGCGTATGCGTTTTTTCCTGAATATATTCAGGAAAAAAGGCATACGCCCTTTTTGGCCAAGGGCATCATTGTCAACGTTTTGCCGCTTTTCATGTGCTTTAAAGGCGATTCGAATCTAACTCTTGAAATCTGTTTCCTGCAATTCTGACTTGATTTCAAATCCTCTTCTTTGCCTTCCCTCAATATATTTGTGGACGAGAGTTATCATTTATAACTCTGCAGGTTTGTGAATTGCAGTGCCCTGAAGCTGCATTTTAAAAGTCGCTTTTTTGGGAGCCGGCCGCAAAAGCGCAGGATGGCTTCAGGCCCTGTTCTGGTTCCGGGGGGCAGGCTGAGCCTGTGGTTAATTCTTCTTCCTGATGGGAAAATAGAGTGACCTGTGCCTGTCCCAACACCAAGAGCTAGTCTCTCATTGGTTTCCCGTCTTCCCGTTCATCCTCAGGACAAATTGCAACCTGTACGGAACAGGAGGTTAAAGGTGCTGATGCTCCAAGTAGGGAGATTGCTAGTAAAGTGGCTGGAATGGCGAACACGAGCACAAGGAGGTGAGAAATGAGGTGCGTTTTAGAAACCTTTCCCCATCACACGGTGTACCATCTTCTGGGTTTCTCATGCATGTTTTTGATGTAGGAAGATGCCCTTGAACCTGGAGATTTGGGACCCATGCGATGGGTAGCACGCAGTATTACTTTAAAGGGTCTGCGTTTGCTCACCCAACCTCACCAAACTTCTCAGCCCCAAGAGTGTCCACCCTTATGTCTCATCCAGCTGTGGGTCTAGATATGGTCAATCCAGGTTGCATCACAACCCCCGAACGAATTGTGTAAGAATTTCTCTCTCTTTCCCTGTCTTTGTTTCATGGGTTTTTAAAAGTAATTTATTTTTATAATGGGGTTTAGCTGCTTTTCACGGCTGTGTTTAGGCCGCTTTACACCCACTTGACACACTAACAGAGAGATATCAATACATAGGTTTTAAGATTATTACTAGTCAGATATATTCTTGTGCGGTGAATCGGGCGTGTTGAGTCCAGTTCTCTGAGCAAGGAGTAGGTCTTGTCTATTCCATATTGGGTTTATGGAACGGTATCTGAGCTAATTTGAAACTCTTGTTTTATGTATCACCCCACCTCACCTTTCCCGTTAAGCAGCCATAGTGTGTTTTCTGCATGTGTGACTCTGTTCTGTTTTGTAATTCAGTTCAAGTGTAACGGTTTTTACATTCCCTCTATAAGTGACACCTTATGAGAAGTGTCCTTTTCTGTGTGACTTATTTCACTTAGAATCGTCTTACCTAAATCCACTCATCATGCTGCTACTAGCCTTATGACATTGATTTCATGGCTGAGTGATAGTCCATTGTACATAAGGACCACAACTTTTTTATCCATTTTTCGCTTTCCTGGGATATTTAAGGTGGAATGAAGTGGAGGTCCTTGTCAACAGAGCAGCCCTAAACTTTCGGGTGCTTGTGTCTTGCTGATTTTCAATTTTCCCACTTTATCCCCCCATGCGTAGAAGTGCCCTATGCTCTCTAAGCTGTGTTTTTTAGATGTTTCAGGACACACCGTACACTTCTCCAGAGTGGCTGTTGGCAATTTACATCCCGCCCATCAGTGTAGCAAGGCTCCCATTTCTCCATGGCCTGTCCTGCATTTCTGGTTTTGACACCTTTTTCAGCATGTCCCTTTTGACCGATGGGAAGCGAGACTTCTTTGTAGCGCTGATTTGCCTTTCCAGTTTGCTTGGTTGGCCAAAAAGGGCGTATGCGTTTTTTCCTGAATATATTCAGGAAAAAACGCATACGCCCTTTTTGGCCAAGGGCATCATTGTCAACGTTTTGCCGCTTTTCATGTGCTTTAAAGGCGATTCGAATCTACCTCCTGAAATCTATTTCCTGCAATTCTGCCTTGATTTCAAATCCTCTTCTTTGCCTTCCCTCAATATATTTGTGGACGAGAGTTATCATTTATAACTCTGCAGGTTTGTGAATTGCAGTGCCCTGAAGCTCCATTTTACAAGTCGCTTTTTTGGGAGCTGGCCGCAAAAGCGCAGGATGGCTTCAGGCCCTGTTCTGCTTCCGGGGGGCAGGCTGAGCCTGTGGTTAATTCTTCTTCCTGATGGGAAAATAGAGTGACCTGTGCCTGTCCCAACACCAAGAGCTAGTCTCTCATTGGTTCCCCGTCTTCCCGTTC
This sequence comes from Balaenoptera physalus, assembly GCF_965194825.1. Taxonomy (NCBI): domain Eukaryota; kingdom Metazoa; phylum Chordata; class Mammalia; order Artiodactyla; family Balaenopteridae; genus Balaenoptera; species Balaenoptera physalus. The sequence continues at coordinate 52,231 of NW_028126113.1, read as the reverse complement.
ATCCTCAGGACAAATTGCAACCTGTACGGAACAGGAGGTTAAAGGTGCTGATGCTCCAAGTAGGGAGATTGCTAGTAAAGTGGCTGGAATGGCGAACCCGAGCACAAGGAGGTGAGAAATGAGGTGCGTTTTAGAAACCTTTCCCCATCACACGGTGTACCATCTTCTGGGTTTCTCATGCATGTTTTCGATGTAGGAAGATGCCCTTGAACCTGGAGATTTGGGACCCATGCGATGGGTAGCACGCAGTATTACTTTAAAGGGTCTGCGTTTGCTCACCCAACCTCACCAAACCTCTCAGCCCCAAGAGTGTCCACCCTTATGTCTCATCCAGCTGTGGGTCTAGATATGGTCAATCCAGGTTGCATCACAACCCCCGAACGAATTGTGTAAGAATTTCTCTCTCTTTCCCTGTCTTTGTTTCATGGGTTTTTAAAAGTAATTTATTTTTATAATGGGGTTTAGCTGCTTTTCACGGCTGTGTTTAGGCCGCTTTACACCCACTTGACACACTAACAGAGAGATATCAATACATAGGTTTTAAGATTATTACTAGTCAGATATATTCTTGTGCGGTGAATCGGGCGTGTTGAGTCCAGTTCTCTGAGCAAGGAGTAGGTCTTGTCTATTCCATATTGGGTTTATGGAACGGTATCTGAGCTAATTTGAAACTCTTGTTTTATGTATCACCCCACCTCACCTTTCCCGTTAAGCAGCCATAGTGTGTTTTCTGCATGTGTGACTCTGTTCTGTTTTGTAATTCAGTTCAAGTGTAACGGTTTTTACATTCCCTCTATAAATGACACCTTATGAGAAGTGTCCTTTTCTGTGTGACTTATTTCACTTAGAATCGTCTTACCTAAATCCACTCATCATGCTGCTACTAGCCTTATGACATTGATTTCATGGCTGAGTGATAGTCCATTGTACATAAGGACCACAACTTTTTTATCCATTTTTCGCTTTCCTGGGATATTTAAGGTGGAATGAAGTGGAGGTCCTTGTCAACAGAGCAGCCCTAAACTTTCGGGTGCTTGTGTCTTGCTGATTTTCAATTTTCCCACTTTATCCCCCCATGCGTAGAAGTGCCCTATGCTCTCTAAGCTGTGTTTTTTAGATGTTTCAGGACACACCGTACACTTCTCCAGAGTGGCTGTTGGCAATTTACATCCCGCCCATCAGTGTAGCAAGGCTCCCATTTCTCCATGGCCTGTCCTGCATTTCTGGTTTTGACACCTTTTTCAGCATGTCCCTTTTGACCGATGGGAAGCGAGACTTCTTTGTAGCGCTGATTTGCCTTTCCAGGTTGCTTGGTTGGCCAAAAAGGGCGTATGCGTTTTTTCCTGAATATATTCAGGAAAAAACGCATACGCCCTTTTTGGCCAAGGGCATCATTGTCAACGTTTTGCCGCTTTTCATGTGCTTTAAAGGCGATTCGAATCTACCTCCTGAAATCTATTTCCTGCAATTCTGCCTTGATTTCAAATCCTCTTCTTTGCCTTCCCTCAATATATTTGTGGACGAGAGTTATCATTTATAACTCTGCAGGTTTGTGAATTGCAGTGCCCTGAAGCTCCATTTTACAAGTCGCTTTGTTGGGAGCTGGCCGCAAAAGCGCAGGATGGCTTCAGGCCCTGTTCTGCTTCCGGGGGGCAGGCTGAGCCTGTGGTTAATTCTTCTTCCTGATGGGAAAATAGAGTGACCTGTGCCTGTCCCAACACCAAGAGCTAGTCTCTCATTGGTTCCCCGTCTTCCCGTTCATCCTCAGGACAAATTGCAACCTGTACGGAACAGGAGGTTAAAGGTGCTGATGCTCCAAGTAGGGAGATTGCTAGTAAAGTGGCTGGAATGGCGAACCCGAGCACAAGGAGGTGAGAAATGAGGTGCGTTTTAGAAACCTTTCCCCATCACACGGTGTACCATCTTCTGGGTTTCTCATGCATGTTTTCGATGTACGAAGATGCCCTTGAACCTGGAGATTTGGGACCCATGCGATGGGTAGCACGCAGTATTACTTTAAAGGGTCTGCGTTTGCTCACCCAACCTCACCAAACCTCTCAGCCCCAAGAGTGTCCACCCTTATGTCTCATCCAGCTGTGGGTCTAGATATGGTCAATCCAGGTTGCATCACAGCCCCTGAACGAATTGTGTAAGAATTTCTCTCTCTTTCCCTGTCTTTGTTTCATGTGTTTTTAAAAGTAATTTATTTTTATAATGGGGTTTAGCTGCTTTTCACGGCTGTGTTTAGGCCGCTTTACACCCACTTGACACACTAACAGAGAGATATCAATACATAGGTTTTAAGATTATTAGTAGTCAGATATATTCTTGTGCGGTGAATCGGGCGTGTTGAGTCCAGTTCTCTGAGCAAGGAGTAGGTCTTGTCTATTACATATTGGGTTTATGGAACGGTATCTGAGCTAATTTGAAACTCTTGTTTTATGTATCACCCCACCTCACCTTTCCCGTTAAGCAGCCATAGTGTGTTTTCTGCATGTGTGACTCTGTTCTGTTTTGTAATTCAGTTCAAGTGTAACGGTTTTTACATTCCCTCTATAAGTGACACCTTATGAGAAGTGTCCTTTTCTGTGTGACTTATTTCACTTAGAATCGTCTTACCTAAATCCATTCATCATGCTGCTACTAGCCTTATGACATTGATTTCATGGCTGAGTGATAGTCCATTGTACATAAGGACCACAACTTTTTTATCCATTTTTCGCTTTCCTGGGATATTTAAGGTGGAATGAAGTGGAGGTCCTTGTCAACAGAGCAGCCCTAAACTTTCGGGTGCTTGTGTCTTGCTGATTTTCAATTTTCCCACTTTATCCCCCCATGCGTAGAAGTGCCCTATGCTCTCTAAGCTGTGTTTTTTAGATGTTTCAGGACACACCGTACACTTCTCCAGAGTGGCTGTTGGCAATTTACATCCCGCCCATCAGTGTAGCAAGGCTCCCATTTCTCCATGGCCTGTCCTGCATTTCTGGTTTTGACACCTTTTTCAGCATGTCCCTTTTGACCGATGGGAAGCGAGACTTCTTTGTAGCGCTGATTTGCCTTTCCAGGTTGCTTGGTTGGCCAAAAAGGGCGTATGCGTTTTTTCCTGAATATATTCAGGAAAAAACGCATACGCCCTTTTTGGCCAAGGGCATCATTGTCAACGTTTTGCCGCTTTTCATGTGCTTTAAAGGCGATTCGAATCTACCTCCTGAAATCTATTTCCTGCAATTCTGCCTTGATTTCAAATCCTCTTCTTTGCCTTCCCTCAATATATTTGTGGACGAGAGTTATCATTTATAACTCTGCAGGTTTGTGAATTGCAGTGCCCTGAAGCTCCATTTTACAAGTCGCTTTTTTGGGAGCTGGCCGCAAAAGCGCAGGATGGCTTCAGGCCCTGTTCTGCTTCCGGGGGGCAGGCTGAGCCTGTGGTTAATTCTTCTTCCTGATGGGAAAATAGAGTGACCTGTGCCTGTCCCAACACCAAGAGCTAGTCTCTCATTGGTTCCCCGTCTTCCCGTTCATCCTCAGGACAAATTGCAACCTGTACGGAACAGGAGGTTAAAGGTGCTGATGCTCCAAGTAGGGAGATTGCTAGTAAAGTGGCTGGAATGGCGAACCCGAGCACAAGGAGGTGAGAAATGAGGTGCGTTTTAGAAACCTTTCCCCATCACACGGTGTACCATCTTCTGGGTTTCTCATGCATGTTTTCGATGTAGGAAGATGCCCTTGAACCTGGAGATTTGGGACCCATGCGATGGGTAGCACGCAGTATTACTTTAAAGGGTCTGCGTTTGCTCACCCAACCTCACCAAACCTCTCAGCCCCAAGAGTGTCCACCCTTATGTCTCATCCAGCTGTGGGTCTAGATATGGTCAATCCAGGTTGCATCACAGCCCCTGAACGAATTGTGTAAGAATTTCTCTCTCTTTCCCTGTCTTTGTTTCATGTGTTTTTAAAAGTAATTTATTTTTATAATGGGGTTTAGCTGCTTTTCACGGCTGTGTTTAGGCCGCTTTACACCCACTTGACACACTAACAGAGAGATATCAATACATAGGTTTTAAGATTATTAGTAGTCAGATATATTCTTGTGCGGTGAATCGGGCGTGTTGAGTCCAGTTCTCTGAGCAAGGAGTAGGTCTTGTCTATTACATATTGGGTTTATGGAACGGTATCTGAGCTAATTTGAAACTCTTGTTTTATGTATCACCCCACCTCACCTTTCCCGTTAAGCAGCCATAGTGTGTTTTCTGCATGTGTGACTCTGTTCTGTTTTGTAATTCAGTTCAAGTGTAATGGTTTTTACATTCCCTCTATAAGTGACACCTTATGAGAAGTGTCCTTTTCTGTGTGACTTATTTCACTTAGAATCGTCTTACCTAAATCCATTCATCATGCTGCTACTAGCCTTATGACATTGATTTCATGGCTGAGTGATATTCCATTGTACATAAGGACCACAACTTTTTTATCCATTTTTCGCTTTCCTGGGATATTTAAGGTGGAATGAAGTGGAGGTCCTTGTCAACAGAGCAGCCCTAAACTTTCGGGTGCTTGTGTCTTGCTGATTTTCAATTTTCCCACTTTATCCCCCCATGCGTAGAAGTGCCCTATGCTCTCTAAGCTGTGTTTTTTAGATGTTTCAGGACACACCGTACACTTCTCCAGAGTGGCTGTTGGCAATTTACATCCCACCCATCAGTGTAGCAAGGCTCCCATTTCTCCATGGCCTGTCCTGCATTTCTGGTTTTGACACTTTTTTCAGCATGTCGCTTTTGACCGATGGGAAGCGAGACTTCTTTGTAGCGCTGATTTGCCTTTCCAGGTTGCTTGGTTGGCCAAAAAGGGCGTATGCGTTTTTTCCTGAATATATTCAGGAAAAAACGCATACGCCCTTTTTGGCCAAGGGCATCATTGTCAACGTTTTGCCGCTTTTCATGTGCTTTAAAGGCGATTCGAATCTACCTCTTGAAATCTGTTTCCTGCAATTCTGCCTTGATTTCAAATCCTCTTCTTTGCCTTCCCTCAATATATTTGTGGACGAGAGTTATCATTTAGAACTCTGCAGGTTTGTGAATTGCAGTGCCCTGAAGCTGCATTTTACAAGTCGCTTTTTTGGGAGCCGGCCGCAAAAGCGCAGGATGGCTTCAGGCCCTGTTCTGGTTCCGGGGGGCAGGCTGAGCCTGTGGTTAATTCTTCTTCCTGATGGGAAAATAGAGTGACCTGTGCCTGTCCCAACACCAAGAGCTAGTCTCTCATTGGTTTCCCGTCTTCCCGTTCATCCTCAGGACAAATTGCAACCTGTACGGAACAGGAGGTTAAAGGTGCTGATGCTCCAAGTAGGGAGATTGCTAGTAAAGTGGCTGGAATGGCGAACACGAGCACAAGGAGGTGAGAAATGAGGTGCGTTTTAGAAACCTTTCCCCATCACACGGTGTACCATCTTCTGGGTTTCTCATGCATGTTTTCGATGTAGGAAGATGCCCTTGAACCTGGAGATTTGGGACCCATGCGATGGGTAGCACGCAGTATTACTTTAAAGGGTCTGCGTTTGCTCACCCAACCTCACCAAACCTCTCAGCCCCAAGAGTGTCCACCCTTATGTCTCATCCAGCTGTGGGTCTAGATATGGTCAATCCAGGTTGCATCACAGCCCCCGAACGAATTGTGTAAGAATTTCTCTCTCTTTCCCTGTCTTTGTTTCATGGGTTTTTAAAAGTAATTTATTTTTATAATGGGGTTTAGCTGCTTTTCACGGCTGTGTTTAGGCCGCTTTACACCCACTTGACACACTAACAGAGAGATATCAATACATAGGTTTTAAGATTATTACTAGTCAGATATATTCTTGTGCGGTGAATCGGGCGTGTTGAGTCCAGTTCTCTGAGCAAGGAGTAGGTCTTGTCTATTCCATATTGGGTTTATGGAACGGTATCTGAGCTAATTTGAAACTCTTGTTTTATGTATCACCCCACCTCACCTTTCCCGTTAAGCAGCCATAGTGTGTTTTCTGCATGTGTGACTCTGTTCTGTTTTGTAATTCAGTTCAAGTGTAACGGTTTTTACATTCCCTCTATAAGTGACACCTTATGAGAAGTGTCCTTTTCTGTGTGACTTATTTCACTTAGAATCGTCTTACCTAAATCCACTCATCATGCTGCTACTAGCCTTATGACATTGATTTCATGGCTGAGTGATATTCCATTGTACCTAAGGACCACAACTTTTTTATCCATTTTTCGCTTTCCTGGGATATTTAAGGTGGAATGAAGTGGAGGTCCTTGTCAACAGAGCAGCCCTAAACTTTCGGGTGCTTGTGTCTTGCTGATTTTCAATTTTCCCACTTTATCCCCCCATGCGTAGAAGTGCCCTATGCTCTCTAAGCTGTGTTTTTTAGATGTTTCAGGACACACCGTACACTTCTCCAGAGTGGCTGTTGGCAATTTACATCCCGCCCATCAGTGTAGCAAGGCTCCCATTTCTCCATGGCCTGTCCTGAATTTCTGGTTTTGACACCTTTTTCAGCATGTCCCTTTTGACCGATGGGAAGCGAGACTTCTTTGTAGCGCTGATTTGCCTTTCCAGGTTGCTTGGTTGGCCAAAAAGGGCGTATGCGTTTTTTCCTGAATATATTCAGGAAAAAACGCATACGCCCTTTTTGGCCAAGGGCATCATTGTCAACGTTTTGCCGCTTTTCATGTGCTTTAAAGGCGATTCGAATCTACCTCCTGAAATCTATTTCCTGCAATTCTGCCTTGATTTCAAATCCTCTTCTTTGCCTTCCCTCAATATATTTGTGGACGAGAGTTATCATTTATAACTCTGCAGGTTTGTGAATTGCAGTGCCCTGAAGCTCCATTTTACAAGTCGCTTTTTTGGGAGCTGGCCGCAAAAGCGCAGGATGGCTTCAGGCCCTGTTCTGCTTCCGGGGGGCAGGCTGAGCCTGTGGTTAATTCTTCTTCCTGATGGGAAAATAGAGTGACCTGTGCCTGTCCCAACACCAAGAGCTAGTCTCTCATTGGTTCCCCGTCTTCCCGTTCATCCTCAGGACAAATTGCAACCTGTACGGAACAGGAGGTTAAAGGTGCTGATGCTCCAAGTAGGGAGATTGCTAGTAAAGTGGCTGGAATGGCGAACCCGAGCACAAGGAGGTGAGAAATGAGGTGCGTTTTAGAAACCTTTCCCCATCACACGGTGTACCATCTTCTGGGTTTCTCATGCATGTTTTCGATGTAGGAATATGCCCTTGAACCTGGAGATTTGGGACCCATGCGATGGGTAGCACGCAGTATTACTTTAAAGGGTCTGCGTTTGCTCACCCAACCTCACCAAACCTCTCAGCCCCAAGAGTGTCCACCCTTATGTCTCATCCAGCTGTGGGTCTAGATATGGTCAATCCAGGTTGCATCACAGCCCCCGAACGAATTGTGTAAGAATTTCTCTCTCTTTCCCTGTCTTTGTTTCATGGGTTTTTAAAAGTAATTTATTTTTATAATGGGGTTTAGCTGCTTTTCACGGCTGTGTTTAGGCCGCTTTACACCCACTTGACACACTAACAGAGAGATATCAATACATAGGTTTTAAGATTATTACTAGTCAGATATATTCTTGTGCGGTGAATCGGGCGTGTTGAGTCCAGTTCTCTGAGCAAGGAGTAGGTCTTGTCTATTCCATATTGGGTTTATGGAACGGTATCTGAGCTAATTTGAAACTCTTGTTTTATGTATCACCCCACCTCACCTTTCCCGTTAAGCAGCCATAGTGTGTTTTCTGCATGTGTGACTCTGTTCTGTTTTGTAATTCAGTTCAAGTGTAACGGTTTTTACATTCCCTCTATAAGTGACACCTTATGAGAAGTGTCCTTTTCTGTGTGACTTATTTCACTTAGAATCGTCTTACCTAAATCCACTCATCATGCTGCTACTAGCCTTATGACATTGATTTCATGGCTGAGTGATATTCCATTGTACATAAGGACCACAACTTTTTTATCCATTTTTCGCTTTCCTGGGATATTTAAGGTGGAATGAAGTGGAGGTCCTTGTCAACAGAGCAGCCCTAAACTTTCGGGTGCTTGTGTCTTGCTGATTTTCAATTTTCCCACTTTATCCCCCCATGCGTAGAAGTGCCCTATGCTCTCTAAGCTGTGTTTTTTAGATGTTTCAGGACACACCGTACACTTCTCCAGAGTGGCTGTTGGCAATTTACATCCCGCCCATCAGTGTAGCAAGGCTCCCATTTCTCCATGGCCTGTCCTGCATTTCTGGTTTTGACACCTTTTTCAGCATGTCCCTTTTGACCGATGGGAAGCGAGACTTCTTTGTAGCGCTGATTTGCCTTTCCAGGTTGCTTGGTTGGCCAAAAAGGGCGTATGCGTTTTTTCCTGAATATATTCAGGAAAAAACTCATACGCCCTTTTTGGCCAAGGGCACCATTGTCAACGTTTTGCCGCTTTTCATGTGCTTTAAAGGCGATTCGAATCTACCTCCTGAAATCTGTTTCCTGCAATTCTGCCTTGATTTCAAATCCTCTTCTTTGCCTTCCCTCAATATATTTGTGGACGAGAGTTATCATTTATAACTCTGCAGGTTTGTGAATTGCAGTGCCCTGAATCTCCATTTTACAAGTCGCTTTTTTGGGAGCTGGCCGCAAAAGCGCAGGATGGCTTCAGGCCCTGTTCTGCTTCCGGGGGGCAGGCTGAGCCTGTGGTTAATTCTTCTTCCTGATGGGAAAATAGAGTGACCTGTGCCTGTCCCAACACCAAGAGCTAGTCTCTCATTGGTTCCCCGTCTTCCCGTTCATCCTCAGGACAAATTGCAACCTGTACGGAACAGGAGGTTAAAGGTGCTGATGCTCCAAGTAGGGAGATTGCTAGTAAAGTGGCTGGAATGGCGAACCCGAGCACAAGGAGGTGAGAAATGAGGTGCGTTTTAGAAACCTTTCCCCATCACACGGTGTACCATCTTCTGGGTTTCTCATGCATGTTTTCGATGTAGGAAGATTCCCTTGAACCTGGAGATTTGGGACCCATGCGATGGGTAGCACGCAGTATTACTTTAAAGGGTCTGCGTTTGCTCACCCAACCTCACCAAACCTCTCAGCCCCAAGAGTGTCCATCCTTATGTCTCATCCAGCTGTGGGTCTAGATATGGTCAATCCAGGTTGCATCACAGCCCCTGAACGAATTGTGTAAGAATTTCTCTCTCTTTCCCTGTCTTTGTTTCATGTGTTTTTAAAAGTAATTTATTTTTATAATGGGGTTTAGCTGCTTTTCACGGCTGTGTTTAGGCCGCTTTACACCCACTTGACACACTAACAGAGAGATATCAATACATAGGTTTTAAGATTATTAGTAGTCAGATATATTCTTGTGCGGTGAATCGGGCGTGTTGAGTCCAGTTCTCTGAGCAAGGAGTAGGTCTTGTCTATTACATATTGGGTTTATGGAACGGTATCTGAGCTAATTTGAAACTCTTGTTTTATGTATCACCCCACCTCACCTTTCCCGTTAAGCAGCCATAGTGTGTTTTCTGCATGTGTGACTCTGTTCTGTTTTGTAATTCAGTTCAAGTGTAACGGTTTTTACATTCCCTCTATAAGTGACACCTTATGAGAAGTGTCCTTTTCTGTGTGACTTATTTCACTTAGAATCGTCTTACCTAAATCCATTCATCATGCTGCTACTAGCCTTATGACATTGATTTCATGGCTGAGTGATAGTCCATTGTACATAAGGACCACAACTTTTTTATCCATTTTTCGCTTTCCTGGGATATTTAAGGTGGAATGAAGTGGAGGTCCTTGTCAACAGAGCAGCCCTAAACTTTCGGGTGCTTGTGTCTTGCTGATTTTCAATTTTCCCACTTTATCCCCCCATGCGTAGAAGTGCCCTATGCTCTCTAAGCTGTGTTTTTTAGATGTTTCAGGACACACCGTACACTTCTCCAGAGTGGCTGTTGGCAATTTACATCCCACCCATCAGTGTAGCAAGGCTCCCATTTCTCCATGGCCTGTCCTGCATTTCTGGTTTTGACACTTTTTTCAGCATGTCCCTTTTGACCGATGGGAAGCGAGACTTCTTTGTAGCGCTGATTTGCCTTTCCAGGTTGCTTGGTTGGCCAAAAAGGGCGTATGCGTTTTTTCCTGAATATATTCAGGAAAAAAGGCATACGCCCTTTTTGGCCAAGGGCATCATTGTCAACGTTTTGCCGCTTTTCATGTGCTTTAAAGGCGATTCGAATCTACCTCTTGAAATCTGTTTCCTGCAATTCTGACTTGATTTCAAATCCTCTTCTTTGCCTTCCCTCAATATATTTGTGGACGAGAGTTATCATTTATAACTCTGCAGGTTTGTGAATTGCAGTGCCCTGAAGCTGCATTTTACAAGTCGCTTTTTTGGGAGCCGGCCGCAAAAGCGCAGGATGGCTTCAGGCCCTGTTCTGGTTCCGGGGGGCAGGCTGAGCCTGTGGTTAATTCTTCTTCCTGATGGGAAAATAGAGTGACCTGTGCCTGTCCCAACACCAAGAGCTAGTCTCTCATTGGTTTCCCGTCTTCCCGTTCATCCTCAGGACAAATTGCAACCTGTACGGAACAGGAGGTTAAAGGTGCTGATGCTCCAAGTAGGGAGATTGCTAGTAAAGTGGCTGGAATGGCGAACACGAGCACAAGGAGGTGAGAAATGAGGTGCGTTTTAGAAACCTTTCCCCATCACACGGTGTACCATCTTCTGGGTTTCTCATGCATGTTTTCGATGTAGGAAGATGCCCTTGAACCTGGAGATTTGGGACCCATGCGATGGGTAGCACGCAGTATTACTTTAAAGGGTCTGCGTTTGCTCACCCAACCTCACCAAACCTCTCAGCCCCAAGAGTGTCCACCCTTATGTCTCATCCAGCTGTGGGTCTAGATATGGTCAATCCAGGTTGCATCACAGCCCCCGAACGAATTGTGTAAGAATTTCTCTCTCTTTCCCTGTCTTTGTTTCATGGGTTTTTAAAAGTAATTTATTTTTATAATGGGGTTTAGCTGCTTTTCACGGCTGTGTTTAGGCCGCTTTACACCCACTTGACACACTAACAGAGAGATATCAATACATAGGTTTTAAGATTATTACTAGTCAGATATATTCTTGTGCGGTGAATCGGGCGTGTTGAGTCCAGTTCTCTGAGCAAGGAGTAGGTCTTGTCTATTACATATTGGGTTTATGGAACGGTATCTGAGCTAATTTGAAACTCTTGTTTTATGTATCACCCCACCTCACCTTTCCCGTTAAGCAGCCATAGTGTGTTTTCTGCATGTGTGACTCTGTTCTGTTTTGTAATTCAGTTCAAGTGTAACGGTTTTTACATTCCCTCTATAAGTGACACCTTATGAGAAGTGTCCTTTTCTGTGTGAGTTATTTCACTTAGAATTGTCTTACCTAAATCCATTCATCATGCTGCTACTAGCCTTATGACATTGATTTCATGGCTGAGTGATAGTCCATTGTACATAAGGACCACAACTTTTTTATCCATTTTTCGCTTTCCTGGGATATTTAAGGTGGAATGAAGTGGAGGTCCTTGTCAACAGAGCAGCCCTAAACTTTCGGGTGCTTGTGTCTTGCTGATTTTCAATTTTCCCACTTTATCCCCCCATGCGTAGAAGTGCCCTATGCTCTCTAAGCTGTGTTTTTTAGATGTTTCAGGACACACCGTACACTTCTCCAGAGTGGCTGTTGGCAATTTACATCCCACCCATCAGTGTAGTAAGGCTCCCATTTCTCCATGGCCTGTCCTGCATTTCTGGTTTTGACACTTTTTTCAGCATGTCCCTTTTGACCGATGGGAAGCGAGACTTCTTTGTAGCGCTGATTTGCCTTTCCAGGTTGCTTGGTTGGCCAAAAAGGGCGTATGCGTTTTTTCCTGAATATATTCAGGAAAAAAGGCATACGCCCTTTTTGGCCAAGGGCATCATTGTCAACGTTTTGCCGCTTTTCATGTGCTTTAAAGGCGATTCGAATCTACCTCTTGAAATCTGTTTCCTGCAATTCTGACTTGATTTCAAATCCTCTTCTTTGCCTTCCCTCAATATATTTGTGGACGAGAGTTATCATTTATAACTCTGCAGGTTTGTGAATTGCAGTGCCCTGAAGCTGCATTTTACAAGTCGCTTTTTTGGGAGCCGGCCGCAAAAGCGCAGGATGGCTTCAGGCCCTGTTCTGGTTCCGGGGGGCAGGCTGAGCCTGTGGTTAATTCTTCTTCCTGATGGGAAAATAGAGTGACCTGTGCCTGTCCCAACACCAAGAGCTAGTCTCTCATTGGTTTCCCGTCTTCCCGTTCATCCTCAGGACAAATTGCAACCTGTACGGAACAGGAGGTTAAAGGTGCTGATGCTCCAAGTAGGGAGATTGCTAGTAAAGTGGCTGGAATGGCGAACACGAGCACAAGGAGGTGAGAAATGAGGTGCGTTTTAGAAACCTTTCCCCATCACACGGTGTACCATCTTCTGGGTTTCTCATGCATGTTTTCGATGTAGGAAGATGCCCTTGAACCTGGAGATTTGGGACCCATGTGATGGGTAGCACGCAGTATTACTTTAAAGGGTCTGCGTTTGCTCACCCAACCTCACCAAACCTCTCAGCCCCAAGAGTGTCCACCCTTATGTCTCATCCAGCTGTGGGTCTAGATATGGTCAATCCAGGTTGCATCACAGCCCCCGAACGAATTGTGTAAGAATTTCTCTCTCTTTCCCTGTTTTTGTTTCATGGGTTTTTAAAAGTAATTTATTTTTATAATGGGGTTTAGCTGCTTTTCACGGCTGTGTTTAGGCCGCTTTACACCCACTTGACACACTAACAGAGAGATATCAATACATAGGTTTTAAGATTATTACTAGTCAGATATATTCTTGTGCGGTGAATCGGGCGTGTTGAGTCCAGTTCTCTGAGCAAGGAGTAGGTCTTGTCTATTCCATATTGGGTTTATGGAACGGTATCTGAGCTAATTTGAAACTCTTGTTTTATGTATCACCCCACCTCACCTTTCCCGTTAAGCAGCCATAGTGTGTTTTCTGCATGTGTGACTCTGTTCTGTTTTGTAATTCAGTTCAAGTGTAACGGTTTTTACATTCCCTCTATAAGTGACACCTTATGAGAAGTGTCCTTTTCTGTGTGACTTATTTCACTTAGAATCGTCTTACCTAAATCCACTCATCATGCTGCTACTAGCCTTATGACATTGATTTCATGGCTGAGTGATATTCCATTGTACATAAGGACCACAACTTTTTTATCCATTTTTCGCTTTCCTGGGATATTTAAGGTGGAATGAAGTGGAGGTCCTTGTCAACAGAGCAGCCCTAAACTTTCGGGTGCTTGTGTCTTGCTGATTTTCAATTTTCCCACTTTATCCCCCCATGCGTAGAAGTGCCCTATGCTCTCTAAGCTGTGTTTTTTAGATGTTTCAGGACACACCGTACACTTCTCCAGAGTGGCTGTTGGCAATTTACATCCCGCCCATCAGTGTAGCAAGGCTCCCATTTCTCCATGGCCTGTCCTGCATTTCTGGTTTTGACACCTTTTTCAGCATGTCCCTTTTGACCGATGGGAAGCGAGACTTCTTTGTAGCGCTGATTTGCCTTTCCAGGTTGCTTGGTTGGCCAAAAAGGGCGTATGCGTTTTTTCCTGAATATATTCAGGAAAAAACGCATACGCCCTTTTTGGCCAAGGGCATCATTGTCAACGTTTTGCCGCTTTTCATGTGCTTTAAAGGCGATTCAAATCTACCTCCTGAAATCTATTTCCTGCAATTCTGCCTTGATTTCAAATCCTCTTCTTTGCTTTCCCTCAATATATTTGTGGACGAGAGTTATCATTTATAACTCTGCAGGTTTGTGAATTGCAGTGCCCTGAAGCTCCATTTTACAAGTCGCTTTTTTGGGAGTCGGCCGCAAAAGCGCAGGATGGCTTCAGGCCCTGTTCTGGTTCCGGGGGGCAGGCTGAGCCTGTGGTTAATTCTTCTTCCTGATGGGAAAATTGAGTGACCTGTGCCTGTCCCAACACCAAGAGCTAGTCTCTCATTGGTTCCCCGTCTTCCCGTTCATCCTCAGGACAAATTGCAACCTGTACGGAACAGGAGGTTAAAGGTGCTGATGCTCCAAGTAGGGAGATTGCTAGTAAAGTGGCTGGAATGGCGAACCCGAGCACAAGGAGATGAGAAATGCGGTGCGTTTTAGAAACCTTTCCCCATCACACAGTGTACCATCTTCTGGGTTTCTCATGCATGTTTTCGATGTAGGAAGATGCCCTTGAACCTGGAGATTTGGGACCCATGCGATGGGTAGCACGCAGTATTACTTTAAAGGGTCTGCGTTTGCTCACCCAACCTCACCAAACATCTCAGCCCCAAGAGTGTCCACCCTTATGTCTCATCCAGCTGTGGGTCTAGATATGGTCAATGCAGGTTGCATCACAGCCCCTGAACGAATTGTGTAAGAATTTCTCTCTATTTCCCTGTCTTTGTTTCATGGGTTTTTAAAAGTAATTTATTTTTATAATGGGGTTTAGCTGCTTTTCACGGCTGTGTTTATGCCGCCTTACACACACTTGACACACTAACAGAGAGATATCAATACATAGGTTTTAAGATTATTACTAGTCAGATATATTCTTGTGCGGTGAATCGGGCGTGTTGAGTCCAGTTCTCTGAGCAAGGAGTAGGTCTTGTCTATTACATATTGGGTTTATGGAACGGTATCTGAGCTAATTTGAAACTCTTGTTTTATGTATCACCCCACCTCACCTTTCCCGTTAAGCAGCCATAGTGTGTTTTCTGCATGTGTGACTCTGTTCTGTTTTGTAATTCAGTTCAAGTGTAACGGTTTTTACATTCCCTCTATAAGTGACACCTTATGAGAAGTGTCCTTTTCTGTGTGACTTATTTCACTTAGAATCGTCTTACCTAAATCCACTCATCATGCTGCTACTAGCCTTATGACATTGATTTCATGGCTGAGTGATAGTCCATTGTACATAAGGACCACAACTTTTTTATCCATTTTTCGCTTTCCTGGGATATTTAAGGTGGAATGAAGTGGAGGTCCTTGTCAACAGAGCAGCCCTAAACTTTCGGGTGCTTGTGTCTTGCTGATTTTCAATTTTCCCACTTTATCCCCCCATGCGTAGAAGTGCCCTATGCTCTCTAAGCTGTGTTTTTTAGATGTTTCAGGACACACCGTACACTTCTCCAGAGTGGCTGTTGGCAATTTACATCCCGCCCATCAGTGTAGCAAGGCTCCCATTTCTCCATGGCCTGTCCTGCATTTCTGGTTTTGACACTTTTTTCAGCATGTCCCTTTTGACCGATGGGAAGCGAGACTTCTTTGTAGCGCTGATTTGCCTTTCCAGGTTGCTTGGTTGGCCAAAAAGGGCGTATGCGTTTTTTCCTGAATATATTCAGGAAAAAAGGCATACGCCCTTTTTGGCCAAGGGCATCATTGTCAACGTTTTGCCGCTTTTCATGTGCTTTAAAGGCGATTCGAATCTACCTCTTGAAATCTGTTTCCTGCAATTCTGACTTGATTTCAAATCCTCTTCTTTGCCTTCCCTCAATATATTTGTGGACGAGAGTTATCATTTATAACTCTGCAGGTTTGTGAATTGCAGTGCCCTGAAGCTACATTTTACAAGTCGCTTTTTTGGGAGCCGGCCGCAAAAGCGCAGGATGGCTTCAGGCCCTGTTCTGGTTCCGGGGGGCAGGCTGAGCCTGTGGTTAATTCTTCTTCCTGATGGGAAAATAGAGTGACCTGTGCCTGTCCCAACACCAAGAGCTAGTCTCTCATTGGTTCCCCGTCTTCCCGTTCATCCTCAGGACAAATTGCAACCTGTACGGAACAGGAGGTTAAAGGTGCTGATGCTCCAAGTAGGGAGATTGCTAGTAAAGTGGCTGGAATGGCGAACCCGAGCACAAGGAGATGAGAAATGCGGTGCGTTTTAGAAACCTTTCCCCATCACACGGTGTACCATCTTCTGGGTTTCTCATGCATGTTTTCGATGTAGGAAGATGCCCTTGAACCTGGAGATTTGGGACCCATGTGATGGGTTGCACGCAGTATTACTTTAAAGGGTCTGCGTTTGCTCACCCAACCTCACCAAACCTCTCAGCCCCAAGAGTGTCCACCCTTATGTCTCATCCAGCTGTGGGTCTAGATATGGTCAATGCAGGTTGCATCACAGCCCCTGAACGAATTGTGTAAGAATTTCTCTCTCTCTTTCCCTGTCTTTGTTTCATGTGTTTTTAAAAGTAATTTATTTTTATAATGGGGTTTAGCTGCTTTTCACGGCTTTGTTTAGGCCGCTTTACACCCACTTGACACACTAACAGAGAGATATCAATACATAGGTTTTAAGATTATTAGTAGTCAGATATATTCTTGTGCGGTGAATCGGGCGTGTTGAGTCCAGTTCTCTGAGCAAGTAGTAGGTCTTGTCTATTCCATATTGGGTTTATGGAACGGTATCTGAGCTAATTTGAAACTCTTGTTTTATGTATCACCCCACCTCACCTTTCCCGTTAAGCAGCCATAGTGTGTTTTCTGCATGTGTGACTCTGTTCTGTTTTGTAATTCAGTTCAAGTGTAACGGTTTTTACATTCCCTCTATAAGTGACACCTTATGAGAAGTGTCCTTTTCTGTGTGACTTATTTCACTTAGAATCGTCTTACCTAAATCCACTCATCATGCTGCTACTAGCCTTATGACATTGATTTCATGGCTGAGTGATATTCCATTGTACATAAGGACCACAACTTTTTTATCCATTTTTCGCTTTCCTGGGATATTTAAGGTGGAATGAAGTGGAGGTCCTTGTCAACAGAGCAGCCCTAAACTTTCGGTTGCTTGTGTCTTGCTGATTTTCAATTTTCCCACTTTATCCCCCCATGCGTAGAAGTGCCCTATGCTCTCTAAGCTGTGTTTTTTAGATGTTTCAAGACACACCGTACACTTCTCCAGAGTGGCTGTTGGCAATTTACATCCCGCCCATCAGTGTAGCAAGGCTCCCATTTCTCCATGGCCTGTCCTGCATTTCTGGTTTTGACACCTTTTTCAGCATGTCCCTTTTGACCGATGGGAAGCGAGACTTCTTTGTAGCGCTGATTTGCCTTTCCAGGTTGCTTGGTTGGCCAAAAAGGGCGTATGCGTTTTTTCCTGAATATATTCAGGAAAAAACGCATACGCCCTTTTTGGCCAAGGGCATCATTGTCAACGTTTTGCCGCTTTTCATGTGCTTTAAAGGAGATTCGAATCTACCTCCTGAAATCTATTTCCTGCAATTCTGCCTTGATTTCAAATCCTCTTCTTTGCCTTCCCTCAATATATTTGTGGACGAGAGTTATCATTTATAACTCTGCAGGTTTGTGAATTGCAGTGCCCTGAAGCTCCATTTTACAAGTCGCTTTTTTGGGAGTCGGCCGCAAAAGCGCAGGATGGCTTCAGGCCCTGTTCTGGTTCCGGGGGGCAGGCTGAGCCTGTGGTTAATTCTTCTTCCTGATGGGAAAATTGAGTGACCTCTGCCTGTCCCAACACCAAGAGCTAGTCTCTCATTGGTTCCCCGTCTTCCCGTTCATCCTCACGACAAATTGCAACCTGTACGGAACAGGAGGTTAAAGGTGCTGATGCTCCAAGTAGGGAGATTGCTAGTAAAGTGGCTGGAATGGCGAACCCGAGCACAAGGAGATGAGAAATGCGGTGCGTTTTAGAAACCTTTCCCCATCACACGGTGTACCATCTTCTGGGTTTCTCATGCATGTTTTCGATGTAGGAAGATGCCCTTGAACCTGGAGATTTGGGACCCATGTGATGGGTAGCACGCAGTATTACTTTAAAGGGTCTGCGTTTGCTCACCCAACCTCACCAAACCTCTCAGCCCCAAGAGTGTCCACCCTTATGTCTCATCCAGCTGTGGGTCTAGATATGGTCAATGCAGGTTGCATCACAGCCCCTGAACGAATTGTGTAAGAATTTCTCTCTCTCTTTCCCTGTCTTTGTTTCATGTGTTTTTAAAAGTAATTTATTTTTATAATGGGGTTTAGCTGCTTTTCACGGCTTTGTTTAGGCCGCTTTACACCCACTTGACACACTAACAGAGAGATATCAATACATAGGTTTTAAGATTATTAGTAGTCAGATATATTCTTGTGCGGTGAATCGGGCGTGTTGAGTCCAGTTCTCTGAGCAAGGAGTAGGTCTTGTCTATTCCATATTGGGTTTATGGAACGGTATCTGAGCTAATTTGAAACTCTTGTTTTATGTATCACCCCACCTCACCTTTCCCGTTAAGCAGCCATAGTGTGTTTTCTGCATGTGTGACTCTGTTCTGTTTTGTAATTCAGTTCAAGTGTAACGGTTTTTACATTCCCTCTATAAGTGACACCTTATGAGAAGTGTCCTTTTCTGTGTGACTTATTTCACTTAGAATCGTCTTACCTAAATCCACTCATCATGCTGCTACTAGCCTTATGACATTGATTTCATGGCTGAGTGATATTCCATTGTACATAAGGACCACAACTTTTTTATCCATTTTTCGCTTTCCTGGGATATTTAAGGTGGAATGAAGTGGAGGTCCTTGTCAACAGAGCAGCCCTAAACTTTGGGGTGCTTGTGTCTTGCTGATTTTCAATTTTCCCACTTTATCCCCCCATGTGTGGAAGTGCCCTATGCTCTCTAAGCTGTGTTTTTTAGATGTTTCAGGACACACCGTACACTTCTCCAGAGTGGCTGTTGGCAATTTACATCCCGCCCATCAGTGTAGTAAGGCTCCCATTTCTCCATGGCCTGTCCTGCATTTCTGGTTTTGACACTTTTTTCAGCATGGCCCTTTTGACCGATGGGAAGCGAGACTTCTTTGTAGCGCTGATTTGCCTTTCCAGGTTGCTTGGTTGGCCAAAAAGGGCGTATGCGTTTTTTCCTGAATATATTCAGGAAAAAACGCATACGCCCTTTTTGGCCAAGGGCACCATTGTCAACGTTTTGCCGCTTTTCATGTGCTTTAAAGGCGATTCGAATCTACCTCCTGAAATCTGTTTCCTGCAATTCTGCCTTGATTTCAAATCCTCTTCTTTGCCTTCCCTCAATATATTTGTGGACGAGAGTTATCATTTATAACTCTGCAGGTTTGTGAATTGCAGTGCCCTGAAGCTGCATTTTACAAGTCGCTTTTTTGGGAGCCGGCCCCAAAAGCGCAGGATGGCTTCAGGCCCTGTTCTGGTTCCAGGGGGCAGGCTGAGCCTGTGGTTAATTCTTCTTCCTGATGGGAAAATAGAGTGACCTGTGCCTGTCCCAACACCAAGAGCTAGTCTCTCATTGGTTTCCCGTCTTCCCGTTCATCCTCAGGACAAATTGCAACCTGTACGGAACAGGAGGTTAAAGGTGCTGATGCTCCAAGTAGGGAGATTGCTAGTAAAGTGGCTGGAATGGCGAACACGAGCACAAGGAGGTGAGAAATGAGGTGCGTTTTAGAAACCTTTCCCCATCACACGGTGTACCATCTTCTGGGTTTCTCATGCATGTTTTCGATGTAGGAAGATGCCCTTGAACCTGGAGATTTGGGACCCATGCGATGGGTAGCACGCAGTATTACTTTAAAGGGTCTGCGTTTGCTCACCCAACCTCACCAAACCTCTCAGCCCCAAGAGTGTCCACCCTTATGTCTCATCCAGCTGTGGGTCTAGATATGGTCAATCCAGGTTGCATCACAGCCCCCGAACGAATTGTGTAAGAATTTCTCTCTCTTTCCCTGTCTTTGTTTCATGGGTTTTTAAAAGTAATTTATTTTTATAATGGGGTTTAGCTGCTTTTCACGGCTGTGTTTAGGCCGCTTTACAACCACTTGACACACTAACAGAGAGATATCAATACATAGGTTTTAAGATTATTACTAGTCAGATATATTCTTGTGCGGTGAATCGGGCGTGTTGAGTCCAGTTCTCTGAGCAAGGAGTAGGTCTTGTCTATTCCATATTGGGTTTATGGAACGGTATCTGAGCTAATTTGAAACTCTTGTTTTATGTATCACCCCACCTCACCTTTCCCGTTAAGCAGCCATAGTGTGTTTTCTGCATGTGTGACTCTGTTCTGTTTTATAATTCAGTTCAAGTGTAACGGTTTTTACATTCCCTCTATAAGTGACACCTTATGAGAAGTGTCCTTTTCTGTGTGACTTATTTCACTTAGAATCGTCTTACCTAAATCCACTCATCATGCTGCTACTAGCCTTATGACATTGATTTCATGGCTGAGTGATATTCCATTGTACATAAGGACCACAACTTTTTTATCCATTTTTCGCTTTCCTGGGATATTTAAGGTGGAATGAAGTGGAGGTCCTTGTCAACAGAGCAGCCCTAAACTTTCGGTTGCTTGTGTCTTGCTGATTTTCAATTTTCCCACTTTATCCCCCCATGCGTAGAAGTGCCCTATGCTCTCTAAGCTGTGTTTTTTAGATGTTTCAAGACACACCGTACACTTCTCCAGAGTGGCTGTTGGCAATTTACATCCCGCCCATCAGTGTAGCAAGGCTCCCATTTCTCCATGGCCTGTCCTGCATTTCTGGTTTTGACACCTTTTTCAGCATGTCCCTTTTGACCGATGGGAAGCGAGACTTCTTTGTAGCGCTGATTTGCCTTTCCAGGTTGCTTGGTTGGCCAAAAAGGGCGTATGCGTTTTTTCCTGAATATATTCAGGAAAAAACGCATACGCCCTTTTTGGCCAAGGGCATCATTGTCAACGTTTTGCCGCTTTTCATGTGCTTTAAAGGAGATTCGAATCTACCTCCTGAAATCTATTTCCTGCAATTCTGCCTTGATTTCAAATCCTCTTCTTTGCCTTCCCTCAATATATTTGTGGACGAGAGTTATCATTTATAACTCTGCAGGTTTGTGAATTGCAGTGCCCTGAAGCTCCATTTTACAAGTCGCTTTTTTGGGAGTCGGCCGCAAAAGCGCAGGATGGCTTCAGGCCCTGTTCTGGTTCCGGGGGGCAGGCTGAGCCTGTGGTTAATTCTTCTTCCTGATGGGAAAATTGAGTGACCTCTGCCTGTCCCAACACCAAGAGCTAGTCTCTCATTGGTTCCCCGTCTTCCCGTTCATCCTCACGACAAATTGCAACCTGTACGGAACAGGAGGTTAAAGGTGCTGATGCTCCAAGTAGGGAGATTGCTAGTAAAGTGGCTGGAATGGCGAACCCGAGCACAAGGAGATGAGAAATGCGGTGCGTTTTAGAAACCTTTCCCCATCACACGGTGTACCATCTTCTGGGTTTCTCATGCATGTTTTCGATGTAGGAAGATGCCCTTGAACCTGGAGATTTGGGACCCATGTGATGGGTAGCACGCAGTATTACTTTAAAGGGTCTGCGTTTGCTCACCCAACCTCACCAAACCTCTCAGCCCCAAGAGTGTCCACCCTTATGTCTCATCCAGCTGTGGGTCTAGATATGGTCAATGCAGGTTGCATCACAGCCCCTGAACGAATTGTGTAAGAATTTCTCTCTCTCTTTCCCTGTCTTTGTTTCATGTGTTTTTAAAAGTAATTTATTTTTATAATGGGGTTTAGCTGCTTTTCACGGCTTTGTTTAGGCCGCTTTACACCCACTTGACACACTAACAGAGAGATATCAATACATAGGTTTTAAGATTATTAGTAGTCAGATATATTCTTGTGCGGTGAATCGGGCGTGTTGAGTCCAGTTCTCTGAGCAAGGAGTAGGTCTTGTCTATTCCATATTGGGTTTATGGAACGGTATCTGAGCTAATTTGAAACTCTTGTTTTATGTATCACCCCACCTCACCTTTCCCGTTAAGCAGCCATAGTGTGTTTTCTGCATGTGTGACTCTGTTCTGTTTTGTAATTCAGTTCAAGTGTAACGGTTTTTACATTCCCTCTATAAGTGACACCTTATGAGAAGTGTCCTTTTCTGTGTGACTTATTTCACTTAGAATCGTCTTACCTAAATCCACTCATCATGCTGCTACTAGCCTTATGACATTGATTTCATGGCTGAGTGATATTCCATTGTACATAAGGACCACAACTTTTTTATCCATTTTTCGCTTTCCTGGGATATTTAAGGTGGAATGAAGTGGAGGTCCTTGTCAACAGAGCAGCCCTAAACTTTGGGGTGCTTGTGTCTTGCTGATTTTCAATTTTCCCACTTTATCCCCCCATGTGTGGAAGTGCCCTATGCTCTCTAAGCTGTGTTTTTTAGATGTTTCAGGACACACCGTACACTTCTCCAGAGTGGCTGTTGGCAATTTACATCCCGCCCATCAGTGTAGTAAGGCTCCCATTTCTCCATGGCCTGTCCTGCATTTCTGGTTTTGACACTTTTTTCAGCATGGCCCTTTTGACCGATGGGAAGCGAGACTTCTTTGTAGCGCTGATTTGCCTTTCCAGGTTGCTTGGTTGGCCAAAAAGGGCGTATGCGTTTTTTCCTGAATATATTCAGGAAAAAACGCATACGCCCTTTTTGGCCAAGGGCACCATTGTCAACGTTTTGCCGCTTTTCATGTGCTTTAAAGTCGATTCGAATCTACCTCCTGAAATCTGTTTCCTGCAATTCTGCCTTGATTTCAAATCCTCTTCTTTGCCTTCCCTCAATATATTTGTGGACGAGAGTTATCATTTATAACTCTGCAGGTTTGTGAATTGCAGTGCCCTGAATCTCCATTTTACAAGTCGCTTTTTTGGGAGCTGGCCGCAAAAGCGCAGGATGGCTTCAGGCCCTGTTCTGCTTCCGGGGGGCAGGCTGAGCCTGTGGTTAATTCTTCTTCCTGATGGGAAAATAGAGTGACCTGTGCCTGTCCCAACACCAAGAGCTAGTCTCTCATTGGTTCCCCGTCTTCCCGTTCATCCTCAGGACAAATTGCAACCTGTACGGAACAGGAGGTTAAAGGTGCTGATGCTCCAAGTAGGGAGATTGCTAGTAAAGTGGCTGGAATGGCGAACCCGAGCACAAGGAAGTGAGAAATGAGGTGCGTTTTAGAAACCTTTCCCCATCACACGGTGTACCATCTTCTGGGTTTCTCATGCATGTTTTCGATGTAGGAAGATGCCCTTGAACCTGGAGATTTGGGACCCATGCGATGGGTAGCACGCAGTATTACTTTAAAGGGTCTGCGTTTGCTCACCCAACCTCACCAAACCTCTCAGCCCCAAGAGTGTCCACCCTTATGTCTCATCCAGCTGTGGGTCTAGATATGGTCAATCCAGGTTGCATCACAGCCCCTGAACGAATTGTGTAAGAATTTCTCTCTCTTTCCCTGTCTTTGTTTCATGTGTTTTTAAAAGTAATTTATTTTTATAATGGGGTTTAGCTGCTTTTCACGGCTGTGTTTAGGTCGCTTTACACCCACTTGACACACTAACAGAGAGATATCAATACATAGGTTTTAAGATTATTAGTAGTCAGATATATTCTTGTGCGGTGAATCGGGCGTGTTGAGTCCAGTTCTCTGAGCAAGGAGTAGGTCTTGTCTATTCCATATTGGGTTTATGGAACGGTATCTGAGCTAATTTGAAACTCTTGTTTTATGTATCACCCCACCTCACCTTTCCCGTTAAGCAGCCATAGTGTGTTTTCTGCATGTGTGACTCTGTTCTGTTTTGTAATTCAGTTCAAGTGTAACGGTTTTTACATTCCCTCTATAAGTGACACCTTATGAGAAGTGTCCTTTTCTGTGTGACTTATTTCACTTAGAATCGTCTTACCTAAATCCACTCATCATGCTGCTACTAGCCTTATGACATTGATTTCATGGCTGAGTGATATTCCATTGTACATAAGGACCACAACTTTTTTATCCATTTTTCGCTTTCCTGGGATATTTAAGGTGGAATGAAGTGGAGGTCCTTGTCAACAGAGCAGCCCTAAACTTTCGGTTGCTTCTGTCTTGCTGATTTTCAATTTTCCCACTTTATCCCCCCATGCGTAGAAGTGCCCTATGCTCTCTAAGCTGTGTTTTTTAGATGTTTCAGGACACACCGTACACTTCTCCAGAGTGGCTGTTGGCAATTTACATCCCGCCCATCAGTGTAGCAAGGCTCCCATTTCTCCATGGCCTGTCCTGCATTTCTGGTTTTGACACTTTTTTCAGCATGTCCCTTTTGACCGATGGGAAGCGAGACTTCTTTGTAGCGCTGATTTGCCTTTCCAGGTTGCTTGGTTGGCCAAAAAGGGCGTATGCGTTTTTTCCTGAATATATTCAGGAAAAAAGGCATACGCCCTTTTTGGCCAAGGGCATCATTGTCAACGTTTTGCCGCTTTTCATGTGCTTTAAAGGCGATTCGAATCTACCTCTTGAAATCTGTTTCCTGCAATTCTGACTTGATTTCAAATCCTCTTCTTTGCCTTCCCTCAATATATTTGTGGACGAGAGTTATCATTTATAACTCTGCAGGTTTGTGAATTGCAGTGCCCTGAAGCTGCATTTTACAAGTCGCTTTTTTGGGAGCCGGCCCCAAAAGCGCAGGATGGCTTCAGGCCCTGTTCTGGTTCCAGGGGGCAGGCTGAGCCTGTGGTTAATTCTTCTTCCTGATGGGAAAATAGAGTGACCTGTGCCTGTCCCAACACCAAGAGCTAGTCTCTCATTGGTTTCCCGTCTTCCCGTTCATCCTCAGGACAAATTGCAACCTGTACGGAACAGGAGGTTAAAGGTGCTGATGCTCCAAGTAGGGAGATTGCTAGTAAAGTGGCTGGAATGGCGAACACGAGCACAAGGAGGTGAGAAATGAGGTGCGTTTTAGAAACCTTTCCCCATCACACGGTGTACCATCTTCTGGGTTTCTCATGCATGTTTTCGATGTAGGAAGATGCCCTTGAACCTGGAGATTTGGGACCCATGCGATGGGTAGCACGCAGTATTACTTTAAAGGGTCTGCGTTTGCTCACCCAACCTCACCAAACCTCTCAGCCCCAAGAGTGTCCACCCTTATGTGTCATCCAGCTGTGGGTCTAGATATGGTCAATCCAGGTTGCATCACAGCCCCCGAACGAATTGTGTAAGAATTTCTCTCTCTTTCCCTGTCTTTGTTTCATGGGTTTTTAAAAGTAATTTATTTTTATAATGGGGTTTAGCTGCTTTTCACGGCTGTGTTTAGGCCGCTTTACAACCACTTGACACACTAACAGAGAGATATCAATACATAGGTTTTAAGATTATTACTAGTCAGATATATTCTTGTGCGGTGAATCGGGCGTGTTGAGTCCAGTTCTCTGAGCAAGGAGTAGGTCTTGTCTATTCCATATTGGGTTTATGGAACGGTATCTGAGCTAATTTGAAACTCTTGTTTTATGTATCACCCCACCTCACCTTTCCCGTTAAGCAGCCATAGTGTGTTTTCTGCATGTGTGACTCTGTTCTGTTTTATAATTCAGTTCAAGTGTAACGGTTTTTACATTCCCTCTATAAGTGACACCTTATGAGAAGTGTCCTTTTCTGTGTGACTTATTTCACTTAGAATCGTCTTACCTAAATCCACTCATCATGCTGCTACTAGCCTTATGACATTGATTTCATGGCTGAGTGATATTCCATTGTACATAAGGACCACAACTTTTTTATCCATTTTTCGCTTTCCTGGGATATTTAAGGTGGAATGAAGTGGAGGTCCTTGTCAACAGAGCAGCCCTAAACTTTCGGTTGCTTGTGTCTTGCTGATTTTCAATTTTCCCACTTTATCCCCCCATGCGTAGAAGTGCCCTATGCTCTCTAAGCTGTGTTTTTTAGATGTTTCAAGACACACCGTACACTTCTCCAGAGTGGCTGTTGGCAATTTACATCCCGCCCATCAGTGTAGCAAGGCTCCCATTTCTCCATGGCCTGTCCTGCATTTCTGGTTTTGACACCTTTTTCAGCATGTCCCTTTTGACCGATGGGAAGCGAGACTTCTTTGTAGCGCTGATTTGCCTTTCCAGGTTGCTTGGTTGGCCAAAAAGGGCGTATGCGTTTTTTCCTGAATATATTCAGGAAAAAACGCATACGCCCTTTTTGGCCAAGGGCATCATTGTCAACGTTTTGCCGCTTTTCATGTGCTTTAAAGGCGATTCGAATCTACCTCCTGAAATCTATTTCCTGCAATTCTGCCTTGATTTCAAATCCTCTTCTTTGCCTTCCCTCAATATATTTGTGGACGAGAGTTATCATTTATAACTCTGCAGGTTTGTGAATTGCAGTGCCCTGAAGCTCCATTTTACAAGTCGCTTTTTTGGGAGTCGGCCGCAAAAGCGCAGGATGGCTTCAGGCCCTGTTCTGGTTCCGGGGGGCAGGCTGAGCCTGTGGTTAATTCTTCTTCCTGATGGGAAAATTGAGTGACCTGTGCCTGTCCCAACACCAAGAGCTAGTCTCTCATTGGTTCCCCGTCTTCCCGTTCATCCTCAGGACAAATTGCAACCTGTACGGAACAGGAGGTTAAAGGTGCTGATGCTCCAAGTAGGGAGATTGCTAGTAAAGTGGCTGGAATGGCGAACCCGAGCACAAGGAGATGAGAAATGCGGTGCGTTTTAGAAACCTTTCCCCATCACACGGTGTACCATCTTCTGGGTTTCTCATGCATGTTTTCGATGTAGGAAGATGCCCTTGAACCTGGAGATTTGGGACCCATGTGATGGGTTGCACGCAGTATTACTTTAAAGGGTCTGCGTTTGCTCACCCAACCTCACCAAACCTCTCAGCCCCAAGAGTGTCCACCCTTATGTCTCATCCAGCTGTGGGTCTAGATATGGTCAATGCAGGTTGCATCACAGCCCCTGAACGAATTGTGTAAGAATTTCTCTCTCTCTTTCCCTGTCTTTGTTTCATGTGTTTTTAAAAGTAATTTATTTTTATAATGGGGTTTAGCTGCTTTTCACGGCTTTGTTTAGGCCGCTTTACACCCACTTGACACACTAACAGAGAGATATCAATACATAGGTTTTAAGATTATTAGTAGTCAGATATATTCTTGTGCGGTGAATCGGGCGTGTTGAGTCCAGTTCTCTGAGCAAGGAGTAGGTCTTGTCTATTCCATATTGGGTTTATGGAACGGTATCTGAGCTAATTTGAAACTCTTGTTTTATGTATCACCCCACCTCACCTTTCCCGTTAAGCAGCCATAGTGTGTTTTCTGCATGTGTGACTCTGTTCTGTTTTGTAATTCAGTTCAAGTGTAACGGTTTTTACATTCCCTCTATAAGTGACACCTTATGAGAAGTGTCCTTTTCTGTGTGACTTATTTCACTTAGAATCGTCTTACCTAAATCCACTCATCATGCTGCTACTAGCCTTATGACATTGATTTCATGGCTGAGTGATATTCCATTGTACATAAGGACCACAATTTTTTATCCATTTTTCGCTTTCCTGGGATATTTAAGGTGGAATGAAGTGGAGGTCCTTGTCAACAGAGCAGCCCTAAACTTTCGGTTGCTTGTGTCTTGCTGATTTTCAATTTTCCCACTTTATCCCCCCATGCGTAGAAGTGCCCTATGCTCTCTAAGCTGTGTTTTTTAGATGTTTCAAGACACACCGTACACTTCTCCAGAGTGGCTGTTGGCAATTTACATCCCGCCCATCAGTGTAGCAAGGCTCCAATTTCTCCATGGCCTGTCCTGCATTTCTGGTTTTGACACCTTTTTCAGCATGTCCCTTTTGACCGATGGGAAGCGAGACTTCTTTGTAGCGCTGATTTGCCTTTCCAGGTTGCTTGGTTGGCCAAAAAGGGCGTATGCGTTTTTTCCTGAATATATTCAGGAAAAAACGCATACGCCCTTTTTGGCCAAGGGCATCATTGTCAACGTTTTGCCGCTTTTCATGTGCTTTAAAGGAGATTCGAATCTACCTCCTGAAATCTATTTCCTGCAATTCTGCCTTGATTTCAAATCCTCTTCTTTGCCTTCCCTCAATATATTTGTGGACGAGAGTTATCATTTATAACTCTGCAGGTTTGTGAATTGCAGTGCCCTGAAGCTCCATTTTACAAGTCGCTTTTTTGGGAGTCGGCCGCAAAAGCGCAGGATGGCTTCAGGCCCTGTTCTGGTTCCGGGGGGCAGGCTGAGCCTGTGGTTAATTCTTCTTCCTGATGGGAAAATTGAGTGACCTCTGCCTGTCCCAACACCAAGAGCTAGTCTCTCATTGGTTCCCCGTCTTCCCGTTCATCCTCACGACAAATTGCAACCTGTACGGAACAGGAGGTTAAAGGTGCTGATGCTCCAAGTAGGGAGATTGCTAGTAAAGTGGCTGGAATGGCGAACCCGAGCACAAGGAGATGAGAAATGCGGTGCGTTTTAGAAACCTTTCCCCATCACACGGTGTACCATCTTCTGGGTTTCTCATGCATGTTTTCGATGTAGGAAGATGCCCTTGAACCTGGAGATTTGGGACCCATGTGATGGGTAGCACGCAGTATTACTTTAAAGGGTCTGCGTTTGCTCACCCAACCTCACCAAACCTCTCAGCCCCAAGAGTGTCCACCCTTATGTCTCATCCAGCTGTGGGTCTAGATATGGTCAATGCAGGTTGCATCACAGCCCCTGAACGAATTGTGTAAGAATTTCTCTCTCTCTTTCCCTGTCTTTGTTTCATGTGTTTTTAAAAGTAATTTATTTTTATAATGGGGTTTAGCTGCTTTTCACGGCTTTGTTTAGGCCGCTTTACACCCACTTGACACACTAACAGAGAGATATCAATACATAGGTTTTAAGATTATTAGTAGTCAGATATATTCTTGTGCGGTGAATCGGGCGTGTTGAGTCCAGTTCTCTGAGCAAGGAGTAGGTCTTGTCTATTCCATATTGGGTTTATGGAACGGTATCTGAGCTAATTTGAAACTCTTGTTTTATGTATCACCCCACCTCACCTTTCCCGTTAAGCAGCCATAGTGTGTTTTCTGCATGTGTGACTCTGTTCTGTTTTGTAATTCAGTTCAAGTGTAACGGTTTTTACATTCCCTCTATAAGTGACACCTTATGAGAAGTGTCCTTTTCTGTGTGACTTATTTCACTTAGAATCGTCTTACCTAAATCCACTCATCATGCTGCTACTAGCCTTATGACATTGATTTCATGGCTGAGTGATATTCCATTGTACATAAGGACCACAACTTTTTTATCCATTTTTCGCTTTCCTGGGATATTTAAGGTGGAATGAAGTGGAGGTCCTTGTCAACAGAGCAGCCCTAAACTTTGGGGTGCTTGTGTCTTGCTGATTTTCAATTTTCCCACTTTATCCCCCCATGTGTGGAAGTGCCCTATGCTCTCTAAGCTGTGTTTTTTAGATGTTTCAGGACACACCGTACACTTCTCCAGAGTGGCTGTTGGCAATTTACATCCCGCCCATCAGTGTAGTAAGGCTCCCATTTCTCCATGGCCTGTCCTGCATTTCTGGTTTTGACACTTTTTTCAGCATGGCCCTTTTGACCGATGGGAAGCGAGACTTCTTTGTAGCGCTGATTTGCCTTTCCAGGTTGCTTGGTTGGCCAAAAAGGGCGTATGCGTTTTTTCCTGAATATATTCAGGAAAAAACGCATACGCCCTTTTTGGCCAAGGGCACCATTGTCAACGTTTTGCCGCTTTTCATGTGCTTTAAAGGCGATTCGAATCTACCTCCTGAAATCTGTTTCCTGCAATTCTGCCTTGATTTCAAATCCTCTTCTTTGCCTTCCCTCAATATATTTGTGGACGAGAGTTATCATTTATAACTCTGCAGGTTTGTGAATTGCAGTGCCCTGAATCTCCATTTTACAAGTCGCTTTTTTGGGAGCTGGCCGCAAAAGCGCAGGATGGCTTCAGGCCCTGTTCTGCTTCCGGGGGGCAGGCTGAGCCTGTGGTTAATTCTTCTTCCTGATGGGAAAATAGAGTGACCTGTGCCTGTCCCAACACCAAGAGCTAGTCTCTCATTGGTTCCCCGTCTTCCCGTTCATCCTCAGGACAAATTGCAACCTGTACGGAACAGGAGGTTAAAGGTGCTGATGCTCCAAGTAGGGAGATTGCTAGTAAAGTGGCTGGAATGGCGAACCCGAGCACAAGGAAGTGAGAAATGAGGTGCGTTTTAGAAACCTTTCCCCATCACACGGTGTACCATCTTCTGGGTTTCTCATGCATGTTTTCGATGTAGGAAGATGCCCTTGAACCTGGAGATTTGGGACCCATGCGATGGGTAGCACGCAGTATTACTTTAAAGGGTCTGCGTTTGCTCACCCAACCTCACCAAACCTCTCAGCCCCAAGAGTGTCCACCCTTATGTCTCATCCAGCTGTGGGTCTAGATATGGTCAATCCAGGTTGCATCACAGCCCCTGAACGAATTGTGTAAGAATTTCTCTCTCTTTCCCTGTCTTTGTTTCATGTGTTTTTAAAAGTAATTTATTTTTATAATGGGGTTTAGCTGCTTTTCACGGCTGTGTTTAGGTCGCTTTACACCCACTTGACACACTAACAGAGAGATATCAATACATAGGTTTTAAGATTATTAGTAGTCAGATATATTCTTGTGCGGTGAATCGGGCGTGTTGAGTCCAGTTCTCTGAGCAAGGAGTAGGTCTTGTCTATTCCATATTGGGTTTATGGAACGGTATCTGAGCTAATTTGAAACTCTTGTTTTATGTATCACCCCACCTCACCTTTCCCGTTAAGCAGCCATAGTGTGTTTTCTGCATGTGTGACTCTGTTCTGTTTTGTAATTCAGTTCAAGTGTAACGGTTTTTACATTCCCTCTATAAGTGACACCTTATGAGAAGTGTCCTTTTCTGTGTGACTTATTTCACTTAGAATCGTCTTACCTAAATCCACTCATCATGCTGCTACTAGCCTTATGACATTGATTTCATGGCTGAGTGATATTCCATTGTACATAAGGACCACAACTTTTTTATCCATTTTTCGCTTTCCTGGGATATTTAAGGTGGAATGAAGTGGAGGTCCTTGTCAACAGAGCAGCCCTAAACTTTCGGTTGCTTCTGTCTTGCTGATTTTCAATTTTCCCACTTTATCCCCCCATGCGTAGAAGTGCCCTATGCTCTCTAAGCTGTGTTTTTTAGATGTTTCAGGACACACCGTACACTTCTCCAGAGTGGCTGTTGGCAATTTACATCCCGCCCATCAGTGTAGCAAGGCTCCCATTTCTCCATGGCCTGTCCTGCATTTCTGGTTTTGACACTTTTTTCAGCATGTCCCTTTTGACCGATGGGAAGCGAGACTTCTTTGTAGCGCTGATTTGCCTTTCCAGGTTGCTTGGTTGGCCAAAAAGGGCGTATGCGTTTTTTCCTGAATATATTCAGGAAAAAAGGCATACGCCCTTTTTGGCCAAGGGCATCATTGTCAACGTTTTGCCGCTTTTCATGTGCTTTAAAGGCGATTCGAATCTACCTCTTGAAATCTGTTTCCTGCAATTCTGACTTGATTTCAAATCCTCTTCTTTGCCTTCCCTCAATATATTTGTGGACGAGAGTTATCATTTATAACTCTGCAGGTTTGTGAATTGCAGTGCCCTGAAGCTGCATTTTACAAGTCGCTTTTTTGGGAGCCGGCCCCAAAAGCGCAGGATGGCTTCAGGCCCTGTTCTGGTTCCAGGGGGCAGGCTGAGCCTGTGGTTAATTCTTCTTCCTGATGGGAAAATAGAGTGACCTGTGCCTGTCCCAACACCAAGAGCTAGTCTCTCATTGGTTTCCCGTCTTCCCGTTCATCCTCAGGACAAATTGCAACCTGTACGGAACAGGAGGTTAAAGGTGCTGATGCTCCAAGTAGGGAGATTGCTAGTATAGTGGCTGGAATGGCGAACACGAGCACAAGGAGGTGAGAAATGAGGTGCGTTTTAGAAACCTTTCCCCATCACACGGTGTACCATCTTCTGGGTTTCTCATGCATGTTTTCGATGTAGGAAGATGCCCTTGAACCTGGAGATTTGGGACCCATGCGATGGGTAGCACGCAGTATTACTTTAAAGGGTCTGCGTTTGCTCACCCAACCTCACCAAACCTCTCAGCCCCAAGAGTGTCCACCCTTATGTCTCATCCAGCTGTGGGTCTAGATATGGTCAATCCAGGTTGCATCACAGCCCCCGAACGAATTGTGTAAGAATTTCTCTCTCTTTCCCTGTCTTTGTTTCATGGGTTTTTAAAAGTAATTTATTTTTATAATGGGGTTTAGCTGCTTTTCACGGCTGTGTTTAGGCCGCTTTACACCCACTTGACACACTAACAGAGAGATATCAATACATAGGTTTTAAGATTATTACTAGTCAGATATATTCTTGTGCGGTGAATCGGGCGTGTTGAGTCCAGTTCTCTGAGCAAGGAGTAGGTCTTGTCTATTCCATATTGGGTTTATGGAACGGTATCTGAGCTAATTTGAAACTCTTGTTTTATGTATCACCCCACCTCACCTTTCCCGTTAAGCAGCCATAGTGTGTTTTCTGCATGTGTGACTCTGTTCTGTTTTGTAATTCAGTTCAAGTGTAACGGTTTTTACATTCCCTCTATAAGTGACACCTTATGAGAAGTGTCCTTTTCTGTGTGACTTATTTCACTTAGAATCGTCTTACCTAAATCCACTCATCATGCTGCTACTAGCCTTATGACATTGATTTCATGGCTGAGTGATATTCCATTGTACATAAGGACCACAACTTTTTTATCCATTTTTCGCTTTCCTGGGATATTTAAGGTGGAAAGAAGTGGAGGTCCTTGTCAACAGAGCAGCCCTAAACTTTCGGTTGCTTGTGTCTTGCTGATTTTCAATTTTCCCACTTTATCCCCCCATGCGTAGAAGTGCCCTATGCTCTCTAAGCTGTGTTTTTTAGATGTTTCAAGACACACCGTACACTTCTCCAGAGTGGCTGTTGGCAATTTACATCCCGCCCATCAGTGTAGCAAGGCTCCCATTTCTCCATGGCCTGTCCTGCATTTCTGGTTTTGACACCTTTTTCAGCATGTCCCTTTTGACCGATGGGAAGCGAGACTTCTTTGTAGCGCTGATTTGCCTTTCCAGGTTGCTTGGTTGGCCAAAAAGGGCGTATGCGTTTTTTCATGAATATATTCAGGAAAAAACGCATACGCCCTTTTTGGCCAAGGGCATCATTGTCAACGTTTTGCCGCTTTTCATGTGCTTTAAAGGCGATTCGAATCTACCTCCTGAAATCTATTTCCTGCAATTCTGCCTTGATTTCAAATCCTCTTCTTTGCCTTCCCTCAATATATTTGTGGACGAGAGTTATCATTTATAACTCTGCAGGTTTGTGAATTGCAGTGCCCTGAAGCTCCATTTTACAAGTGGCTTTTTTGGGAGTCGGCCGCAAAAGCGCAGGATGGCTTCAGGCCCTGTTCTGGTTCCGGGGGGCAGGCTGAGCCTGTGGTTAATTCTTCTTCCTGATGGGAAAATAGAGTGACCTGTGCCTGTCCCAACACCAAGAGCTAGTCTCTCATTGGTTCCCCGTCTTCCCGTTCATCCTCAGGACAAATTGCAACCTGTACGGAACAGGAGGTTAAAGGTGCTGATGCTCCAAGTAGGGAGATTGCTAGTAAAGTGGCTGGAATGGCGAACCCGAGCACAAGGAGGTTAGAAATGAGGTGCGTTTTAGAAACCTTTCCCCATCACACGGTGTACCATCTTCTGGGTTTCTCATGCATGTTTTCGATGTAGGAAGATGCCCTTGAACCTGGAGATTTGGGACCCATGCGATGGGTAGCACGCAGTATTACTTTAAAGGGTCTGCGTTTGCTCACCCAACCTCACCAAACCTCTCAGCCCCAAGAGTGTCCACCCTTATGTCTCATCCAGCTGTGGGTCTAGATATGGTCAATCCAGGTTGCATCACAGCCCCCGAACGAATTGTGTAAGAATTTCTCTCTCTTTCCCTGTTTTTGTTTCATGGGTTTTTAAAAGTAATTTATTTTTATAATGGGGTTTAGCTGCTTTTCACGGCTGTGTTTAGGCCGCTTTACACCCACTTGACACACTAACAGAGAGATATCAATACATAGGTTTTAAGATTATTACTAGTCAGATATATTCTTGTGCGGTGAATCGGGCGTGTTGAGTCCAGTTCTCTGAGCAAGGAGTAGGTCTTGTCTATTCCATATTGGGTTTATGGAATGGTATCTGAGCTAATTTGAAACTCTTGTTTTATGTATCACCCCACCTCACCTTTCCCGTTAAGCAGCCATAGTGTGTTTCTGCATGTGTGACTCTGTTCTGTTTTGTAATTCAGTTCAAGTGTAACGGTTTTTACATTCCCTCTATAAGTGACACCTTATGAGAAGTGTCCTTTTCTGTGTGACTTATTTCACTTAGAATCGTCTTACCTAAATCCACTCATCATGCTGCTACTAGCCTTATGATATTGATTTCATGGCTGAGTGATATTCCATTGTACATAAGGACCACAACTTTTTTATCCATTTTTCGCTTTCCTGGGATATTTAAGGTGGAATGAAGTGGAGGTCCTTGTCAACAGAGCAGCCCTAAACTTTCGGGTGCTTGTGTCTTGCTGATTTTCAATTTTCCCACTTTATCCCCCCATGCGTAGAAGTGCCCTATGCTCTCTAAGCTGTGTTTTTTAGATGTTTCAGGACACACCGTACACTTCTCCAGAGTGGCTGTTGGCAATTTACATCCCGCCCATCAGTGTAGCAAGGCTCCCATTTCTCCATGGCCTGTCCTGCATTTCTGGTTTTGACACCTTTTTCAGCATGTCCCTTTTGACCGATGGGAAGCGAGACTTCTTTGTAGCGCTGATTTGCCTTTCCAGGTTGCTTGGTTGGCCAAAAAGGGCGTATGCGTTTTTTCCTGAATATATTCAGGAAAAAACGCATACGCCCTTTTTGGCCAAGGGCATCATTGTCAACGTTTTGCCGCTTTTCATGTGCTTTAAAGGCGATTCAAATCTACCTCCTGAAATCTATTTCCTGCAATTCTGCCTTGATTTCAAATCCTCTTCTTTGCCTTCCCTCAATATATTTGTGGACGAGAGTTATCATTTATAACTCTGCAGGTTTGTGAATTGCAGTGCCCTGAAGCTCCATTTTACAAGTCGCTTTTTTGGGAGTCGGCCGCAAAAGCGCAGGATGGCTTCAGGCCCTGTTCTGGTTCCGGGGGGCAGGCTGAGCCTGTGGTTAATTCTTCTTCCTGATGGGAAAATTGAGTGACCTGTGCCTGTCCCAACACCAATAGCTAGTCTCTCATTGGTTCCCCGTCTTCCCGTTCATCCTCAGGACAAATTGCAACCTGTACGGAACAGGAGGTTAAAGGTGCTGATGCTCCAAGTAGGGAGATTGCTAGTAAAGTGGCTGGAATGGCGAACCCGAGCACAAGGAGATGAGAAATGCGGTGCGTTTTAGAAACCTTTCCCCATCACACGGTGTACCATCTTCTGGGTTTCTCATGCATGTTTTCGATGTAGGAAGATGCCCTTGAACCTGGAGATTTGGGACCCATGTGATGGGTAGCACGCAGTATTACTTTAAAGGGTCTGCGTTTGCTCACCCAACCTCACCAAACCTCTCAGCCCCAAGAGTGTCCACCCTTATGTCTCATCCAGCTGTGGGTCTAGATATGGTCAATGCAGGTTGCATCACAGCCCCTGAACGAATTGTGTAAGAATTTCTCTCTCTTTCCCTGTCTTTGTTTCATGTGTTTTTAAAAGTAATTTATTTTTATAATGGGGTTTAGCTGCTTTTCACGGCTTTGTTTAGGCCGCTTTACACCCACTTGACACACTAACATGGAGATATCAATACATAGGTTTTAAGATTATTAGTAGTCAGATATATTCTTGTGCGGTGAATCGGGCGTGTTGAGTCCAGTTCTCTGAGCAAGGAGTAGGTCTTGTCTATTCCATATTGGGTTTATGGAACGGTATCTGAGCTAATTTGAAACTCTTGTTTTATGTATCACCCCACCTCACCTTTCCCGTTAAGCAGCCATAGTGTGTTTTCTGCATGTGTGACTCTATTCTGTTTTGTAATTCAGTTCAAGTGTAACGGTTTTTACATTCCCTCTATAAGTGACACCTTATGAGAAGTGTCCTTTTCTGTGTGACTTATTTCACTTAGAATCGTCTTACCTAAATCCACTCATCATGCTGCTACTAGCCTTATGACATTGATTTCATGGCTGAGTGATAGTCCATTGTACATAAGGACCACAACTTTTTTATCCATTTTTCGCTTTCCTGGGATATTTAAGGTGGAATGAAGTGGAGGTCCTTGTCAACAGAGCAGCCCTAAACTTTGGGGTGCTTGTGTCTTGCTGATTTTCAATTTTCCCACTTTATCCCCCCATGTGTGGAAGTGCCCTATGCTCTCTAAGCTGTGTTTTTTAGATGTTTCAGGACACACCGTACACTTCTCCAGAGTGGCTGTTGGCAATTTACATCCCGCCCATCAGTGTAGCAAGGCTCCCATTTCTCCATGGCCTGTCCTGCATTTCTGGTTTTGACACTTTTTTCAGCATGTCCCTTTTGACCGATGGGAAGCGAGACTTCTTTGTAGCGCTGATTTGCCTTTCCAGGTTGCTTGGTTGGCCAAAAAGGGCGTATGCGTTTTTTCCTGAATATATTCAGGAAAAAAGGCATACGCCCTTTTTGGCCAAGGGCATCATTGTCAACGTTTTGCCGCTTTTCATGTGCTTTAAAGGCGATTCGAATCTACCTCTTGAAATCTGTTTCCTGCAATTCTGACTTGATTTCAAATCCTCTTCTTTGCCTTCCCTCAATATATTTGTGGACGAGAGTTATCATTTATAACTCTGCAGGTTTGTGAATTGCAGTGCCCTGAAGCTGCATTTTACAAGTCGCTTTTTTGGGAGCCGGCCCCAAAAGCGCAGGATGGCTTCAGGCCCTGTTCTGGTTCCAGGGGGCAGGCTGAGCCTGTGGTTAATTCTTCTTCCTGATGGGAAAATAGAGTGACCTGTGCCTGTCCCAACACCAAGAGCTAGTCTCTCATTGGTTTCCCGTCTTCCCGTTCATCCTCAGGACAAATTGCAACCTGTACGGAACAGGAGGTTAAAGGTGCTGATGCTCCAAGTAGGGAGATTGCTAGTAAAGTGGCTGGAATGGCGAACACGAGCACAAGGAGGTGAGAAATGAGGTGCGTTTTAGAAACCTTTCCCCATCACACGGTGTACCATCTTCTGGGTTTCTCATGCATGTTTTCGATGTAGGAAGATGCCCTTGAACCTGGAGATTTGGGACCCATGCGATGGGTAGCACGCAGTATTACTTTAAAGGGTCTGCGTTTGCTCACCCAACCTCACCAAACCTCTCAGCCCCAAGAGTGTCCACCCTTATGTCTCATCCAGCTGTGGGTCTAGATATGGTCAATCCAGGTTGCATCACAGCCCCCGAACGAATTGTGTAAGAATTTCTCTCTCTTTCCCTGTCTTTGTTTCATGGGTTTTTAAAAGTAATTTATTTTTATAATGGGGTTTAGCTGCTTTTCACGGCTGTGTTTAGGCCGCTTTACAACCACTTGACACACTAACAGAGAGATATCAATACATAGGTTTTAAGATTATTACTAGTCAGATATATTCTTGTGCGGTGAATCGGGCGTGTTGAGTCCAGTTCTCTGAGCAAGGAGTAGGTCTTGTCTATTCCATATTGGGTTTATGGAACGGTATCTGAGCTAATTTGAAACTCTTGTTTTATGTATCACCCCACCTCACCTTTCCCGTTAAGCAGCCATAGTGTGTTTTCTGCATGTGTGACTCTGTTCTGTTTTATAATTCAGTTCAAGTGTAACGGTTTTTACATTCCCTCTATAAGTGACACCTTATGAGAAGTGTCCTTTTCTGTGTGACTTATTTCACTTAGAATCGTCTTACCTAAATCCACTCATCATGCTGCTACTAGCCTTATGACATTGATTTCATGGCTGAGTGATATTCCATTGTACATAAGGACCACAACTTTTTTATCCATTTTTCGCTTTCCTGGGATATTTAAGGTGGAATGAAGTGGAGGTCCTTGTCAACAGAGCAGCCCTAAACTTTCGGTTGCTTGTGTCTTGCTGATTTTCAATTTTCCCACTTTATCCCCCCATGCGTAGAAGTGCCCTATGCTCTCTAAGCTGTGTTTTTTAGATGTTTCAAGACACACCGTACACTTCTCCAGAGTGGCTGTTGGCAATTTACATCCCGCCCATCAGTGTAGCAAGGCTCCCATTTCTCCATGGCCTGTCCTGCATTTCTGGTTTTGACACCTTTTTCAGCATGTCCCTTTTGACCGATGGGAAGCGAGACTTCTTTGTAGCGCTGATTTGCCTTTCCAGGTTGCTTGGTTGGCCAAAAAGGGCGTATGCGTTTTTTCCTGAATATATTCAGGAAAAAACGCATACGCCCTTTTTGGCCAAGGGCATCATTGTCAACGTTTTGCCGCTTTTCATGTGCTTTAAAGGCGATTCGAATCTACCTCCTGAAATCTATTTCCTGCAATTCTGCCTTGATTTCAAATCCTCTTCTTTGCCTTCCCTCAATATATTTGTGGACGAGAGTTATCATTTATAACTCTGCAGGTTTGTGAATTGCAGTGCCCTGAAGCTCCATTTTACAAGTCGCTTTTTTGGGAGTCGGCCGCAAAAGCGCAGGATGGCTTCAGGCCCTGTTCTGGTTCCGGGGGGCAGGCTGAGCCTGTGGTTAATTCTTCTTCCTGATGGGAAAATTGAGTGACCTGTGCCTGTCCCAACACCAAGAGCTAGTCTCTCATTGGTTCCCCGTCTTCCCGTTCATCCTCAGGACAAATTGCAACCTGTACGGAACAGGAGGTTAAAGGTGCTGATGCTCCAAGTAGGGAGATTGCTAGTAAAGTGGCTGGAATGGCGAACCCGAGCACAAGGAGATGAGAAATGCGGTGCGTTTTAGAAACCTTTCCCCATCACACGGTGTACCATCTTCTGGGTTTCTCATGCATGTTTTCGATGTAGGAAGATGCCCTTGAACCTGGAGATTTGGGACCCATGTGATGGGTTGCACGCAGTATTACTTTAAAGGGTCTGCGTTTGCTCACCCAACCTCACCAAACCTCTCAGCCCCAAGAGTGTCCACCCTTATGTCTCATCCAGCTGTGGGTCTAGATATGGTCAATGCAGGTTGCATCACAGCCCCTGAA
Organism: Balaenoptera physalus; assembly: GCF_965194825.1. Classification (NCBI taxonomy): domain Eukaryota; kingdom Metazoa; phylum Chordata; class Mammalia; order Artiodactyla; family Balaenopteridae; genus Balaenoptera; species Balaenoptera physalus. The sequence continues at coordinate 13,122 of NW_028126113.1, read as the reverse complement.
CGAATTGTGTAAGAATTTCTCTCTCTCTTTCCCTGTCTTTGTTTCATGTGTTTTTAAAAGTAATTTATTTTTATAATGGGGTTTAGCTGCTTTTCACGGCTTTGTTTAGGCCGCTTTACACCCACTTGACACACTAACAGAGAGATATCAATACATAGGTTTTAAGATTATTAGTAGTCAGATATATTCTTGTGCGGTGAATCGGGCGTGTTGAGTCCAGTTCTCTGAGCAAGGAGTAGGTCTTGTCTATTCCATATTGGGTTTATGGAACGGTATCTGAGCTAATTTGAAACTCTTGTTTTATGTATCACCCCACCTCACCTTTCCCGTTAAGCAGCCATAGTGTGTTTTCTGCATGTGTGACTCTGTTCTGTTTTGTAATTCAGTTCAAGTGTAACGGTTTTTACATTCCCTCTATAAGTGACACCTTATGAGAAGTGTCCTTTTCTGTGTGACTTATTTCACTTAGAATCGTCTTACCTAAATCCACTCATCATGCTGCTACTAGCCTTATGACATTGATTTCATGGCTGAGTGATATTCCATTGTACATAAGGACCACAACTTTTTTATCCATTTTTCGCTTTCCTGGGATATTTAAGGTGGAATGAAGTGGAGGTCCTTGTCAACAGAGCAGCCCTAAACTTTCGGTTGCTTGTGTCTTGCTGATTTTCAATTTTCCCACTTTATCCCCCCATGCGTAGAAGTGCCCTATGCTCTCTAAGCTGTGTTTTTTAGATGTTTCAAGACACACCGTACACTTCTCCAGAGTGGCTGTTGGCAATTTACATCCCGCCCATCAGTGTAGCAAGGCTCCAATTTCTCCATGGCCTGTCCTGCATTTCTGGTTTTGACACCTTTTTCAGCATGTCCCTTTTGACCGATGGGAAGCGAGACTTCTTTGTAGCGCTGATTTGCCTTTCCAGGTTGCTTGGTTGGCCAAAAAGGGCGTATGCGTTTTTTCCTGAATATATTCAGGAAAAAACGCATACGCCCTTTTTGGCCAAGGGCATCATTGTCAACGTTTTGCCGCTTTTCATGTGCTTTAAAGGAGATTCGAATCTACCTCCTGAAATCTATTTCCTGCAATTCTGCCTTGATTTCAAATCCTCTTCTTTGCCTTCCCTCAATATATTTGTGGACGAGAGTTATCATTTATAACTCTGCAGGTTTGTGAATTGCAGTGCCCTGAAGCTCCATTTTACAAGTCGCTTTTTTGGGAGTCGGCCGCAAAAGCGCAGGATGGCTTCAGGCCCTGTTCTGGTTCCGGGGGGCAGGCTGAGCCTGTGGTTAATTCTTCTTCCTGATGGGAAAATTGAGTGACCTCTGCCTGTCCCAACACCAAGAGCTAGTCTCTCATTGGTTCCCCGTCTTCCCGTTCATCCTCACGACAAATTGCAACCTGTACGGAACAGGAGGTTAAAGGTGCTGATGCTCCAAGTAGGGAGATTGCTAGTAAAGTGGCTGGAATGGCGAACCCGAGCACAAGGAGATGAGAAATGCGGTGCGTTTTAGAAACCTTTCCCCATCACACGGTGTACCATCTTCTGGGTTTCTCATGCATGTTTTCGATGTAGGAAGATGCCCTTGAACCTGGAGATTTGGGACCCATGTGATGGGTAGCACGCAGTATTACTTTAAAGGGTCTGCGTTTGCTCACCCAACCTCACCAAACCTCTCAGCCCCAAGAGTGTCCACCCTTATGTCTCATCCAGCTGTGGGTCTAGATATGGTCAATGCAGGTTGCATCACAGCCCCTGAACGAATTGTGTAAGAATTTCTCTCTCTCTTTCCCTGTCTTTGTTTCATGTGTTTTTAAAAGTAATTTATTTTTATAATGGGGTTTAGCTGCTTTTCACGGCTTTGTTTAGGCCGCTTTACACCCACTTGACACACTAACAGAGAGATATCAATACATAGGTTTTAAGATTATTAGTAGTCAGATATATTCTTGTGCGGTGAATCGGGCGTGTTGAGTCCAGTTCTCTGAGCAAGGAGTAGGTCTTGTCTATTCCATATTGGGTTTATGGAACGGTATCTGAGCTAATTTGAAACTCTTGTTTTATGTATCACCCCACCTCACCTTTCCCGTTAAGCAGCCATAGTGTGTTTTCTGCATGTGTGACTCTGTTCTGTTTTGTAATTCAGTTCAAGTGTAACGGTTTTTACATTCCCTCTATAAGTGACACCTTATGAGAAGTGTCCTTTTCTGTGTGACTTATTTCACTTAGAATCGTCTTACCTAAATCCACTCATCATGCTGCTACTAGCCTTATGACATTGATTTCATGGCTGAGTGATATTCCATTGTACATAAGGACCACAACTTTTTTATCCATTTTTCGCTTTCCTGGGATATTTAAGGTGGAATGAAGTGGAGGTCCTTGTCAACAGAGCAGCCCTAAACTTTGGGGTGCTTGTGTCTTGCTGATTTTCAATTTTCCCACTTTATCCCCCCATGTGTGGAAGTGCCCTATGCTCTCTAAGCTGTGTTTTTTAGATGTTTCAGGACACACCGTACACTTCTCCAGAGTGGCTGTTGGCAATTTACATCCCGCCCATCAGTGTAGTAAGGCTCCCATTTCTCCATGGCCTGTCCTGCATTTCTGGTTTTGACACTTTTTTCAGCATGGCCCTTTTGACCGATGGGAAGCGAGACTTCTTTGTAGCGCTGATTTGCCTTTCCAGGTTGCTTGGTTGGCCAAAAAGGGCGTATGCGTTTTTTCCTGAATATATTCAGGAAAAAACGCATACGCCCTTTTTGGCCAAGGGCACCATTGTCAACGTTTTGCCGCTTTTCATGTGCTTTAAAGGCGATTCGAATCTACCTCCTGAAATCTGTTTCCTGCAATTCTGCCTTGATTTCAAATCCTCTTCTTTGCCTTCCCTCAATATATTTGTGGACGAGAGTTATCATTTATAACTCTGCAGGTTTGTGAATTGCAGTGCCCTGAATCTCCATTTTACAAGTCGCTTTTTTGGGAGCTGGCCGCAAAAGCGCAGGATGGCTTCAGGCCCTGTTCTGCTTCCGGGGGGCAGGCTGAGCCTGTGGTTAATTCTTCTTCCTGATGGGAAAATAGAGTGACCTGTGCCTGTCCCAACACCAAGAGCTAGTCTCTCATTGGTTCCCCGTCTTCCCGTTCATCCTCAGGACAAATTGCAACCTGTACGGAACAGGAGGTTAAAGGTGCTGATGCTCCAAGTAGGGAGATTGCTAGTAAAGTGGCTGGAATGGCGAACCCGAGCACAAGGAAGTGAGAAATGAGGTGCGTTTTAGAAACCTTTCCCCATCACACGGTGTACCATCTTCTGGGTTTCTCATGCATGTTTTCGATGTAGGAAGATGCCCTTGAACCTGGAGATTTGGGACCCATGCGATGGGTAGCACGCAGTATTACTTTAAAGGGTCTGCGTTTGCTCACCCAACCTCACCAAACCTCTCAGCCCCAAGAGTGTCCACCCTTATGTCTCATCCAGCTGTGGGTCTAGATATGGTCAATCCAGGTTGCATCACAGCCCCTGAACGAATTGTGTAAGAATTTCTCTCTCTTTCCCTGTCTTTGTTTCATGTGTTTTTAAAAGTAATTTATTTTTATAATGGGGTTTAGCTGCTTTTCACGGCTGTGTTTAGGTCGCTTTACACCCACTTGACACACTAACAGAGAGATATCAATACATAGGTTTTAAGATTATTAGTAGTCAGATATATTCTTGTGCGGTGAATCGGGCGTGTTGAGTCCAGTTCTCTGAGCAAGGAGTAGGTCTTGTCTATTCCATATTGGGTTTATGGAACGGTATCTGAGCTAATTTGAAACTCTTGTTTTATGTATCACCCCACCTCACCTTTCCCGTTAAGCAGCCATAGTGTGTTTTCTGCATGTGTGACTCTGTTCTGTTTTGTAATTCAGTTCAAGTGTAACGGTTTTTACATTCCCTCTATAAGTGACACCTTATGAGAAGTGTCCTTTTCTGTGTGACTTATTTCACTTAGAATCGTCTTACCTAAATCCACTCATCATGCTGCTACTAGCCTTATGACATTGATTTCATGGCTGAGTGATATTCCATTGTACATAAGGACCACAACTTTTTTATCCATTTTTCGCTTTCCTGGGATATTTAAGGTGGAATGAAGTGGAGGTCCTTGTCAACAGAGCAGCCCTAAACTTTCGGTTGCTTCTGTCTTGCTGATTTTCAATTTTCCCACTTTATCCCCCCATGCGTAGAAGTGCCCTATGCTCTCTAAGCTGTGTTTTTTAGATGTTTCAGGACACACCGTACACTTCTCCAGAGTGGCTGTTGGCAATTTACATCCCGCCCATCAGTGTAGCAAGGCTCCCATTTCTCCATGGCCTGTCCTGCATTTCTGGTTTTGACACTTTTTTCAGCATGTCCCTTTTGACCGATGGGAAGCGAGACTTCTTTGTAGCGCTGATTTGCCTTTCCAGGTTGCTTGGTTGGCCAAAAAGGGCGTATGCGTTTTTTCCTGAATATATTCAGGAAAAAAGGCATACGCCCTTTTTGGCCAAGGGCATCATTGTCAACGTTTTGCCGCTTTTCATGTGCTTTAAAGGCGATTCGAATCTACCTCTTGAAATCTGTTTCCTGCAATTCTGACTTGATTTCAAATCCTCTTCTTTGCCTTCCCTCAATATATTTGTGGACGAGAGTTATCATTTATAACTCTGCAGGTTTGTGAATTGCAGTGCCCTGAAGCTGCATTTTACAAGTCGCTTTTTTGGGAGCCGGCCCCAAAAGCGCAGGATGGCTTCAGGCCCTGTTCTGGTTCCAGGGGGCAGGCTGAGCCTGTGGTTAATTCTTCTTCCTGATGGGAAAATAGAGTGACCTGTGCCTGTCCCAACACCAAGAGCTAGTCTCTCATTGGTTTCCCGTCTTCCCGTTCATCCTCAGGACAAATTGCAACCTGTACGGAACAGGAGGTTAAAGGTGCTGATGCTCCAAGTAGGGAGATTGCTAGTAAAGTGGCTGGAATGGCGAACACGAGCACAAGGAGGTGAGAAATGAGGTGCGTTTTAGAAACCTTTCCCCATCACACGGTGTACCATCTTCTGGGTTTCTCATGCATGTTTTCGATGTAGGAAGATGCCCTTGAACCTGGAGATTTGGGACCCATGCGATGGGTAGCACGCAGTATTACTTTAAAGGGTCTGCGTTTGCTCACCCAACCTCACCAAACCTCTCAGCCCCAAGAGTGTCCACCCTTATGTCTCATCCAGCTGTGGGTCTAGATATGGTCAATCCAGGTTGCATCACAGCCCCCGAACGAATTGTGTAAGAATTTCTCTCTCTTTCCCTGTCTTTGTTTCATGGGTTTTTAAAAGTAATTTATTTTTATAATGGGGTTTAGCTGCTTTTCACGGCTGTGTTTAGGCCGCTTTACACCCACTTGACACACTAACAGAGAGATATCAATACATAGGTTTTAAGATTATTACTAGTCAGATATATTCTTGTGCGGTGAATCGGGCGTGTTGAGTCCAGTTCTCTGAGCAAGGAGTAGGTCTTGTCTATTCCATATTGGGTTTATGGAACGGTATCTGAGCTAATTTGAAACTCTTGTTTTATGTATCACCCCACCTCACCTTTCCCGTTAAGCAGCCATAGTGTGTTTTCTGCATGTGTGACTCTGTTCTGTTTTGTAATTCAGTTCAAGTGTAACGGTTTTTACATTCCCTCTATAAGTGACACCTTATGAGAAGTGTCCTTTTCTGTGTGACTTATTTCACTTAGAATCGTCTTACCTAAATCCACTCATCATGCTGCTACTAGCCTTATGACATTGATTTCATGGCTGAGTGATATTCCATTGTACATAAGGACCACAACTTTTTTATCCATTTTTCGCTTTCCTGGGATATTTAAGGTGGAATGAAGTGGAGGTCCTTGTCAACAGAGCAGCCCTAAACTTTCGGTTGCTTGTGTCTTGCTGATTTTCAATTTTCCCACTTTATCCCCCCATGCGTAGAAGTGCCCTATGCTCTCTAAGCTGTGTTTTTTAGATGTTTCAAGACACACCGTACACTTCTCCAGAGTGGCTGTTGGCAATTTACATCCCGCCCATCAGTGTAGCAAGGCTCCCATTTCTCCATGGCCTGTCCTGCATTTCTGGTTTTGACACCTTTTTCAGCATGTCCCTTTTGACCGATGGGAAGCGAGACTTCTTTGTAGCGCTGATTTGCCTTTCCAGGTTGCTTGGTTGGCCAAAAAGGGCGTATGCGTTTTTTCCTGAATATATTCAGGAAAAAACGCATACGCCCTTTTTGGCCAAGGGCATCATTGTCAACGTTTTGCCGCTTTTCATGTGCTTTAAAGGCGATTCGAATCTACCTCCTGAAATCTATTTCCTGCAATTCTGCCTTGATTTCAAATCCTCTTCTTTGCCTTCCCTCAATATATTTGTGGACGAGAGTTATCATTTATAACTCTGCAGGTTTGTGAATTGCAGTGCCCTGAAGCTCCATTTTACAAGTGGCTTTTTTGGGAGTCGGCCGCAAAAGCGCAGGATGGCTTCAGGCCCTGTTCTGCTTCCGGGGGGCAGGCTGAGCCTGTGGTTAATTCTTCTTCCTGATGGGAAAATAGAGTGACCTGTGCCTGTCCCAACACCAAGAGCTAGTCTCTCATTGGTTCCCCGTCTTCCCGTTCATCCTCAGGACAAATTGCAACCTGTACGGAACAGGAGGTTAAAGGTGCTGATGCTCCAAGTAGGGAGATTGCTAGTAAAGTGGCTGGAATGGCGAACCCGAGCACAAGGAGGTGAGAAATGAGGTGCGTTTTAGAAACCTTTCCCCATCACACGGTGTACCATCTTCTGGGTTTCTCATGCATGTTTTCGATGTAGGAAGATGCCCTTGAACCTGGAGATTTGGGACCCATGCGATGGGTAGCACGCAGTATTACTTTAAAGGGTCTGCGTTTGCTCACCCAACCTCACCAAACCTCTCAGCCCCAAGAGTGTCCACCCTTATGTCTCATCCAGCTGTGGGTCTAGATATGGTCAATCCAGGTTGCATCACAGCCCCCGAACGAATTGTGTAAGAATTTCTCTCTCTTTCCCTGTTTTTGTTTCATGGGTTTTTAAAAGTAATTTATTTTTATAATGGGGTTTAGCTGCTTTTCACGGCTGTGTTTAGGCCGCTTTACACCCACTTGACACACTAACAGAGAGATATCAATACATAGGTTTTAAGATTATTACTAGTCAGATATATTCTTGTGCGGTGAATCGGGCGTGTTGAGTCCAGTTCTCTGAGCAAGGAGTAGGTCTTGTCTATTCCATATTGGGTTTATGGAACGGTATCTGAGCTAATTTGAAACTCTTGTTTTATGTATCACCCCACCTCACCTTTCCCGTTAAGCAGCCATAGTGTGTTTTCTGCATGTGTGACTCTATTCTGTTTTGTAATTCAGTTCAAGTGTAACGGTTTTTACATTCCCTCTATAAGTGACACCTTATGAGAAGTGTCCTTTTCTGTGTGACTTATTTCACTTAGAATCGTCTTACCTAAATCCACTCATCATGCTGCTACTAGCCTTATGACATTGATTTCATGGCTGAGTGATAGTCCATTGTACATAAGGACCACAACTTTTTTATCCATTTTTCGCTTTCCTGGGATATTTAAGGTGGAATGAAGTGGAGGTCCTTGTCAACAGAGCAGCCCTAAACTTTGGGGTGCTTGTGTCTTGCTGATTTTCAATTTTCCCACTTTATCCCCCCATGTGTGGAAGTGCCCTATGCTCTCTAAGCTGTGTTTTTTAGATGTTTCAGGACACACCGTACACTTCTCCAGAGTGGCTGTTGGCAATTTACATCCCGCCCATCAGTGTAGCAAGGCTCCCATTTCTCCATGGCCTGTCCTGCATTTCTGGTTTTGACACTTTTTTCAGCATGTCCCTTTTGACCGATGGGAAGCGAGACTTCTTTGTAGCGCTGATTTGCCTTTCCAGGTTGCTTGGTTGGCCAAAAAGGGCGTATGCGTTTTTTCCTGAATATATTCAGGAAAAAAGGCATACGCCCTTTTTGGCCAAGGGCATCATTGTCAACGTTTTGCCGCTTTTCATGTGCTTTAAAGGCGATTCGAATCTACCTCTTGAAATCTGTTTCCTGCAATTCTGACTTGATTTCAAATCCTCTTCTTTGCCTTCCCTCAATATATTTGTGGACGAGAGTTATCATTTATAACTCTGCAGGTTTGTGAATTGCAGTGCCCTGAAGCTGCATTTTACAAGTCGCTTTTTTGGGAGCCGGCCCCAAAAGCGCAGGATGGCTTCAGGCCCTGTTCTGGTTCCAGGGGGCAGGCTGAGCCTGTGGTTAATTCTTCTTCCTGATGGGAAAATAGAGTGACCTGTGCCTGTCCCAACACCAAGAGCTAGTCTCTCATTGGTTTCCCGTCTTCCCGTTCATCCTCAGGACAAATTGCAACCTGTACGGAACAGGAGGTTAAAGGTGCTGATGCTCCAAGTAGGGAGATTGCTAGTAAAGTGGCTGGAATGGCGAACACGAGCACAAGGAGGTGAGAAATGAGGTGCGTTTTAGAAACCTTTCCCCATCACACGGTGTACCATCTTCTGGGTTTCTCATGCATGTTTTCGATGTAGGAAGATGCCCTTGAACCTGGAGATTTGGGACCCATGCGATGGGTAGCACGCAGTATTACTTTAAAGGGTCTGCGTTTGCTCACCCAACCTCACCAAACCTCTCAGCCCCAAGAGTGTCCACCCTTATGTCTCATCCAGCTGTGGGTCTAGATATGGTCAATCCAGGTTGCATCACAGCCCCCGAACGAATTGTGTAAGAATTTCTCTCTCTTTCCCTGTCTTTGTTTCATGGGTTTTTAAAAGTAATTTATTTTTATAATGGGGTTTAGCTGCTTTTCACGGCTGTGTTTAGGCCGCTTTACAACCACTTGACACACTAACAGAGAGATATCAATACATAGGTTTTAAGATTATTACTAGTCAGATATATTCTTGTGCGGTGAATCGGGCGTGTTGAGTCCAGTTCTCTGAGCAAGGAGTAGGTCTTGTCTATTCCATATTGGGTTTATGGAACGGTATCTGAGCTAATTTGAAACTCTTGTTTTATGTATCACCCCACCTCACCTTTCCCGTTAAGCAGCCATAGTGTGTTTTCTGCATGTGTGACTCTGTTCTGTTTTATAATTCAGTTCAAGTGTAACGGTTTTTACATTCCCTCTATAAGTGACACCTTATGAGAAGTGTCCTTTTCTGTGTGACTTATTTCACTTAGAATCGTCTTACCTAAATCCACTCATCATGCTGCTACTAGCCTTATGACATTGATTTCATGGCTGAGTGATATTCCATTGTACATAAGGACCACAACTTTTTTATCCATTTTTCGCTTTCCTGGGATATTTAAGGTGGAATGAAGTGGAGGTCCTTGTCAACAGAGCAGCCCTAAACTTTCGGTTGCTTGTGTCTTGCTGATTTTCAATTTTCCCACTTTATCCCCCCATGCGTAGAAGTGCCCTATGCTCTCTAAGCTGTGTTTTTTAGATGTTTCAAGACACACCGTACACTTCTCCAGAGTGGCTGTTGGCAATTTACATCCCGCCCATCAGTGTAGCAAGGCTCCCATTTCTCCATGGCCTGTCCTGCATTTCTGGTTTTGACACCTTTTTCAGCATGTCCCTTTTGACCGATGGGAAGCGAGACTTCTTTGTAGCGCTGATTTGCCTTTCCAGGTTGCTTGGTTGGCCAAAAAGGGCGTATGCGTTTTTTCCTGAATATATTCAGGAAAAAACGCATACGCCCTTTTTGGCCAAGGGCATCATTGTCAACGTTTTGCCGCTTTTCATGTGCTTTAAAGGCGATTCGAATCTACCTCCTGAAATCTATTTCCTGCAATTCTGCCTTGATTTCAAATCCTCTTCTTTGCCTTCCCTCAATATATTTGTGGACGAGAGTTATCATTTATAACTCTGCAGGTTTGTGAATTGCAGTGCCCTGAAGCTCCATTTTACAAGTCGCTTTTTTGGGAGTCGGCCGCAAAAGCGCAGGATGGCTTCAGGCCCTGTTCTGGTTCCGGGGGGCAGGCTGAGCCTGTGGTTAATTCTTCTTCCTGATGGGAAAATTGAGTGACCTGTGCCTGTCCCAACACCAAGAGCTAGTCTCTCATTGGTTCCCCGTCTTCCCGTTCATCCTCAGGACAAATTGCAACCTGTACGGAACAGGAGGTTAAAGGTGCTGATGCTCCAAGTAGGGAGATTGCTAGTAAAGTGGCTGGAATGGCGAACCCGAGCACAAGGAGATGAGAAATGCGGTGCGTTTTAGAAACCTTTCCCCATCACACGGTGTACCATCTTCTGGGTTTCTCATGCATGTTTTCGATGTAGGAAGATGCCCTTGAACCTGGAGATTTGGGACCCATGTGATGGGTTGCACGCAGTATTACTTTAAAGGGTCTGCGTTTGCTCACCCAACCTCACCAAACCTCTCAGCCCCAAGAGTGTCCACCCTTATGTCTCATCCAGCTGTGGGTCTAGATATGGTCAATGCAGGTTGCATCACAGCCCCTGAACGAATTGTGTAAGAATTTCTCTCTCTCTTTCCCTGTCTTTGTTTCATGTGTTTTTAAAAGTAATTTATTTTTATAATGGGGTTTAGCTGCTTTTCACGGCTTTGTTTAGGCCGCTTTACACCCACTTGACACACTAACAGAGAGATATCAATACATAGGTTTTAAGATTATTAGTAGTCAGATATATTCTTGTGCGGTGAATCGGGCGTGTTGAGTCCAGTTCTCTGAGCAAGGAGTAGGTCTTGTCTATTCCATATTGGGTTTATGGAACGGTATCTGAGCTAATTTGAAACTCTTGTTTTATGTATCACCCCACCTCACCTTTCCCGTTAAGCAGCCATAGTGTGTTTTCTGCATGTGTGACTCTGTTCTGTTTTGTAATTCAGTTCAAGTGTAACGGTTTTTACATTCCCTCTATAAGTGACACCTTATGAGAAGTGTCCTTTTCTGTGTGACTTATTTCACTTAGAATCGTCTTACCTAAATCCACTCATCATGCTGCTACTAGCCTTATGACATTGATTTCATGGCTGAGTGATATTCCATTGTACATAAGGACCACAACTTTTTTATCCATTTTTCGCTTTCCTGGGATATTTAAGGTGGAATGAAGTGGAGGTCCTTGTCAACAGAGCAGCCCTAAACTTTCGGTTGCTTGTGTCTTGCTGATTTTCAATTTTCCCACTTTATCCCCCCATGCGTAGAAGTGCCCTATGCTCTCTAAGCTGTGTTTTTTAGATGTTTCAAGACACACCGTACACTTCTCCAGAGTGGCTGTTGGCAATTTACATCCCGCCCATCAGTGTAGCAAGGCTCCAATTTCTCCATGGCCTGTCCTGCATTTCTGGTTTTGACACCTTTTTCAGCATGTCCCTTTTGACCGATGGGAAGCGAGACTTCTTTGTAGCGCTGATTTGCCTTTCCAGGTTGCTTGGTTGGCCAAAAAGGGCGTATGCGTTTTTTCCTGAATATATTCAGGAAAAAACGCATACGCCCTTTTTGGCCAAGGGCATCATTGTCAACGTTTTGCCGCTTTTCATGTGCTTTAAAGGAGATTCGAATCTACCTCCTGAAATCTATTTCCTGCAATTCTGCCTTGATTTCAAATCCTCTTCTTTGCCTTCCCTCAATATATTTGTGGACGAGAGTTATCATTTATAACTCTGCAGGTTTGTGAATTGCAGTGCCCTGAAGCTCCATTTTACAAGTCGCTTTTTTGGGAGTCGGCCGCAAAAGCGCAGGATGGCTTCAGGCCCTGTTCTGGTTCCGGGGGGCAGGCTGAGCCTGTGGTTAATTCTTCTTCCTGATGGGAAAATTGAGTGACCTCTGCCTGTCCCAACACCAAGAGCTAGTCTCTCATTGGTTCCCCGTCTTCCCGTTCATCCTCACGACAAATTGCAACCTGTACGGAACAGGAGGTTAAAGGTGCTGATGCTCCAAGTAGGGAGATTGCTAGTAAAGTGGCTGGAATGGCGAACCCGAGCACAAGGAGATGAGAAATGCGGTGCGTTTTAGAAACCTTTCCCCATCACACGGTGTACCATCTTCTGGGTTTCTCATGCATGTTTTCGATGTAGGAAGATGCCCTTGAACCTGGAGATTTGGGACCCATGTGATGGGTAGCACGCAGTATTACTTTAAAGGGTCTGCGTTTGCTCACCCAACCTCACCAAACCTCTCAGCCCCAAGAGTGTCCACCCTTATGTCTCATCCAGCTGTGGGTCTAGATATGGTCAATGCAGGTTGCATCACAGCCCCTGAACGAATTGTGTAAGAATTTCTCTCTCTCTTTCCCTGTCTTTGTTTCATGTGTTTTTAAAAGTAATTTATTTTTATAATGGGGTTTAGCTGCTTTTCACGGCTTTGTTTAGGCCGCTTTACACCCACTTGACACACTAACAGAGAGATATCAATACATAGGTTTTAAGATTATTAGTAGTCAGATATATTCTTGTGCGGTGAATCGGGCGTGTTGAGTCCAGTTCTCTGAGCAAGGAGTAGGTCTTGTCTATTCCATATTGGGTTTATGGAACGGTATCTGAGCTAATTTGAAACTCTTGTTTTATGTATCACCCCACCTCACCTTTCCCGTTAAGCAGCCATAGTGTGTTTTCTGCATGTGTGACTCTGTTCTGTTTTGTAATTCAGTTCAAGTGTAACGGTTTTTACATTCCCTCTATAAGTGACACCTTATGAGAAGTGTCCTTTTCTGTGTGACTTATTTCACTTAGAATCGTCTTACCTAAATCCACTCATCATGCTGCTACTAGCCTTATGACATTGATTTCATGGCTGAGTGATATTCCATTGTACATAAGGACCACAACTTTTTTATCCATTTTTCGCTTTCCTGGGATATTTAAGGTGGAATGAAGTGGAGGTCCTTGTCAACAGAGCAGCCCTAAACTTTGGGGTGCTTGTGTCTTGCTGATTTTCAATTTTCCCACTTTATCCCCCCATGTGTGGAAGTGCCCTATGCTCTCTAAGCTGTGTTTTTTAGATGTTTCAGGACACACCGTACACTTCTCCAGAGTGGCTGTTGGCAATTTACATCCCGC